>NC_040891.2:13779915-14107415 GCF_900634795.4 Betta splendens | reverse complement strand
ACACACACACACACACACACACACACACACACACACACACACACACACACACACACACACACACACACACACACACACACACACACACACACACACACACACACACACACACTCCGTCCAGTGATGCTCATCAATGCACTGGAAGGTGGAGGCAGCCAGATTCCGGCTGGGAGCTTCTATAATTAGAGGAGCGTTCGGGGTCTGTTGAATGTTTCATGTCGGGCCTGCGGGCGCCGAGCGCGGACCCCTTCGCGCCGCCTCGAGAGCAAACACTGGGCGCGAGCGGAGGCCGAGGAAGCGGCGGAAGCAGGAGCGGCTCGTGTGACAGCAGCTCCTCGTTTCCCAGCTACTGTGTGAAACCTGAGCCACATAATAACAGAGGGGCAGCGCCGCGGTGCATGAGGTAATGGTCCACGGCCGCTGGACGTTTGGACCTTTTGAGCTGATTCCAGAATTCATCCTCGTTAACCTCAGCCACGATGTGAAAAATGAGGAAACCGTGTCTCATTTGTTTTCGTGCTGGATTTTTAGCCACATGTCGCTCAGGCGTCATCTCCAGTTCCTCATCCGTGTATTCAGATCTAATCATGTTAGAACATGCGTCCACGCTGGTGTTTTCCGCTCTGCCTTGGAATTAAAGGAGCCATCGTAAAGCTTCCACTGCCTCTGTGTCATTTAGCGAATCGACCCGCTAATTAAGGCGTTTTCTGTCACGCTTTAATCACTATTTAGAAAGATGGAAAAGATCATATTTGAGCCTTTAATGACTTTGCAGCTCCTTAACAGGTGCTTATCTGCATTTACTGACTGCAAACACACCAGGCGAAACCTGACGGAGGCTTATTATTAGAGTTCTGTTTGTTTAAGGGGGAGATTAGAACACATTAGTTGTTTTTATGGCCACAGCCTTTGCATGAAATCCAGCTGGAAAAGTTCTCCACCGTTTTCCAGCCTGAGTCACAGGACGTGGAAGCCGAGCGCCGTTCAGCCGCTCTGCCGCCGTGATGGAGCGTTTTACAGCGGACGTCCAGCTGCGGGAGCGTCTACATCACATCTGCTGCGTGTCCTCTGAGCAAACAGTGGGCTGGGAGTGGCGGGAGTTGAACTCTCAACCTCGGACCCTGCTTCCATTTTGCTGCTTCTCCTCAGAAACCGTCGCTGGACGCCTCCCTGCGCGAGCGGCTCTGTCTCGCGTTATTTCCTGCCTCTGGTCGGAGCGATGACTCTGTCGCTGTGAGTCCTAACATGAACAGTCGCCTCTGCGCCTTCACGTGCGGCTAATCACAGCCTTCCTCCGGCACCTCTCCCACCAACAGCAGGGCTCACCGCCGGTACTCACCCGCTCCGGACCGGATTCCTTCGACGCGGCGGCGCCCTCCTGTTCTGCGGCCGCTGCGGGTCCACGCGGCCGTCCGCTACCGGGCCCGGTTCTGTTCCGTCGGGCTGTGGCGGCCTCTGGTCTCCTGCGCTCCGCGAGCGCAGCGCTGAACTCTGACTAATCTCCGCAGCTCGCTCCGCGTCGCCTCTCGCTCCGCCGCCCGCTGACGTCAGGAGGAAAGCCCCGGCCGGTGACGCAAAGCCGTCGGCTTACGGAAACCCCGCCCCGTGACGTCACGCCGCCCGGTTCACAAAATCACATTTACAGTAAAGATCATAAGGACACAAGAAGACTCATTAATTAGTGCTTAATTAAAGGTGTTGTACAAATAAGAAAGCATCAACGACAGTAAAACAGTCTCTGCAGTAATTTCAGAATCTTCTTATTGAGCTTCGTAAGTTGTTCAGCTCCACTTGCTTGTTAAAACGTCCTTATTCCGCTTTCAAAGTAAAACAATTGGGAGGAATAAACGTGCTTCATCTTCAGACGTCGTGGTTTAAACAGCACCTGAAGTTTCGTTTCCGTGTAATTTTGAAATCACCTAAATTCCAGCGGAGGTCACAGCTCTGAGTTTCTACTGTAATTCATTTCTACTGAGTCTAAACGTCTGTTGAAGTCATAATCAAAATGCTGTCAGACGAGTTTGTTTATAAACAAACCTTATTTATTGTAATTACAGGGGCTGGTGTCAGAGAGACAGGAGGTCACAGTGATCTTATATCATCATGATCTAATCAGTTCGTTCTTGAATCCAAGTCTGAGGAATAGAAAGAGGCGCTTTGAAAAGGATCCAACACACAACCTGTCACCAGAGGCACAACTGAGACAAGTAAAACTAAAGCGTTTCAATTTAAATCCAGCCAGATCCCATTAAAATGTGACATTTCATTCAGGCTGTGGAATCGTTTGCTTACGTATTCAAACTACACATATTACCAGTATCTCCAGTAGTTCAATGTACTGGATTTCACACCGAGCGGTTTTCTTACAGAGGGAAATAAAACTGATTTTAACCAAACTGTCACAGCTGGACTTTCCTCAGACATAAATAGCAGCTCACATTCAATTAGAAGGAGGAAACGCTCCAACTTTAGGTGAGCCTGCTATTCAGCCACATTTCATAACCAGACTGGGATTTAACTTAGGGACTTTATTGGTCAGCACAGAAGGAACTAAAACTCACCAATCAAACACAATTTTATCTTATTTTACAAATAAACTATATAAATGTGTGACTTTTGGAACACAAGGACCTACTGTAAATAGTGTAAGTGACATTCTTTCATTAATATTTGTTTCAGTGAGGTAGAAAAGGAAAACCCCCATAAATGGACAAAATATGATTATTGTAGAAAAGCAAAGCATTTATTAGACAGGAGACAGATCCAGATGCCTTTGTTCATTCCAGCCTGAGGAGCCTGACACCACTGCAACACGTCTTAACTCATGATCCCTACTGTCCGGTTCCCCTCCCTCCAACTGTTCACCCACCCGAATTCTTTTTCCAGCTCCAAACCTTGGGCTCGGGGGAAGTGGAGCCGCGCAGCATTCAACCAGCTGAAAGAGAGAGAGGGGCGGAAAGGCTTCAGGTGAATCACAGGAGAAACAATCATGGGCCATAATATGCTTAGAAACTGAACCTTCAGTGAATCAGGTGTCCAGAATTTACTTAAAGACTAAATCCACAGGGCTTCAGTTGGGCTGAACTCCCAAAGGAGCAGAGGAAACGGGCCTCACTGAGCTCACGCCAGAATATTAGGAGAAATCTAGCATGAAATTGTCTGATTGTGCCAATAAAAGCCTGAAATGTGCCTTCTGGGAGCGCTCAGCATCTGCTTTTGTTTTTCATCACAACAGCCCCAAGAGAACAGAAACACATCAGTATTCAAGGGAAGGTGCAGGAAACACAGTCTGCATGCAAGATGTTTCCACTGAACACAAACACCAGGTGACTACAGAGCAGGGAGGAAACCAGCAGGTGGGAGAGGAACACGAGCCAAGGACGAATCTCCACAACCACCGTCACAGGAAGAGCCACAAAACAAAGCCAAGGCGTCTGACAAATGCTTCACTCCCAGTGTTTTTTCCTCCTTTATGTTCACTGTGACAGGAAGCATCAGTCAAAGTGGTGCCGTGAACAAAGCGGTGAAAGTGGAATTCACTGCAACAAAAAGGAAAAACAACACAAAACAGTGTCTGAACGTCGACTGTGGCTTCGCTCCTCGTCCCGTTTCAGTTTGTACAAGCTGCGACGTCAGCGTTAGCAGCACGAGGTCTGACAGGATCGCGACGCAAAGAAACTACTTTACACCAGAAACAAGAGAAAATAAACTGCTGTATTATTATTATTATGAGAGTTGGATGAACTTTGACTTAACCAAGTGACATATTAAACCTGGAGCTTTTGACTTCGCCTGCCTGTTACTTCCTCATGTACACAACAGGGTGAAGTACGATCCAGTATCAAATTTGAATTCTCCCACAGATCCAGACAAGTTAACTCATCCAAGGAATGCAGTTGGATCTAATTAAATTCTAGACAAAGCAATGAGCAATAACAGACAACGCCTGTGGAAAATCACAGCAGCTGGTTGCTGGTGATCACTTACAAGTGTGCAGTGGTCTGAGATGATGTCACATTAATCAGGCCAGGGTCAAAGTTTCAGCTCCATGAAAACAACGGGTGGTCTGTTCTAATGACTGATAAGAGAGTAGGTCACATCAGACACATCGAGGCAGTGTCGCTGATGTAACGTCCAAAGCTCAATCATGAGTCCAGCAGAAAGAGGATAATAAACAAAAGGAAAGTCCCAGAGTTTGAGGAAACTGGACATTTGGACCTTTTCGTTCATTTGTGCTGAACTCGAGGTCTCACAACGAAGCATCAGCAGCACTGAAACCTGCTTCAGTGCCTTTAGTTTAATAGCAGCTAATGTCTGAAACAAACCTGTTGCAGCATGAAGCTGTGGCTCCGTGGATAAAACGGTTAAATCATTTCATGGATCCTTGATTTTCCCTCTTACAACTATTGTTGGAGGGGACGAATAAAAGGAATTTGATTCTGTGAGGTGCATTTGAAATGACTGGCAGGTTTGACAGTGCATGTCTGATGCCTCTCATGTCTCCACTTTAAGAATAAAATGAGGACAAACAAAACATCCACCACTGGAGTGCGAGAATCAAAGACACTGAAGTAAGAAGGCCAAAGTCATTAGTTCAACAATAGCCGACCATTCAGCGAAGGAAACAGTGTGTCACTTCCAAATGTCAAAAGCTCACATTTGACTGGTCTACAGAGAAAAGCAGAGGAAGCAGCAGCAGGTGCCGAGTGCTTATGGATCAGTTCTGCCTCCTTGTCTTGAATGTGGATGAAGAACAGACAACTATGCAATCTCGTCTGTTTCTACAACAGGGACGGAGTTGCTTCAATCTGCTGGATCTTCAAAAGGCTCAGTGTCCAAATTCCAGGTTCACACATACAGTTACATTCTGTTGCCACTGAGGGGGAAAAGAACGCGGGGAGGAGGATTACGGGAAAGAAACTTTAAATGAAGAACACTTGGTCTTTACAGGCGGTGGCACGGGCCGGGACCTCCGTGGCAGCGGTGAAGGCGGCTACGATGGAGGCGAAGACGACGTTGGGGTTGAGCGAGGCGTCGATGGCCGTGTGCAGGCCCCGGGCGCTGTAGTACTGCACCAGGGGGGCCGTCTGCCGGTGGTAGGCGTCCAGGCGCGAGTGCAGCGTCTTCTCGTTGTCGTCGCTGCGGCGGATGAGCGGCTCGCCGGTCACCTGAGAGCAGAGTGGGACAAAAGGAGACCAATGGGCGTGAAGTGACAGAGCAGGACGGAGCCATTCAGGCATAAACCAGGTCAGCGCTCCTGAACAAACCAACTTAATTAAGTGTCACTACACGCCTCTACCTCCTCACCACACCCGGGTATCATGTTTACAGATCACTCATGATTACGTGTATCCAGCTTAACTCATGTCTAACAGGTGGTGCTACAGTCTGTTGACTGAAGCATTTGCTAAACTCACCTTATAAATCACATTCTGATGTTCCGTCAGTTGAGCCTTTCTGCTCTAGTCTCTCAGACACACAGTGTGTTTCATGCAGCGTTACATAAGCCTCTTGGATGCACTGATGTCCTAATTTATCTGCTGTCATAACTCTAAATAACTGTGTTTTCAGCAGGTCTGGTGAAATCGTTTATAAACGTCACAGGCCACAGGGACTGTGCTTGTGACTGAGTCAACTGAGCTTCAATCACCTACAAGTTACAGGTTGCAGGATTATTGAACCATCACAATGTAAATGGAACAACATGTGGAGCATTCTACCTGTTGCAGACCTGATTTGCAGGTTGAGCCCACTTTAAAGCTGGACGATGCCATGTGCTGCTCGTATTTCACTATAACACATCGACTCATCAGCAGGCGTTTAATGAAGGTCGTAAATCCAAGTGGGAGATGAGTCATTTAATACGTTTTATGGAACAACCCTATCATTTACACACGTGGGATTTTAAAAACCCATCTGTGCCCAACCTGTAAAAAACGGACTCGGTTCAATCGATAAAACAATCAGCGTCATAATGCTTCTCTCTTCACATTAACAATCCATGTTGCAGGTTTGAAACACATCTGGTGTGACAGATGTCTTCATGAACACACATACAGCATTAATCTCAATTGAATAAGGTCGGTGGCTTTTTATCAGATACGTCATATCTACTAAATCAATAGTTAATCTTATTAATCTCAAATGCGTCAAAGCTTTTTATTGAAACTGGCTGCTGGTCACCTTTTTCCTGGCACCTACTTGATGTAGGTGGCAGTTTAGCCACGAGTGGTTTGTAAGTGGGTTAATAGCGAAACTACTTACGTCATCCTTCATGGGCGCTTTGGGGGGGTTGAACTCCTCGTGGTAGGAGCGGCCACTTGGCTGATGGATGAGTCTGGGGAACCAGAGAGAAGACGGTAAGAAGGGGTGGAGGGCAGGACAAAGACGAAGGAGGAATTAGAGCCAGTGGAGAAGAGGACAGAGAGGTGGACAGCCGGTGACTCACTCACGGCTCATCCCACACTCTGCCCTTGTCCTTCTTGGGCAACAAGCAGCAGCTGCCTCGTCCTTCCATCCACAAAGAACCCAGTGGACAGAAAGATGGCAGCTTAAGTAGTTAGCGTTATGCTTTGTCTAGCGACAGCTGGCAACTCAAACGCATACATTTACTACTTTGCCTTTTTGTTTACTCTTAACATACTTGATGTGTTTATCCAAACTGTACTGCAAACTGCAGTTTGGCCACTGAGCGGCAGGAGAAACCAGACTAACAAACTGAACTGACCCAAATGACACAATGTTGACTGCCACCAAGTGGCCCAGAGGTGGAGGGTCTCGGGTAAACATCGACACACATAACAGCTGATCTACACATCTGTGCATGTGAGGCGGGTTATGAGGGCAAATCTGTTCACACCCAAACATAAATGCTTAACATAAAGGAAAACTTTGATGATGCCTGAGAAAATATGCTTCACTTTGAGTTAAGACTGCTGAGAAAGACAAGACTGAAAAAACAACATTCTCATACTGTAGACGTACCAACCTGGGAATTTGTCAGCCACTAATCTAGCAGCTACTGGGTGTCTGGGCATAAAAACACACCTCAATGTCCGTCGCTCTTACCTGCCACAGATCCTGCGGACCAACAGGGAGTCCTCTATAGCAAACTCAATCACAGAGTCCAGCCTCTCGTGTCTCTTGTCCAACAAGTTATCCAGCTGGAGGACACAAAGGTAGATCACAACTAATCCAATAATCAGAATACTACATGCTGAATTATGCACTAATTTAGAATAAATTAATGTCTGAAAAGCATCTAAGGAGGAAAGTAACGTGTATACTTGAACAAACCATCTCTGCCTGTTTGACCGTTCGGGGGAAGCCGTCCAGGAGGAACCCGTTCCTACACGGCGGTGTGTCCAGGTTCTTTTCTATGAGCTCCACGACCATCTCATCGCTGACCTGGAGGAACAACATTAGGTCCTTATCTTGACCACTAAACTACAGCCTACAGCCTGTGTGAGCTCATCACAGTCAACAATACCAGTGTGCACAGCAGTAGCATCTGACACACATCACTATAAAATTATGTCCTGCCAAAATAGCAAAACTGTTTTTCCTAATTAGAATTTCTATAGTTAAAAAGATTTAAAAAAGAAATTAACTTTTAATCTGCGCATTTGTGTTTTTCCTAAATGGTTGTAAATCATCTTGGCAGATGTTACTGAAGACAAAACATCCCACATGTGGTGATGTGAGACTGAACATGAAAGACTTTAAAACCAGAGTCCAACAGAGCAAAGGGGCAGAGAAAGGAAAACACACAGAGCTCATGAGAAGCAGATGGGAGGAAATCTCACCAGTTTGCCTGCATCCATGGTCTCCTTGAGCCTCTTGCCGAGCTCGGAGCCAGACGCCACCATGGCCCTCAGCATGTCTCCTGTGGCCAGGTGGCAGACACAGTACTGCTCTGCTAGTCGAGGAGCCTACAGGTAAAAAAGCCCCTCATGTTAACAGTATTTATCAAAAGACAGGAAATATCAGTTATCATTCAAAAAGGAACAATCAATTTCAGTTGTATTCTACCAAGTGCTAGTCTACAAAATATGATTAAATTTGCAAACAAATAAGTTAAACTAGTTGCTTATTTATTAGTAATCAATATACCAACATCCTCCTGAGTAAATCTAGAGCACTTATGATTTAGTAACGACCAGATTACAGCTCCACTCAACACAAATGTACAATCTGTCCAAGTTGTCGGAGCATGTGCACATGGCTGATGGAATATTACACCACACAGACTGAGGGAGCTCATGTCGACACACGCCTTATGGCGTGGTCCTGCACAAGCTCCTGACTCAACGCATTCCATGACAGATCTACTTTCCTGCATTCAGAACATTACAATCGTCAACTTTTAATGCTGTTTTAACATTAATTTAATGCAAACAAAGATCATACCTTAAAACAGCTTTCTGCTAGAGCACCCAGAGACTTCTTAATATTATCCTCTATAATGTGTATTAAGCACACATGCAGTGTCTGTAGTTTGGCATCTGGTATCTGTTGATACAACACTGCAGCAAAAGGTCTAAATATGTAAAACGTATTCACTTCATATCTGTAACTGCCTGTTGTTTATTTTATTATGCATCTGGAGTCTTCGGGAGAGCTTAGGATGCATGTGTGTTTTAAACTGATTCCATCGTCCAGTTGTGGTTTTGAACTGGACCGATTTGGCAAAGTACAATAAGGCTGATCTTAAGCCGCGGGTTAAGATGGTTTAACGAGAAGCTAATTTCGTCATGAAGATCGTTTGATCGCTTGTGTTCATTTAAGGAGGTTGTCATAACGTTTGAATTAGTACTGATGTTTAACTCAGCAGCAGGTAGGTTAGCACTGACGTTAGCATTAGCTTGTGTAAACCCCACCATGCTCTTCACACTGACATTATCCAAGCTAACGGCTAACAGCTAGCTCGCCTACCTGAGTCCCCTTCCCCGCTCCGGGCGGCCCGAGCAGGACAGCGCGGATCCCCTCCTGCACATCGGCTATTGCCTCCTTCAACTGGGCGCTGGGAGCCATGCGGGGACTTGGACACCAGCAGGGCACTAACTTTACTCAGCAGTCGGCGTCGTCCTAGTGTACTTCAGCCAAGTTGGCCGGAAAGACAGCGAAGAGCCTCCTTGTCGCTACAACAACTAAACCCCGCCCACCTACCAAAACCACGGTGTTTGATTGGATCCAGGATTAGTCAGTTAAGATCGGTGCTTGTTAATTGGATGGAGTTCGTGCTTACTTTATGGCGTAATATCCGCAGACGACTTCAATGACATATCTAAAGTCACACACACAGTGCATTTTCACCGTTTTTATAATTATAAAGACATAAAAAAACAAAATACATGTATTTGTGCTGTCATGAAAAAAATATTCAAGACGTCCTCGATAGGTGTAAACTGACTGAACAGCTAAAGTTAAAGAGGAATAATTGAAGAATTACTGGCATCTAAAATGAGAAGTTAAAAACCGTTCTAAAGGAAGATGCTGTTTAAACTTCCTTATTTTTAGATCTGACAGGAAGCACTTTCTTCAGTCTGTGGAGAAATTATTTGGGTTCCAAACTCTCTAATGACCAGACAGTATTAAAATGAGCGGAGAAGAGGTTTTGTACTCTGATGTCACATTCACTAGAACCAAGGAGAATGAAAGAGGTGAGTCTTATTAAACTAAAAGAGGTATGTTTAATATAAGATATGTAAAGTTTTATTTTCACACAGCTAGTTAGTTAGTGAGTTTTTGTCTTGTAAACTGCTCATAATCCACCAAAACCTGTAAATATGTTTTGTTTGTCAGAATTTGTCTGAATATTAATGTTCATGATGAGTCAGATTAATGAAGCACATTCAACAGCAGTTTGTCTTTGTGTTGCAGAAACGTCTACTTCAGGTTATGACACAACTTACTCTGAAATCAGCATCTTAAAATCCCAACCTGCTGCGAAACCGTCAGGTCAGTAGGAAACAAAGCGACTAAACAGGTCGGCAGTAAGGTCAAAAGTTAATGTCTGTGTTTTTAAATGAGAGCTTTGTCTGTTAGGAGCCGCTGATGCTCAGAGTGGAAACTAAATACAGCAACTCTGAGATGAACCTGAGTTAATTGTGTACCGTAACTGTGTAACTGTGTGTATAATACACTTAAAAAACTAAAAGTTGTGTTTTACACATAAAAATAGCTTCCATCAGGATGTGAATTCTGCTTCTTAGTATGAATGAAACGTCATCCGCTCTTTGTGAATGTCATTTAACCAAAAAAAAAACGAAAACCACTTGTTAGTTTATTGTTAGTTCCAAAAGGAGGAAGTGACTGTGATTACAGCCTTTTGCCCAAAACATCGACTGTTTCACAAGGTACCCTCCTGTTGCTTCACAGACTCCTTACCCCACTTCGCTTAGACAAACGTTGATTTGTGTCACCAAGAGGTGATCACGTTATACTGTTCAGTTGTGTCACTGAGCTTCGTTAAAACAACCTGCTCACATTTTGGGTAAATGATGCCCCAGAGTAACTGGTAACAAGCTCCTGCATGTTTTCAGATACAGGTATTCAACAAGAGGCATCAAACAAAGGGTCAAAGGTCACCCCAGCCAGAGCGTCCCTGCTGCTTCTCTGTGGCCTCCTGGCAGCTGCTGTCATTGGGCTCTGTGAGTTTGTAAGAGTTATTCATTAAAATGCCTTTAAATTCATGTAAAGCTGAGAAACACAAACCAAGTTTGATTGTCAATAATAGAATTAAATGAAATCACGAGAGATCTTTGTTTGAAAAGAAGAATTTACAACTATAAAATATCATTTGTTTTTTAGAATTTATTTTACAGTTGATGGTTGAAGCACATTACCATATATATTTTTAACAGTTGTTTTTGTTGCATAACTCATCTTCAGTGATTTTTCTTTTTCAGCTTTTGATAATTTCCAAACCAAGAAAAATCTGCAAACAATGGAACGGGAAATTAAAGCTTTAAAGAGGAATCTCACAGGTGAGAATGTATAAAATCTCCAAATGTAAAGACCTCATTTGTAAAATAAAAAACAGTCAGGTTTTCTGTGTTGGCTGCAAAATTAAAAGTTAGTAATGTAACTGCTTAAATGTTTTTCCTGCTTCCAAATTACTGAAAAACGTCCTTTACCATGTTCAAAGTTGAACCATGTCCAAAAGACTGGGATCAACATGGGGGAAGCTGTTATTATTTCTCCTCCAATAAACTGACCTGGAACCAGAGCAGAAGTGACTGTAAAAGTCGAGGAGCAGATCTGGTCCAGATAAACAGTGAAGAAAAGCAGGTAGAAACACTGCAGCAGCTTCATCACATCTGAACACTTTATCACACACTAAACTTCACCATCTCTTCCTGGTCAGTGGTTCCTCGAGTACAGAATTAGAGGAAAAATGAATAGTTATAACGACTGGTTCTGGATCGGACTGACAGACTCAAAGGAAGAAGACAGATGGTTGTGGGTGGACGACTCACCTCTGAACACAAGGTTGGACTCGTGGAAACCTTCTTTCTATATCAACGTTAACAATGTCACTGACATGAACCTTTATGTTCAACATTTCCCAGTTTGTCGTTTTGGCACGGCACAGGACCAGACAACTGGACTGGAGAAGATCCTGCTGGAGAGGACTGTGCTATTATGGGAATGAAAACAGGAGCTTATAAGCTGAAGTGTTGGTTTGACATAACGTGTAATGGAGCGGCACGAAGTGTTTGTGAGAAACCAGCTGAAAGTGGACAACGCTGAGTCTCACACGTCTGAAATCCAGTCAAGCTGGAGTTTTCAAAAATGTGCTGCTTTAGCTTCAATGTAAATACATAAAGCTCAGGTAACAAATTCTTTGCAAATGTAGTGAATCGTGTTTCCTCTTGGTTTCATTTCTGGGAGTGGATGTAAAAAGGTGATAAACGAGTCCCAGTAGCAGTGAAAAGGCAAAAAGGAAAAAGGTAAAAAGGCATAGAAAGAGTGGAGACAGATGGTGGTGGTGGAGTTTGATGGTGTGGAGCTGCCTCAGCATGTGTCTATTGGGTTTGTTAAGTATTCAGACAGAGAGTTGGTTCCAAGTCCGGTGAGATGTTATAACTGCCAGGAGTCTGGACACGTGGCTCTGGTCTGTAAGAGAAGGAAGAGGAGGTGAACATGACTATGGGGAATGTGGTGAGGGGGTGGAGCCAAAGTGCTGCAACTGTGGAGGAAAGTACAGCGTTGCGTTCAGGGGGTGTGAGGTTTTAAAGAAGGAAGTCAGGGTGCAGCAGGTGAGGAAGAAGAAGAGTATGACGTCTGTAGAGGCCGTGAAAGAAGTGGAGAGGAGTGAGATGAGGAGCACAGGAGGGGAAGGACTTCAAGATGAGGAAAGGAAGCAGCAGGAGGAAAAGAGGGAGCGGGATAAAAAGAAGAAGTGGGGGACTTTCATAGCGGGAGTCATCAACGCTACGTCTGACATCAAGTCTAGGAGGAAAAGGATTCAGGTTATTGTAAAGGCTGCAGTTCATCATCTGGGCATCTGGGTTAAAATGGGAGGATGAGGGATGAGCTGAATGAGCAGGTGAGTCATTCTAGAGATGCTGTCAGGTGAACAGGAAAGAGGACACAGAGCGGGGTTTTATAGTGCAGACGGGTTAGAGGGTAGAGAACAAAACAGTGTTTTTGTGTGGTTATGAACGATGCACATTCAAATACAGAGGGTGGCGGTAATGCACCAAGTTTGCAAACCGCGATAAACAAGAAGAAGAAGAAGAAGAAGTTTGTTGCCAGATCGTTTGTTACGTCTCCGTAGTGAAACCTTCCAGCAATCACTCCAGTAAATCCCTGTTATGACTCGTGTCTGCTTTGACTCTGCCTTCAGCCTTGTGCCTGTTGCTGGAGTTGTTTTTGTTTTTGTTTTTGTCCGACCACCCTGTTGCCTGCTGTTCTGGTGCCGTCATTATTAAAGTCCTATTTTACTCAAGTCCTGTCTCTGAGCTGTGCGTTTGGGTCCTCCTAAATATTTATATTATATATAACATTAAATATTAGATATTGTATCTTGTTACCAAGAAGCTGCATGAATGAATCTTTATGATGAACTGATGAAATGAATGTCTAAACCAGATGCAAACATGCATTAGATGTGGGCAGGTGGTTACAGTCGTCTACAAACAAGCAAAGATTTAGAGAAGACAGAACATTGCCACATGGGGTTATTCTGTTGTGAATCTCCTCCCAACCTCAGAGGGCGGCACTGAGCAGCTGGTCTCCCTCCGGGAGCATCATTAACTGGAGGACTATTTAAGTGGAGGACGGAGACTCCTCCAGTTGTGTTTCATGGTGGACCTTGTGTTTGAACCAGTCTGACCTCGAGCTCTGGCTTCTTGTACCACGGTTGGTTACGTGTGAGTTAGGTTGTGTGCAGCTCTGTTATTTTCATTTGTTACATTAGAATTTTTGCAGAGAGGCGAAGAGCCCAGTTCTGTAGTGTTTGAAGTTTTGTTTGCTCACAGTTATCTTTGACCTGCTCAGTGCAGTGATTTTCAGTTTCCTTATTTTGTGTTTGTAGCTACTCCTGCTCGGCAGTGTATTTCTGTTTAGTTTGTTTAGGGAACCTTTTGCCTACTCTGGTAGTGACCCTTAGTTCATTGTATTTTCGGTGTATTTATAATAAACTCCAATTGGGATCTGCCATCCTAGCCTGTGAATGCATTTGGGTTCCGTTCTGTGTAACATATTCAGAAATATTTCTTATCTAAAACTGTCCTCAGTAGGTTTGTGCCACAAAAGACAAAGCTAAATGAGGGAAGGAAGTGTAAAGTCACACATACAAACTAAATATAAACAGATGAATTTACAGATCATGTTTAGCTGTAAAATCTTCTAATCTGTCCATCTCTGGGTGTGAGAAAGTTTTTATATATACACAAAACCAAATTAATGAAGCAATGGAAACTGACGATGACTCAGAGTCAAAAGCAGCTGTTGATGCTGCACAACTAAAATAGGAGTTAAGGACTTTTAAGGGTGAGTCTTCAATGTGACTCTAACAGTTAGTTTTCATGTGAGCTTCATCACCGACTGACAGCACTAAGACTGAAGTGAAGACCTGGACGACTGAGCACAATGAGCCGTGCACAGAAACACACCAAAGGTGAGACGACGTCTTAAATGTCTTTATGTGGGTTTAACAAAGTGACTGTTTGTGTCCTGGGTGAAACCTGCACGTCTGTAACGGGCTTTAACAGAACACTGCTACAGTAAGAAAGGTCTAGAGGAGCGGAACCCAAAATTCTCTTCAACTGTTCAGGAACCGATGATGAAGAAGGTTTGATTCATCTGATAATCAGCTCAGTTACAACAATGTCAAAATGAAAATGTACAAATACAAATGTAAACGTGTCAGAATGTGTCAAAAGAGAAAACAGGAACATTATGATGTTAAATAATGAGATCTAGTTTTACAGCAGCAGCAGCAGAGATGAATAAAGTCTCTGGTTCCACAGATATTTATGAAAACCAAAGAGTGACAGACATGAGGATGATTGACAGCCAGAGAACAGGTGAGTGAAAAACCTGCAGCAACAGTGGATTTGATGCAGACGCGTCATTTGTGAGGAGGCTGCGTTTCTTTAGAGCCGTCGTTCATGTCATCGTGTCCACTCTCCTCCATGTGTCCAACAGGTGAACGAGCAGAGTCCAACACGGGGTCAAAGGTCAGATCAGAGAGAGTGGCCCTGCTGCTTCTCAGTGCTCTGCTGGCAGCTGCTGCCGTTGTTATTTACCGTCTCTGTGAGTTTGTGCTATTTAAAAGCATACACATATGAAGCCACGAATCATATTTTTGTTTTGTTGTTCATGTTTTTACGCTCCCTGATTTTAACTTTTAACTTTTTATCAGCCTCTGACCATTGTCGAACTAAGGAAATTCTCCAACTTCTGAAAGGTGAGACTGAACTTGCCTTGACGATGTTTCGGTTTGAAGTGACCACCAACGTCCCCTTCCTTTCCGCCATATTGAATTTTACCTGTAGCGTGTTTTACTCTTCCGCCACCACTAGAGGGCGGTGTTAGCGTCCACTTACGTGGCCAAAAAGGCTCAACTGGGCAGAATTACATTACAGTAATGATTTACAGTAAATCACATTTTATTACAGTAATTACTGTGGTAATAAAACCCATAATGTGATGTACACGCATGTGTTCGCCAGGTCCTAAGAGGTTAATGAAAAGGCTGCAGGTAAATTGTGGGTTTTAAACTGTTTAAAAACATTATCGTGCATCTTCACATGATGAAAATAAATCAATAAATATAAATAATTTAAATCTACCAACGTAATATTGTGTAGCTGCTGATTAGGATTCTTCAGGGAGTCAGTGTGATGAGAATCAACTGTGAGAGAGAAGGAAAGTTCATTTTCTCTGTGACAGTTGAAACACAAAACTCTCACGTCACCAAAACAGGTAAACGTTTTTTTCTCCTCTATTTCTTTCATGCGTTCAAAGCTGAACCATGTCCAACGTGTGAACCAGGCTGGGATCAACATGAAGGAAGCTGTTATTATTTCTCCTCCTATAAACTGACCTGGGACCAGAGCAGAAGTGTCTGTAAAGGTCAAGGAGCAGATCTGGTGCAGGTGGACAGTGAAGAGGAGCAGGTAGAAACACAACATATTTATGATTATTAAGTATAATATAAATGACATACTTTACTGATTCCCTTGGGCAAAAGCTCATTTCCCAGTGGCATCAACTGGGCTGGAGTCATCAAACTCTTTCAGTGTTCATAAATAAGCAATTAACCTTATAAATCTATACCTATAATTATATTTAACATTTTAAATCAAGTATGAGCAGACTTGTGATGGCTCAGTGAGTATAGTTAGTCTCGTAAGCAGGAGGTTGCTGGTTCGAGGCCCACCAGGTCCTGCAGTAAATGTGTGTATGTATGTAGTAATACATGGCCTCTACTAGTGAGGGAAGAGGTCAAATGCAGAATACGTGATTTCCCCCAGGGAATCATTAAAGTATGTCTTGTCTTATTTTATGTAGATATTTCACAATTTAATATAAGGTTCCTCATTACCTGTAAATCAGGTATTTGAACAAATGTAAGGTTTACGTGTAAAATTGCATTAACTTTACGTAATAATTTATTTTTAAGTTATGTAATTTAATGGCATAACCTTAAACTGACTGAATTTACCGTCACCTCTTTTAATGATCATAAAATGTGATAAAATTACATGGAAAATTTACATGTAATTAAATTACAAAAAGTTTTAAGCATTATCTTTTTTTGAATGGAGAAACACTGCAGCTGCTTCAACTCTTTACATCTGAACACTTATGAACACCGATCACACACTAAACCTCACCGTCTGTTCCTGGTCAGAGGTTCCTGGAGAACAGAGTTAGAGGGAAAATGAATGATGCTCAGGACAAGTTCTGGATCGGACTGACAGACTCAGAGGAAGAAGGCAGATGGTTGTGGGTGGACGACTCACCTCTGAACACAAGGTTGGACTGTTGATCGTTTTCAAAACCACGTATCAGTTCTGGTGACATGATTGTTTACTGTTTGTTCTGAATTTGTCAGCTGTTCTTTCTGGAGCTCGAAGCAGCCGGACAACTATGCAGGAACTCATGCAGAGGGAGAGGACTGTGTGAGGATGGGGCTTAAAGGAGGAGCCAAAGACCTGAGGTGTTGGTTTGACAGAGTCTGCAGTGACCCTCAGAAACACATATGTGAGAAAGCAGCAGCACCTGGACGTCGTCCTAACGCTCATCACTGAGACGTCCTCAGGTCACGATGGAGACGCTGAGCAGCGCGTCTGTTAGTGAATAACAGCGTGGAACGACCTCCCTGAGGCCTCCACAATCTCCTGCTCTCAACTTGGTGCATGTTCTGTTTAAATAAGCTGCAAAATCACATCTTTAAAGTCTCGCTTCACTTTACTTTTTAATTATTAAAGCTGTACATTAGTATTTTAGATCACAGCGTGTGTCTGTTCTTCAGGTTTCCATCATGGAAGCTCTGAACACAGACAAACTCAAATAAGTAGGATTTAACAGGTTTGATTGAGTTGATACACGAAATGTGACCACTGTTCATCATGATGTAAAAATATTTTCATTCATTGAGTCTATAATTTCTGTCTCCTTTCATACATTATATAAAATGTACTAAAGTGATTGTGTTATTACAGCTTCATTGTGAGAAACTGAACACAATTAATAAATGACTGATCACTCCCAAAACGTGCAAATTACATGTTATTCAGAAAAAAATTAACTTATTGATGCATCAGTAGAAATGTTAAAACTTCAAAGAAATAAATGAGGAAGACCAGTTTATGAAGTGCTTCCTCATCGCTGTGTTACAGGAAGTCACAGTCTGTAGTCTGGTTCTAGTTCTATCAAACGCTTCAGTGATCACAGCAGCAAAATGCCTGAAGCCGAGGTCGTTTACGCTGATGTCAAGTTCACAGCATCAAAGGAAAACAAAGGTGAGACTGAACCTGTCGTTGACTGTATATGTTCGTAGTCTTCATATGTTCACGATGAAGGACGATCATACGATGCGTCGCGATTTACAGTAAATCACAATATTTCATTAGTAATAAAACAAGCTGTCAGACAGATTCTCCAGAGTTTCATTTATAGTTTAGTATCGTTTTAAACTTAAACACTATGTTGTTGTTAGTGCATTTGACTGTTTTCTGACTAATAAACATTTGTTCACACATAAAGATTTACCTTTAGGCTCCGTGAGCAGATTTTACCAGCTGTTTGGTTTTGTGTTGCAGAAAAGTGTTCTTCACCTGAAACCACTTACGATGAAGTTAAGATCATGAAACCTCCTTCAGGTTGGAGAAACACACAGACAGAGAAGAAGTGAATTAACAGTTAAAAAACTAAGCATTAAATAAATGTTAGATGCTATAATTCTTTCATTTATATTGGTACAAAGACAAAAGGAAGGAAGTAATAATAGAAATTAAACCATCTCATGTCTCCTGTTAGATGTCAGACACCATCAGCAGCCTCTGCAACATGTTTACTAAACCTGAATACAAATACAGACATTGTCTGTTCGTGTTCTTACTAACCTCTGCAGGTGGGAGGTCAAAGGTCACAGAGAGAGCGCTGCTGCTGGTGCTCTGTGCTCTGCTGCTTGCTGCTGCCGTTGGTCTCTGTCTTGTCTGTGAGTCAAACGTTTTTGGATTTTGTGTTTTAAAACTTTGAAAAAACAGATTGTAGTAGATTCAGAATCTTTAAAACCAAAATTCTACTGAGTGACTGAGTTTAGAAGTATTATAAATATTTCCCTTCTACTAATAATCATCTAAACACATCCTGTGAAACCTTCATCAGCCAAAGTGTGGCAGCGTTTCCACATCTGTACATTTACAGTTTTTTTTGGGGGGCTTTGACGCAGCCGTCCAATGAAACAACACATTCTCTTAATAGTTCACACACAGGTCTAAACAGCTGCTCCAGTGTCATAATGACACGCTTTGTTTGCAAAAGGCTCTAACCATCAAAACACTGGAAATATGCAGCAAAAACTCATTTTGCATTCAAACATCACAACTTTCAACCAAGTACATGAACACGTAAAGAAAGAAATGGATCCAGACGAAGAAATGCTTTGATGTATTGAATCCATGGCATTCACTTTTCAAACTGTGGCAGAAAACTGAAATATTGCAAATATTACAGAAAATAGGTGTAAACTAAAATACAGTTAAACCTATTAGAGGATGAGACACAGACACTGTATTTACACAGTCTCTGCTTTAGACTCGAGAATGGGTTTACACATTTGCTTCATGTGTCTGA
Organism: Betta splendens; assembly: GCF_900634795.4. Lineage (NCBI taxonomy): Eukaryota > Metazoa > Chordata > Actinopteri > Anabantiformes > Osphronemidae > Betta > Betta splendens. Next base: position 14,088,596 of record NC_040891.2, on the reverse strand, counting down.
TGCTCTGTTGGAATAGTGATGATGAAAATAAATGAAACCTAGTTATGCAAAACAGGTCAAAGCGACCTATTATATCAGTTGTGGAGTGGGAGTTAACAGTGCTGATTATTATACAGTCTGACAGCAGTAGGTAGGAAAGACCCGCCATTTCTCTCCTTCACACATAAGCGAGGGTGGATCAGTCTGCTACTGAAGCTGCTCCAGAGCAGACAGTGAGTCCTCCAGTGGGTCAGAGTCCTGGTCCATGATGGATGTGAGTTTAGCCAGGACCCTTCTCTCACCACCTCCTGCACCGTGTCCAGAGTCCAGCTCAGGACAGAGCTGGACTTGTTGGTGACCCTGTCCAGTCTCTTCCTGTTCCTGTGTTTTCTGACATGGAGGGCCCGGTACAACACTGATCCTCGGTTGGCCGCTGCCTTGCATCCAAAGCTCACCGCGCCTGTCTCCTCTGCTTTTTTGCCTGCAGGCGATCTTTCTGGAGTACCTGTTGGCGGCACTGCAGCTGGTCAGTCTCCCTCCTTGACTCCTGTTCCTGTGGAGGCTGCTCCATGGGTTCCTGAGCGCTACCATGCCTCGGCTCCGTTCAGCTCTCTGGTTCTGGGTCCTGCTCTTCAGTCTCACTCTCCAGCTGCTAGTCTGTACATTGCTGCCATCCTGCATCCTAACTCTCTTCTTCCTGCCCCTGGTGGCTCATGCGACGCTCTCTGGTTGCCCCATCCTCTGCTGCTGGGTGGGTGGCCTTGCCCTCGTCGCCCTCCTTTGTCGCCAGGTCTGCTATTGTAGGACATATCCAGGGTGGTGATGTCACAGAGTATGAAGGAGTGGTGGACAGATTTGTGGACTGGTGTGGACAGAACCACCTCCAACTGAACATCAGTAAAACTAAGGAGCAGGTGATAGACTTTTAGGAAATCTTGTAGTCCTGTCACCCTCTCACTATTAAAAATAACTTTTGATCAACCTAGATTTTGACAGCTCTAGGTCAAAGGTCACTTGACCTTTTCATCCTTCAACCTGCAATGTCAAAGTGTACCTGCACTTCATCCTCCGCATTAAAGGGCAATGTGATCATCAGAGCGTTGTGTTTTGCTACACCACCGGGGAGTTGCGTCTTTACCGGCTCAGAGAAGGTGATGCTTTCTACCCAGACACTGTAACGATGCCCGTCACGGCGAATGCGCGGCGTAATAGCGGGGTATCTGAGTGAGCTTTTTGAAAGAATGGACAAGGAGGAATCTGACGAGGAAGATGAGCCGGGTGAGAAGAGGATGCGAGCGGTGCCGGATACCGAGGAGCAGCGTCTGAGCGACGCTATGGGAGTGTTCGACATGGAGGACCCCGACCCAAAAATACTGAAGTTTGTTTGGGAAACCTGCGGCTCCTCCAGCGACCACCGGTACTACAGACTGAGCAGACATGCGCCCAGAGGGGTAGACTGTCGGCTGCTCGTAGCTGTCACGATCTGGGTTCTTGTTTCTTGTTTCTGGTATTGTTTTGAAAGGACTTTGTTGTCACCCATGTTTTGCTCCAGTTTCATTTCCTGTTTTAATTTGAAAGGACTTCCTGTTTACCGCATTATGTCAGTTCCCGCTTCACGTCCCGGTCCTAGTTACGCACACCTGTCCCGCACCAGTCATTACTCACCTGTGGATTTAAGCGCCAGTATTCACCATAGCCAGTTGCCAGATTGTCGAGTCTTAGTACCACATTCCAGCGTTGCCGTATCAGCTAACTTGTGACTCCTGTCCGTACCTGACAGCCCTCGTCTGTGCCTCTGCCGTGTTTAACCGTGTACCGAACTCCTGCATGTTTCCCGGACCTGATCCTAGAGATGTCCAACTCGAGACCTCCCACTCGACTCAGCGTCGATCTTTTGAAACGGAAGTGTCGTCAAGCAGAATCTCGAGCGCGTTCCGAATCACGTGACCAAGGAGAGCGAGAGGTGTCGATACGTCACGTGACTGCCGAGCGGCTTAAGTGCAGTTTGAACGGACGGTTGTTTTAATATGTCAGAGCTTTATAAACGTGGCAAGCGGTCCGGAGATGATCTACTGTATAAGATGATAGATGATCTATAAGATGATAGACGATCTATAAGATAGACAAGTTTCACCTTACAGATATCTGCAATGTATTTATGACAAGTTCAAAATGTAATTAAAAACTAAAACTACATTTTGACAAGTCGCAATTCCAATATCATATCTTTATTAGTCAGACATCAGTGCCGTGCAAAGCTGGAGAGGTGGTGAGAATGTGATTAAAGTCATGTTCTGTGGAAAAATAAAATTAAATAAAGGTCTTTGATTTTTTTTTTTAAACTAACTGACAAACATGTCTCCTCAATGTAGTAATAAACAGAGTTGCAGAAGAACAAATACAGCTCTAATAACATCGGACATCAAACATATTTGCCACATCAAGGCTACTTATACATTATTATCCAGAGAAAAACACAATTACACACCTTTGATTAAATAAGTTTTATTTGACAATAAAACATAGACTGTGATCCTGAACAACAACGTATCAGAGAGGGTTTGATGGTCAGTCTGCTCAAGTAGTTCTCACGCACAACCAGCAGACGTCGTTGTTCTGACTGTGTCATGATGGTGTCGAGCAATGTGTCGATTTCAGCCCAACTGTGTCAAAGTTGCTCAGTGATTCATAAGGCTTCGATTTCGCCATCTCTACCTGATCCTGCCTGCCGCTTTTGTGCCTTTGAACTGAGCCTTCGTGTGTATGACTTGGACCGTCTGACTACGTTTGAGCAATAAACACTAGTGATGGGTAGATGAGGCGTCATGAAACGTTTCGATACATTGCAAAACTGTATTAATACTGTGCCGATACTGTGTAACTGAATACTGACACCTGCTGGACATTAAAACTCCCTACAGGCAGCCTAGTTGACAGACTCAGCTGACACTGATTTTGTGACTTAATATATACAATAATATAATTTAAGCCATTGTATGTTATATAGTATTATTTCATATCTTCATTTAAAATTTATATTTTTAGATACAGTCGATAAAGTGGACATGTATCATAACGTAAAAATCTAAGTGAACATATTGTGAATGAAGATGCCTTTTTTTTTTGTTTTTTTTTAAACAAATTTGGTCTCTCTGCCCACTGCAATGAGGAGATCTTGCCAAAGGTTATCTAGAAACAACACACTGCCTTTTTAGTAAGCGATTTCCAAACAAGTGACAAACAATGCTGAATAACATGCCTGAAGTGGGTGCAGACAGCTGCTGTTCTGACTGCAGTCTACTGACGGCCTCATTGCACTTGGAAGAACTGCGGAACCAGAGTGATTTAAATCTGGGTTCTAGAAGTGTTGCTGGGGTCAACACACTGAGGTGGTTTTGTTTAAATAGGAAAGTTTTGTCAAACAAATACGAAATTTAACCTGCATAAAACAATATGATTAGTAAAGAGTCACTTTGGAAATTAATCTGAATTCAAATAGATCAAGTGAAAACTTTTTAAAATTAATTAATTATTTTAATAATACACTTTATTATAAAATTAAATCAAAAAAGAAACCTTATTTTCCGGTATGAGATGAATTATAGATGAATTTGACGATGAACGGCAAACGCTCATGGATTCCTTTCGGCAGATGCATCCCGACACGTGCGCTTCCTCATAAACACAGTCTGGCGCGTCAGACAGTGACTGATACAGGAACTGTATCGGTCACGTGCTTTCCCAACGCGATACGCGCACCGACAGTGTTTCACGCTATGAGCTCGACGCATGCGTCGACGCATCGGCGTTGCCGGACCCATCACTACTAAATACATTTTTCTGGAGGCCATCTAGCGGTGGCGTATCAATTCACCTAGCGGCGGGCTGGTATCAGGCCAGTCACCAGCTGACCTAGGATCGGTAGTGCGGCCGTGAGTAGCAGAAACAGAAACCCACCTTTTTGAATAAGCATTCTCTTTTTTGCTAGAGGTGCGTTTATCGGCCAGGATTCTGTCAGGATGACCCATCCATGAACCAAATCTCCCCCTCATTCAGAGCCACGTCTGTTAGGTCTGGCCTTACACTGCTTCTCAGTGTTTTCAGCACAGCCCTCTTCAGGGGATGGCATGAGTGTGGAGGGGTTTAATGTTGTGCATCTCTGAACAGTGATGTGTGGTTGGAACATGAGTGTTGACATAACAGACATATGTCATGCAGGTGACAGGAATGTCATTTTAGTCTGAGTCAATAGCATAGGGGAACTAACACCTTTAGCAAGTGGAACAGGACAACTTCTTCTGAGGCCTGCACTAGTAAGGCTGCTATTGTGGTGTATCAAAATCTGCTAAACAGTTGTTTATCTCTTGTGAGAAGATTGTTGGGCTATCACAAAACCCCTGTGGTAATCTGGTATAAGTGTATTTATTCTTCTGATAGGTGAAACCAAACCATCCCTGTGATTTTTCGGCTATTGGAATTGAGAAAAAGGCGTTGCTCACATCAACCACTGTAAACCACTGGTTGTAACTGGTTTCACAGGGTGTGTGGATCGGGAACGCAAGGTGCTCAGCGTTCTATTGCTTGATTGAGTGCTCTTAAGTCTTGAACGATCATCTACGTTCCTGATTCGGCTTTCTTTACTGGGAAAAAAGGAGTGTTACATTGGGACGACAATAGCTACCTGTATTCAAGCTCGGGGGTTGTGTGAGCAGGCCTGCGCTGGTTGTGGAGAGGTGTGAACACGTGGGGGTGGATGCCACTCTGGACTGGAGATGTGTAAAGTGAAGGGGGGGATGGCCGAAGTCATATCTGTTAAAAAACACTAATATAATATAATGAATATGTTTTTATTGAGTTAAATAAAAACATTTATGACAACTACATAAATGTACAATTGTCTGTAAACGGGAGAAAGGTTTAACTGGTAAAAATAAATGAAGACAAACATTAAAACTTAAAGGTCCCTGCACATGCAAAATTCACTTTTTGGACATTCTGGTACATTTACATGTATATGACTCCCTGGTTCATGTTAAGACACTCCTGGTGTGTTAAGTAAGTACATTCCCTACTTATTTCACATTTTGTGACTTTATCCAGTCCGGTTTAAGAACGTTTCAAATTTGGCAGATTGTCTACATCTCCAGTCTACAGAACCAGCTCCGGGCACGCCCAGACAAACCTGGACGCACAAATTGCGTTTCAGTCACTCACTGTGCACTCTAGCATAGCAGGTGGCGGTAATGCACCTTTCAGTTGGTTGCCACCTGCCATTTAAAAGACAAAAAGAAGAAGTCACTCACTGTGACACGAATTGAAACGGGTCCATTAGGGTTTAGAAAGAGCTTCGTTTTTGGTTGTTCCAACCAGCATCAACCAACGCAGCCTAGACAAAGATTTTGAAATTAACATTTGAGTAGTTGTAGTTGAAGTATTAATTATCTAATTAGTGTCTATATATTTTGAAGTTGGTCAACTTATTTTGATATTTTAGTCTGTTTATGGATAATTTATAATTCTCGTTATGGTACAGATTATGTGGAAAACCTGATGGAGACCATCTTCAATAAAGTCCTGCAGGACCCAGGTCGTTATACCTGGGTCCTGCAGGACTTCACAAGGCCGGTGGGACCTTGTGAACATACCTGTCCCACCGGCCTGACAGAAAGGAGGTCATTAATGTCATGCCAAGATTTAACAAACCAGCACTATAAAAGCTAAGTTGAAAACGTATTTGCTCCAAACACCATTACAGCTGATCTAACTACCTCTATATATTGTTTACATTTGTGAGGGTTGTGAGGTACATAGGAAATACTGGACATTTCAGTAATCTACTATTCTATTTTCTATACCTTCTAGAGTGGTGTCAAGAAAAACAGCTGCATCCTCCATCTGTACTGCAGCTGCACTGCTTCCGATCAAAATGTTTTCCAAAACGTGATGAGCTCCTCACATCTCTCCAGCCAACTGCCCATGACTGTGCCTGTTCCACTCCAGAAACTATGCTTTTAACATAACTATGAATCCTACCCATTGTCAGGGCGTTGTAGATGACGGACCCACATGCACAGCACACACGCGCTTGAAGATAATAAATGAGAATTTATTCCAATAGACAGAGTCCAGATCAGGCAGAGTAATACACAGGTAGGCAATGCTGAGTAATACAAAGGATCAGGCCGGTGGTCAGTAGCAGAGTTCAAGATAACAAGGCTAGGCTAGAATACAGGACGCTGGAAAGTGGTGGATATCACGCAACAATCTGGCAAGGTGCTGGGGTGAGAGGTGGTGTTTAAATACTGGGTGACTGATTACTGATGAGATGCAGGTGTGGATAATGAGGACCGGTAATGGCAGGGAACAGCTGTGATGTGACATAAACAGGAAGTCCTTTCAAAATAACAGCGGAAGTAGACCTAAGAGTAGACCTAAGACGTGACATCCATTCATTCCTTGGTCTGCACATTGACCTGGGAAGTTAACTTCCATCCATTTTCCAAGCAGCTTATTCCCTAATGTGGGTTCACGGGGGTGCTGGAGCCTATCCCAGCTGGCTATGGGCGAGAGGCAGGGTACACCCTGGACGGGTCGCCAGTCCATCGCAGGGCAACACATAGACAGACAACCATGCACACACACACTCACACCTACGGGCAATGGAGAGAAGCCAATCAACCTAATGCACGTCTTTGGACTGTGGGAGGAAGCCGGAGAACCTGGAGAGAACCCACGCAAACACGGGGAGAACGGAAAGACTCCGGGAATCGAACACAGAACCTTCTTGCTGTGAGACCACACCACCGTGCCGCCAGGAAATTAACTTATCTAGCATTATAGTTTGGTTGACAATAAAGTTGGCTTTGACTATTGCTGTTTCACTGAACTATTTTTATGAGTGGAAAAAAGACAAATGTTTTATAATGTTTCAACTTTTATTCAGGTATTGCAACAAAAACAGTAATTTAGTTATTTTCCAGGTGGTCTAAGTCCAACATAGGTGCCTTGTCCCTCAGGAAACACTGCCTGATCCACAAGACCAGCGAAGATAGGATGACAACTCGGACTCTTCACCCTAGAAGTCCCCAGCACCAGCTGACAAGACTTCTAAGCTAGATACCTGCAACAACTTGAGATACACACAGACATAGTACTGTCAAATTTACTGTATGAAGAAAAAAACTAACTACATTTCTATTACTTATATATTAGCACTTGATATATCATACACCTTACTAAAAACAATTAAAAATATGTTAGGTCAATATGTATTTAGAACCAAGTTCCAGGAACCAAGTTCCCAGGTACGTTATGCAGTGATTAATCTGTAAATAGTAAAATGTTCTAAAATTATTTATGACATTTTGAGATACTCATTTATTCCATGCATGTGTAATTGTCCATACAGTAGTTTGTCTGATATACTGTATATTAAGTGTTCTGTAATTAATACACATTCAAACATACTGGCTCCAGTCCTGGATCATCAACCATACATGACAGTAGGTTTGGCAACTGGTTCAGGCATCTTGACTTTAATATCAAATACCATGTCACAATAATAAGAGTATTAAACACATGCAATATCTTGACAGCAATAGTTGCTGTCACACCATGCCTCTGTAGGCATTCACTGTTCCTACATTTGGCACTTAATTACAGACAAATACGGCAAAATATAAGCTGCAGCTGAAGATCCCATTATGGAAAAATTATTTTGACACAGCAGCAGCACGAGAAAGAAAAAAACATGTAAAAATGAGTTTATTAGTTTATCGAGCTATGCTCCCAAACAGGCTGTAGTTGAGTTATGATCTTTCTGTTTCAATAATTCAGGCTGTTTATTGGCAATTAGCATTAGCAGCTAATCAAGTTGCGTATTATATAAATCAAAAAATTAAATGTGAAAATGCCAGTTAGACGCACCAAGACCTTGCTGTTGAAGTGTACTCAGAAGTCGAATGTGAGGCTGTTGAAGTTTAACCACTTCAACAGCCTCACATTGGACTTCTGAGTCCGATTTTGGATCAAACATATGGTTGAACTCCACTACAAGGACGAGGTAGCCAGTTTCGCTGTTACAGTGGCTTCAGTGACTGTGACTTTTGATCCCTGCGGCGGATCACGGCTATGCGCTATGTGGCGATCAACTTCGCTTGCGACACACACCTAAAACAGAGCATTGTGGACGAGAGCTTAAAACACATGTTTTCAGACGATCTACAGAGCTTTTTGGCATGAAAAGTTACAGACACCTTATTGAGAAATCAAGGTCCAATTCTTTGGCATTATTCAGCGTGGAAGAAAGCGTGTGCATGGACCTTTAAAAAACAGCAAAGTCTCGGTCAATGAGAAAATGACTGACAGAATGAAGTAACCTGAGCTCCTTTATTAAACCATGTTCAACCTCAACTAGAAACAAATGTGACCCAATGAACCAACTGTCACAATCCATCATCCAGGATGGCGGAGTGAGGCTGTGGAAGTCCATTTGGGCCAAGTAAGAGCCAGGGAAACCAAAATAACATAAAAATAGTCTTGTTTAATCAAAACTTGAACACCAAAAAACTCCTTCACAGAAATAAACCAAGATGAACTAGGAGGACAAAAACTCTCAATAAACCGAACAATGAATAAACAAAGCAAACTAGGAAAAACTAGCAAAATGAGAGCTAACGACATGGCCTGAACAAAACGACCAGAGTAGAAAACATCTGTGTAACTGTAAAACTCTTTGGGGAAGTAGAGTCTCCTCCCATTTTAGGAAGTTAACTGTTTCAAACTATTCATGTGTCTGAGTCTGACGATCCAAGTTAGAGTCGCTGATGCACAAACTGTCAAAACAAATTAAAGGTGAGTCTTAAATAATTACATCTTAAATATTTAAAATATTGGTGAAATTTAAGTCTGGCTCATGGTGTGAAAATAATTAAAAACATTATTTTTGTGTTTTCTCATCAACACTTCCAACACAGTCAGGATCCTGAGGACTGAGCACAATGAGCCACAGTGAAGGTAACAAACACTGACATAAAGCAAGAAAGAGAAACACACTCATTAGGTTTAGCGATGGATTAAGGATAAAACCTACTTTACTGACGGAGGATTGTGTTCTGCTTTGGATCCATACCCTCACTGGAGAATCAACAGGCAACCACATATGGGGGGCTGAAGGACACAAGCTGAAAACTAGATGTGTTGCTTATTTCAGTTTTTAAAACCAGGCTGCAGAATTTAGCTTGAAACTGTAATTTATGTCATTTATATCTTCATGAAGATATAATGAGAAGATCAGTTACTGTGGAAGTGATTAAAAAGGAACCGATGATGAGGAAGGTTTAATTGACATGTTGCTCTAATGAAGCAGCTCAGTTACAATGTGTCAGAATGTGTCAAAAGAGAAAACAGGAACATTATAGCGTTAAAATAATGAGATCTAGTTTTATAGCAGCAGCAGAGATGAATTAAGTCTCTTGTTCCACAGATATTTATGAAAACCAAAGAGTGACAGACAAGAGGATGACTGACAGCCAGAGAACAGGTGAGTGAAAAACCTGCAGCAACAGTGGATTTGATGCAGACGCGTCATTTGTGAGGAGGCTGCGTTTCTTTAGAGCCATCGTTCATGTCATTGTGTCCACTCTCCTCCATGTGTCCAACAGGTGAACGAGCAGAGTCCAACACGGGGTCAAAGGTCAGATCAGAGAGAGTGGCCCTGCTGCTTCTCAGTGCTCTGCTGGCAGCTGCTGCCGTTGTTATTTACCGTCTCTGTGAGTTTGTTCTTAGTCAAGTTGTTCACTTTAGTTTCTGACTTTTATTACACTTCATTCACTCATTGACCTTTAACCACTGTTTGATTTTTTAATCAGCTTTTGCACATTTTCAAACCAATAAAAATCTGCAAATATTGAAGGATGAAAATGAAGCATTGAGGGAAAATCTGACAGGTAAAGTGACAAAATTATGAGCTTTTAGTCTCACGCTGTTCAGAAAACAGCAATGATTCAGTCACTCATTCGTTTCGTAGCAGCTCATGTTCTACAGTAACTAGTGTCAGAGGATTAAAGCTGATGAACGTCTGAACAAATCTGTCTTTTCCTGTCTCATCACAGAGAAACTGTCTGAATTAAGCTCCTGCACCTCAGAACAGCTGATCAGACCCAAACCTGCTGAAGCCAAAACCAGTGAGTTATAGAAACTAAATGATGGAAGAGTCATGAGTCACAGTGATGTTAGTGTTTAACTGTTACAGTAGTGGAGGCTGATTGAAAAACTAGGAAGGAGAAAACTTTCAGTTTCCAAGATAAATATTATCAATTACTAACCTGAAACATTTCTTTTCATGTGTTCAAAGCTGGACTATGTCCAACGTGTGAACTAGACTGGGATCAACATGGAGGAAGCTGTTTTTATTTCTCCTCCAATAAACTGACCTGGAACCAGAGCAGAAGTGACTGTAAAGGTCGAGGAGCAGATCTGGTCCAGATAAACAGTAAAGAGGAGCAGGTAGAAACACTGCAGCAGCTTTATCTCTGAACACTTTATCACAGACTAAACTTCACCATCTCTTCATGGTCAGAGGTTCCTGGAAAACAAAGTGGGAGAAAAAATGACTTCTTATAATGACATGTTCTGGATCGGACTGACAGACTCAAAGGAAGAAGGCAGATGGTTGTGGGTGGACGACTCACCTCTGAACACAAGGTTGGAATGATGGGTTTTTATTGTTAATTCTTTAAACCAAGGTATAAATTTCCCTTAAGCTGTTTTTAATCTTCAACATTTCTCAGTTTGTCCTTTTGGTGCAAAGCTGAACCAGACAACTGGACTGAAGAAAATCCTGCTGGAGAGGACTGTGCTAGGATGGGATTGATAAACCAAGAATACCCGTGTTGGTGGGATAGATCCTGTGATTTACCTCAAAGAAGCATCTGTGAGAAAGCAGCTAAAACTGGATGACTCATCTGTGTTTGAATCCAGTCAAAGACCAGTCCTCAGGTCAAAACAAACAAAGTGTGAAGTTTGATCGTTAGATATTTTACATTTTTAACACGTCTTCAGGCAGATCTCTGCTCTAAATCATTTTAAAATTGAAGTGATTAAAAGTGCTTTGATCTTATTAAAACATCATAAATCTGTGTCTGGATCTCATTTACTATTTATTTCTCATTATTAAAATCTAGTTCTGTACACTGACTCCAGACCAGCACTAAACCTTTATCTACAAACTAAACAGTCATCTTTCACATCCTGTTCGCTCAGAAAGGAGATCGAGTGTTTGACCGTCAGCAGTCTTCCAGCAAACAGCAGCAGCCTCTACAACTAGGCTTTAATACGTTGTTTGGGATGTAACTATTACATGAAGCTCCCTGTTTTAGCAACATCTCATTTCAGTCACTGTGAAAAAACAATGCGTTGGTAGAAATGCATTAAAAGCAAAGACACTGACGTGGAGGAAGATGAGCTCATCGTTGCGTCTGACAGGAAGGACTGCACATCAGTCTGCTGCATCACCAGTTCTCCTTTAGATCCTCCGCTGATCACAGCAAGAAAATGCCTGAAGCCGATGTCGTTTACTCTGATGTCAGGTTCACAGCATTGGAGGGAAACAGGTGAGACTAAACCTGTCACTGACAAATAAAATGACCTGCATGTGTTTGAACAGTGAACTGATCTAAAGTCTTAATCTTAACATGTGTTTCCTCAGCTCATAGACTTTGAACTTGACGAGTGCTCAGTAAACAACTGAGGAACTTTCAGCATCAGTCTGTTGTGTGTTGCAGATGAAACCACCTGCTCTGAAGTGAAGCTCTCAGGAGCTGAGGCGGTGGAGCTGGCAGGTGGATGCATTCAGTGTTTGATTCTGCAACGCTCACATTGTGGAATATTTGTCTGTTCAGTTGTCGTCCTACAACTATAACCTTCAGACACCACTTGGTTGAGACGCGATGCACATGTGTGACTGGAAATACGTGTAGTCACAATATGTTAAATATAGAGAATGTAACATTCATTTAACTAAAGTTCATGTTCTTTGACATAAAAAGTCTAAATGTGTCCACATTCATGGGTGACGTGTGGAATAAAACACTTCAGCTCCTGAAACTTGAGTTGTTTGAAGTGTAAAAGGCTGAAGGACGTAAGAGCAACAGATCCACTCATCAGTTCTGTTCTGAGTGTTTCATCTCACAGTGAGCTGAGACCAGTGAGGAGCAACAACACACCTGTATGAGCTGATCCTCACGTCTGTATCTGTGACCCGTTCAACAGTTTACCACCCAGAGGCGGAGGTTGGAGGTCAAAGGTCACAGAGAGACAGCGGCTGCTGCTGCTCTGTGGTGTCCTGGCGGCGGCTGTCGTTGGTCTTTGTGTCCTCAGTGAGTTTATAAGTTTAAAAACTATGACATCATCTTCACTCTGACCTGATCTCTAACTGTTATTGTTGTTGTCACGGCGCTCTAGGAAGCGGACCCTCATGCACAGCGGAGACAAGGCTCGGTGACAAAAGGGTTTAATAGTTCTCGTGGTCAGGCAGGCAAAGGTCGATACACAGAGGAAGCAGTTACGGTACAGGCAAGGATCTGGCAATCGGTGGTAAAAGAAGAGGCTCGGGTCGAATACACAGCAATACAGAAACTCCAGCAACGGTACAGACGAGGGCAAGGCAAAAGACACGGTCAAGACGGCAGACAGAAACTGGTGCACGATAACTTATAGGCAGGACGCTGGAGAGTTGTCACAGGTGGATGAACAAACAATCTGGCAACTGGGCAAGGCTAGAGCTGGTGCTTAAATATACTGTGCTGATTACTAATTGCATGCAGGTGTGGGTAATGACCGGTAATGGCAGGGAACAGCTGTGGAGTGACTTAGCAGGAAGTAAAGCCGAAACAGAAACAGAAACCGGGAGTGCTACCAAAATAAAACCGGAAATGGAAACTGGAACCAAAATAAAACAAGGAACAGAGCCAGAGACTGTGACAGTTGTTTATTACTTTATCTTTTCAAATCAGCTTTAGATAATATTAAAACAAAAAACAATCTTCAAACTCTGAAAGATGAACGTGATGCAATGAGGAAAAATCTCACTAGTAAAAAGAAAGCACATCACAGCTGATCAGACCTACATGTAATTTCCTTTAACATTTCCATTACTGTGTAGAACCACTGCAGCAGCTTCATCTAATCACATCTGAACACTTTATCACACACAAAACTTCACCATCTATTTCTGGTCAGTGGTTCCATGAATACAGAGTTAGAAGAAGAATTAATGATGTACATGTTCTGGATCGGACTGACAGACTCAAAGGAAGCAGGCAGATGGTTGTAGGTGGACGACTCACCTCTGAACAATGTTGGACTGATGGGTTTTTATTGTTCACTTTTAACATCAAGGTATAAATTTGTCTGAAGTTGTTTTTAATCTTCAACATTTCTCAGTTTGTTGTTTTGGCACAGCACTGAAAGAGACAGCTTGGAGAAGATCCTGCTGGACAGAGCTGTGTGAGGATGGGAATGATGAGGAATTATAAGTGTTGGTCTGATGAATCCTGTGAAGCAACTCAAAAAAGCATTTGTGAGGAAGCAGCTAGAGCTGAATGATAAAGAGTCACATGTGTCTGAATCCAGTTAATTTCAAATTCAGGTCAAAAGGAGCAGTGTTACAACTGTAAAATAAAAATATAATAAGACCTTATTGATACATGTGTGAAAAATTGCTCCTTTTTTCTGCAAACCAAAGGAAAAAAGTCTTCCTGTCAGAATGAGGAGCAGAGTTTCTGTAGGTAAAGATAGCAGGAATTTTGTCTCCAAACATCTCAAAAACATCTACTGTTAATGAATTCATAATATGCTTTAATTCATAGTTATGATAAGAAGTAAAACATATTCACCTTCTTTTAATAAAACATCCTGTGAAACCTTTTGCAGCCAAAGTTTGGCAGCGTTTCCACATCTTTCCACACGGTTGGAGTTTTCAAAACCACGTATCAGTTCTGGTGACATGATTGTTTACTGTTTGTTCTGAATTTGTCAGCTGTTCTTTCTGGAGCTCGAAGCAGCCGGACAACTATGCAGGAACTCATGCAGAGGGAGAGGACTGTGTGAGGATGGGGCTTAAAGGAGGAGCCAAAGACCTGAGGTGTTGGTTTGACAGAGTCTGCAGTGACCCTCAGAAACACATATGTGAGAAAGCAGCAGCACCTGGACGTCGTCCTAACGCTCATCACTGAGACGTCCTCAGGTCACGATGGAGACGCTGAGCAGCGCGTCTGTTAGTGAATAACAGCGTGGAACGACCTCCCTGAGGCCTCCACAATCTCCTGCTCTCAACTTGGTGCATGTTCTGTTCAAATAAGCTGCAAAGTCACATCTTTAAAGTCTGGCTTCACTTAACTTTTTAATTATTAAAGCTGTACATTAGTATTTTAGATCACAGCGTGTGTCTGTTCTTCAGGTTTCCATCATGGAAGCTTTGAACACAGACAAACTCAAATAAGTACGATTTAACAGGTTTGATTGAGTTGATATACGAAATGTGACCACTGTTCATCATGATGTAAAAATATTCATTCTCATTTATTGAGTCTATTATTTCTGTCTCCTTTCATAATTATATAAAATGTACTAAAGTGATTGTGTTATTACAGCTTCATTGTGAGGCTTCGCTGCTTTGTCTCTTCTTACAGTCAAACAGAAACTGAACACAATTACTTGTAATTAATGACTGATCACTCCCAAAACGTGCAAATTACATGTTATTCAGAAAAAAATTAACTTATTGATGCATCAGTAGAAATGTTAAAACTTCAAAGAAATAAATGAGGAAGACCAGTTTATGAAGTGCTTCCTCATCGCTGTGTTACAGGAAGTCACAGTCTGTAGTCTGGTTCTAGTTCTATCAAACGCTTCAGTGATCACAGCAGCAAAATGCCTGAAGCCGAGGTCGTTTACGCTGATGTCAAGTTCACAGCATCAAAGGAAAACAAAGGTGAGACTGAACCTGTTGTTGACTGTATATGTTCGTAGTCTTCATATGTTCATGATGAAGGACGATCATACGATGCGTCGCGTTTTACAGTAAATCACAATATTTCATTAGTAATAAAACAAGCTGTCAGACAGATTCTCCAGAGTTTCATTTATAGTTTAGTATCGTTTTAACATAAACACTATGTTGTTGTTAGTGCATTTGACTGTTTTCTGACTAATAAACATTTGTTCACACATAAAGATTTACCTTTAGGCTCCGTGAGCAGATTTTACCAGCTGTTTGGTTTTGTGTTGCAGAAAAGTGTTCTTCACCTGAAACCACTTACGATGAAGTTAAGATCATGAAACCTCCTTCAGGTTGGAGAAACACACAGACAGAGAAGAAGTGAATTAACAGTTAAAAAACTAAGCATTAAATAAATGTTAGATGCTGAAAATCTTCATTTATCAGTTTCCTTGAAAGATATTTGTCAGACTATGTATTGACTAAATGACCTCGGAGCAACAAATTCAAGAGCTTCAGGTCTTTAATGTTCAAAACAACACATCAACAGAACAACATACTACTGCACGACTGAACCTGTACGACTGAAGTCATTCACACGTGAGATCCTTTACCATCGTCTCGTGTTTGCTTTTGTTGCAGAGGCTCCTTCAGCAGCTGAAACCAATGGATCTGGTGAGAAATGAAGGCTTTTACTCTGATGTTCTCTGATTCTCCAGTTGTGGGAAACTCAGCCACTGCTTTACTGTACAGAGACAATAGGAAGGAAGTAATAGAAATGCAGAACTTTAGTTTTACTGTCACAACAGTCTCAGGTTTCCTAACTGTTAGAACTGCAACATTTTTACCAAAGCTGAATACAAATACAGACATTGTCTGTTCGTGTTCTTACTAACCTCTGCAGGTGGGAGGTCAAAGGTCACAGAGAGAGCGCTGCTGCTGGTGCTCTGTGCTCTGCTGCTTGCTGCTGCCGTTGGTCTCTGTCTTGTCTGTGAGTCCAAGGGATTTTGATTTTGGATTTTGTGTTTTAAAACAAAAAATGATGACATTGGATTTATAGAATAAAGCAAACAGATCCAATTATTCATTTTTTCTCACTGTGTAGATTTTATATATGAAAAATATATTATTGAGCACTGTAAGAAGAACTTACAAATATTAAATAAATGTTATCAGCAAACCAAATTTGATTCACTGGTGAAATCAAACCCAGTGCAATTCTAGTTGATTTTCATTTCATTTATTCTATGTTTGTTCATTTTTTAGCTGTTCATAATTTACAAACCAGGAAGGAACTTGATGAAATTCAAGCGAAGGTGAAAAGTTTTGGTGAGGCTCTGGATTTTAATTTATGCATTGACTATATCCAACATGTGAAAGTGTCACATGCACAGCTGGAGAATAACAGGTGAGTAAAAGGTTGGTTTAATCTCAAAGACAGGTCCAAGGTTCAGGCAACGGTCGGTACACAGGTGAGACACAGGCGGCAGTACAAAGATATGGCAGACAGCGCTGATGAGCAGGTTTCACAGGGACAGGCAGGCGACAAGGTCACGGACGGAACCGGATCAAACGCAACAATGCTGTGGAATAAGAACGCTGGAAAGAGGTAGTTACACGCAACAATCTGGCAATGAGTCAGGTGCGTACTGGAGCTTAAGCAACAGAGATAATGACTGATAACAGCTGTAAACAGCTGGTGAGAACACATGGCCAAAAATGACAAGTGGAACTAACAAGACTGAACACAAACCGGAAGTGGTATCAAAGTAAAACAGGAAATGTTGAAGCAAACGGTGCACGAATCTGGTTTTGTGACAGAAAGATGCTGATCTATTTACAGTCATAGCTCATTAGGGAACATGTCATAACCAGACGGTTGCTTAGTCAAAGTGTTTATTACAGAGAACTGCACTGTTGTCAACTCGTCCGTCCTGGTGAGGCCCACGTGTCTGAATGAGAGTCAACTCCAAACCTGCATGAATGAAAACGAAGCACTGAGGAAAAACCTAACAGGTGAACGATCAGGATGTGAAGTGATTTAGTGTTAATGTGTGACAATATTTTTTTACAGTTTTATATTTAATCTCTGTTTAGTTTATTTTAATGAAGCAACAAACATTGTGTGTTTCAAATAGTGAAGTGTTGTTTGCGAACGAGCCGTCTCTCAGAGCCGATGCTTTGTAGCGTAGTTCTATTTAACAGAGTTGTGCTGAATCTTTGAAAAGGACCGGACTTCCCGTCACTAGTTTCAAACAAATGATTAGAGCTGATGAATCTTTGTACAAGCTTTTGATTCCTGTCTCATAACAGAGAAATGTTTACTCATCTGACTGGAAAGGAACTGAAGCATTTCCTTTACTGTGTTCAAAGCTGCACAATGTCCAACATGTGAAACAGAGTGGGATCAACATGGAGGAAGCTGTTATTATTTCTCCTCCAATAAACTGACCTGGGACCAGAGCAGAAGTGACTGTAAAGGTCAAGGAGCAGATCTGGTCCAGATAAACAGTAAAGAGGAGCAGGTAGAAACACTGCAGCAGCTTCATCACATCTGAACACTTTATCACACACTAAACTTCACCATCTCTTCCTGATCAGAAGTTCCTGGAAAACAAAGTGGGAGGAAAAATGAATGATGATGAGGACAGGTTCTGGATCGGACTGACAGACTCAGAGGAAGAAGGCAGTTGGTTGTGGGTGGACGACTCACCTCTGAGCCCAAGGTTGAACTGATGTGCAAACATTCTTTTTCTATTTTCAACATTAACAATGTAACTGACATGAATGTTTATGTTCACCATTTCCCAGTTTGTCTTTTTGGAAAAGCGGTGAACCAGACAACTGGACCAGAGAAAATCCTGCTGGAGAGGACTGTGCAAGGATGGGACTGAAAGGAACTACAGACCTGTCGTCTTGGTTTGATAAATCATGTAATGCAACTCAAAGAAGCATCTGTGAGAAAGCAGCTAAAACTGCACGATAAACGACTCACTGGTCTGAATCCAGTTAAAATCGAATCTTCGGGTCAGAAGGAGCAACGTTACTGTAGCTAAGATAAATTACAAATATAATGAATATTAAGATGTTGTTCTTTTAAATAAAAGCATTTATGAAAACTAAGCTGCACAGTCATCTGTAAACAGGAGAAAAGTTTAACTGGTAGAAACAGGACGTTTCCCACATGAAGCCTGTTTGTTTCTGACTCTGTATGTGGCATCTTTTGCATCTCAGAGGTTCAGAGGTTGGACAATCCTTCAAACAAACAAACCTCTGAGTGGTGTCACACAAATGATATGTAGCTCGTTTGTTTATTTCTGCCTTTTCATCTACATCATCGTGCCCCAATTTAGCAGGATCGAGGGTTTGAGTGACAGTTATATTGTTGTGGCGACCTGCTGTTGACACAGTCTACACGCTGCTCTGGCTAGCGCTCCGTCCTATTAGCAGGGGCGCTGATAGCAGTTGTGGGTCCTATGAAAAAAATTGAGGTTGGACTCTAATTTATGAATTGGATTTACTGCTGCTGTTCATCCTAGCATGTTGGTGCAATTGTTTAGTGTGAGTTGCTGGTAGTAACAAGGTTGTGAGTTTAAATCACAAAATTTAAAGT
The DNA here is from genome assembly GCF_900634795.4 of Betta splendens. NCBI lineage: Eukaryota > Metazoa > Chordata > Actinopteri > Anabantiformes > Osphronemidae > Betta > Betta splendens. Next base: position 14,070,006 of record NC_040891.2, on the reverse strand, counting down.
CAAAATCACATTAATTTAACGTGTAATAGGGAAAAACATACGCTCTTAAATTTAGAGTGTGATTCCTTTCAGGTGAGGCAGAAAAGTGTTAAAAGATTGATTCTGTACACGTGTCAGAGTGAGAGCTCCGCATTCGGATCTTGGGAAGTAGTTGGAGTCAAATAGCGCATCTTGGACGTATTTTCCCGTTTGTGAGTTCGCTTCAGCAGTAAGAAGGAGAAACAGTAGCTCCTCATGTTCTACATCTTGGAATATAATGCAAGTAACTAATGCCTTGTGTGCACATAGCAGCACATACAACAAAACGTCTGAGAGCCAGGACGCTCTCAGGGCTGTTTTAACACCACTGTGTGGACGGAGCTCTGCGACACACACGCGGAGGACATTAATGCCACCACAGCCTGTATTACAGATGAACGTTCCCTCCAGGCGGGTTCGGTGCTTGGCCAACAACAAGCCGTGGGTCACCCCTGATACTAAAGCTCTGCTAAAGGAGAAGAGAGCGTGTAGATCATGGGACAGGGAGGAGGAGGAGGATGAGGAGGACGTGTGAGGGGAAGGTCGGCCACAGACAGCTCACTGCTCTGGAGCCGCTTCAGTAGCACACTGATGCACTCGCTGAAACCAGCACTGGTACCAAAACTCACCCACTGCATCCGTGTTTATGTAGAACCACGAGACGCATCCAACCATGGCGGTGTCATCTGAGAACCTCTGGAGGTGACAGTGGTTGGAGTTGTACTGGAAGTCCGACGTGTACAGTGTGAACAGAAGGGGAGAGCACCATCTCCGCCTCCATCTCTTCCTCACTGCTGCGTCTCAGAGCGGAGCTGCTCTCACCACTGTCTTTACACCTTTCCTTTGAGTCTTGCTGACACTCTTCTGTCACACAACGCTCCTCACACTTTCCTCCACCTGCTCCAACCGTCTGCACTCTTCTCTACACCTCTTTTTCACACTCGCCATCACACTGAACTGTTAAACTCCTTCACCTCAGCCCCTGTAGCCTCACTGTTCTACCTCTCATTCAGACACATGTATTCTGTCTTACTACCACTTTCATGCCTCTTTTTCCAGCAAACCTCCACCTCCAGCTGTTCCTCCACCTGCTCTCTACTCACTGCAGATCAAAGCACAGCAAAAAGAAGGGACTCAAAGCTGGTCCTTGGTGTCGTCCCACCTCCACCTTGAACTCCTCAGTCTGACCTACAGCACGTCTCACCACCGTCATACTCCTCTCATACATGTCCTGGACGACTCTCACGTACTTCTCTGCCGCTCCAGTCAACCTCATCCAGTCCCACAGCTCCTCCCTCCACCCTGTCATCACCTCCTCTACATCCACAGACACAATGCAGCTCCTTCTGACCATCTCTGTACTTGTCCACCAACATTCTCAGAGCAGACATGGCATCAGTGGAGCTCTTACAGGGCATGAAACCACACTGCTGCTCACAAACCTCCACCTTCTTCCTGAGCCTGGCTTCCACTGCTCTTCCCCACAGCTTCATTGTGCGGCTCAGCTTTATTCCTCTGTAGTTGCTGCAGTTCTGTGTCGTCCTTGTTCTTAAAGATCGGCACCACAACGCTTCTCATCCATTCCTCAGGCATCTTCTCGCTCTCTAGAATCCTGTTGAACAAACTGGTTAGAAACTCCACAGCGGTTTCTTCTAGACGCTTCCACAGGTTGGTCATCAGGACCAACAGCCTCTCCACTGCTCTCTGTTCCTCTCACCAACATGCCCATTGAAGTCTGCTCCAGCCACCACCCCCTCTCCTCTGGGGATTCTCTCTGTGACCTCATCAAACCCACTCCAGAGTCCTCCTTCTCTTCTAACTCACAGCCAACTTACCCACTGACTACATTCACCGTCGCCCCTTCGATTTCCAGCTTTACGCTCATCACCCTGTCTGAGACTCTTTTCACCTCTAGAACATTGTTCACAAACCCCCATCAGCATCACTCCTACCCTGTTTCTCTTCCGATCCACACCGTGGTAGAACAGTTTGTATCCTGACTTTAGCAGAAAACCACCATCTGTTCCTATTTAGTGATTCTGTGAGTACAGAGTCAGAGGAAAAATAATAAGTGATGAGGACAAGTTCTGGATTGGACTGACTCTGAACACAAGGTTGTACTGATGGGTTGTAATGGCTCATTATCAACATCACGGTATAAATTTGTTTGAAGTAGTTTTTAATCTTCAACATTGGTCAGTTTGTCTTTTCAAGCAGAGTACAAGAATGAACCAGACAACTGGACTGGAGAAAATCCTGCTGGAGAGAACTGTGCCGACAGACAGGAATGATGAGGAGTTATAGATCTGAGGAGATGGTTTGATGAATCCTGTGAAACAACTTAAAGAAGAATATGTGAAATGCAGCTAAAACTGGACGATAAAGACTCAAATGTGTCTGAATCCGGTTAAAACCAAATCTTCATCTCAACCAACATAGGTCTGTCGTTTAAAACGCACGAACGGCATTGAATGAAGTAACGAATGTCCCAACAAACTTTCCGTAGTTATAGGCACGCATGCGCATTGCACAGGATGCCGCTTTCAAATCTTTCCCAGTAATTACGCAATGCCGTTCGTGCCGTTTTAAACGACTTACGAGTTATGTTGGTTTAAATTAACAGTATTATGTATCGTTGAAAACACACAATATTACGTTGATTCAACATAACTGCCTTGGTTTTCCTCACTAAAATTAACCTTTCTTCGCAGTTTTAACGTAATACAACAGTGTAAAGCTAACAAAACCCAAATTTCATTTCTTTAGAGTTTGTGCACTTTAAAAGCAAATATTTATCATTTTGCATGTGCTGTATTTTTTTTTTTTATCAACTAATAAATTTTTGTTGGTAGGGTTTTTTTATTTTGCATTTGCCTTCTGGATGATTCAGAGGGATTTAACAATTGTAGTAAATGTCTGATTGAAGCACTTTATCGAGTCAGGTAAGGTGGTTGTAAAGAGTTGTGTATATATATTTAACATCCTGAACCAGTACTAGTGCGTTGGTACAGTGGTTAGTGTTGCGCTGTTGATTAAGAGATTGCGAGTTTGAATCCGTAGAGAGATTTGTTTCGTAAAGGGTAAAGGGTATTCGCACTGGTGATTAGTTACAATGAGAACCCTAAAAAAATGTGTTAGGTTAAGTACACTGAACATAGTATAGGATCATGTTGCCTCAATGTATTAGTAACATGTGGTAGCATTTACTTAATAATGTTAAGTTCAAATAGCTTAAGAGCATTTGTTGGATTTATTTGTCCATTTTTATTTCTATTTAAGCAACTGCGTTGTGTGGGACCGGTTTACTTAACCCAGTTAAGTAAATCCAACAACTCATTTCTTTGAGTGCAGTTGCAGCAGGTATGAAACCTGAACAGGATGTGAAGCTGGAGAAACAGAGAAACGTGGAGCAGGGTTTGAAGCAGGACATGGAGTCCGATGGAGTCCATAGAATCCGATGGAGAACATGACAGAGTCTGTGAAGTTACAGCAGGAGTGTGGATATGGCAGAACCACATGCACAGCTCAGAGGCAGTCAGATGATGGAGAAGCAGATTATGGGCTACCAGGCCCATAATCAGTGGTTTTAATAAAGAAAGACGCAGGAAAATACAACGAAGGGCACAACGAATACTCAGAAACACAAAACTAACACACACAGAAGAACAGATAACAAGTAAAAACTAGTGATGGGCTTGTGTCAAAAAAACACAACACAGCGGTGTGCCGATGTTTGATTAGTTTGGCAAAAATCATGTAATCAGTGACGTCCAAAGCGCCAGCCATCACATTCATACGTCACCGCTTCAAAGTTCACATCTTTATGAGGAGCAGAGGTGTTGGCAGGATTTGTGGTGTGTTTAGGTGGAGATGTTGTTTAATTGAAAGTAACATGAGACACATGGAGCCTGCGAGGAAGAGAGAACATTGTGTCGAATTGAAGTGATTTCAGCCTCAAAAGCATTTTTATAGCCCAGTTTAGAAGCAATTTTACCTCCAGTTCAAATCAATGAAAGAAGGGAGATCTGTTTTACATATAAGTTACGAGACCGATAAATTAACTTTATTGATCCCACAGCACCTCATAGCACAAGCATAATTCTTTCAGTGGACTGTTGTTCTCTCATATCACATATCACATACTGTAACAGGACGTTAACACAGTAACGTTTATTTAATTAATCACAAAAGTGTATTTTTCTCAAAGCATCACAATTCTATCAAACTAAAACGGTCAAATGGTATTAATAAGAAGGCCTCAACTTGAGTTTGAAACCATAAAGGAGCGGTTCATTACAGTAACTTCAAGCTGCAATTCATGTTTTAACCACTAGAGGTCACTAAAGACACTGTTGAAAAACTTCGAGTAATGATGCCTGTTTTTGTTACAAGCTTCGTTTGGCCATCACTACTGCAGAGCAGGAAGCCTAAACAATAAATAATCTTGCTACAGGTAACAAACACAAAACACACATGGACCAAACCATCCTCGACACCAGACAGGACACCCAGCAAATAACTGGCTCAAATGAACATAGCATCACCAACGAACAAACAAGATCTGTACAAAAAACTAGAACTTAAATAATAACTAAAACAGGTGAACTCAATCAAATTAACTACAGGAAATGACAACAAAACAAGTGGACACTAAACAAAACCAAACCAGACTGCCCCCTGGTGGCACGGATGCAGATTTACTACAACGTTACTGTAGATGAAGTAGAAATAGAATAGGATTTTTATCTCCAAGCATCTTTAAAATTAAACAAATTTACTTAGTGACTCAATGATCTGCTTTAAATCTACTACTTTTTTTAATTCTACTAATAATCATCTATACACGTCCTGTAAAACCTTCATCGGCCAAAGTGTTGAAGCGTTTCCACATCTGTACATTTAAAACTGTTGAGTTTGAACATAAATAAAAAGACTTAATGATAAATATCTGTGACCTTGCTGTTAAATGTTTGTTACAAATGCACAGTTTAAACCTGTGTTTTAATATTAAAGCTTTAAAAGCAGCTGTTTCCTGTGTGAGTCTGACAGGAAGGGTTGTTCTATGAACTCACTCAAACTGATGGTGACGCAGTTCACTTCACTTACGAGTGTTGATGCTTCAGTGTTGAAACGCAGCAGCAGCAGAGACTGAAGGTGAGTCTAACAACACGTCACACTAACAGATGATTGATGACTGACTGCTGTGACAACAAATACTATGATTTACACACAAAGCTTCCATCCATTAAAACTGGAGTCTGGATCCTGAAGACTGAGAGCGATGAGCCGAGTACAAACCTACAAAGAAGGTAAAGAAACTAATGAGGTGGAAAAATAAGAGGAACCGTTAGAGACAAAACCATCAGATTAAAATGAGATTAGCCTCAAAATCAAGTCATTGACTGAAGGTTTTTATGGAGGAAAAGTTAAAAGGCTCATGATCACACGACAGATAAAGGAGAGATGAGACAACGTCATTCAATGATTTCATGATTTGTAGAAAAATAAATTCTGAGGTTAATTATCTTTGGAGTAAAACCACTACAAGATGATTTTTTGCCTAAACTAAGAAGGTGTAAAACAATCGGCAGCCAAATAAACATGTAGCTGACGATTAATACAGAAGTAACTGTGTCTAATAATGAAGTCGTATTTTTTGCGCATCTCAAACAGATCTTACTTCCTTCTTGTTTGCTGGTTTGTAAATTTAAATGTGTGAAGTTCATTTTGTAATAATTTAGACAAACAAGATTCTGACATTGAGAGAAGAATGAGGAGGAAGAAGAGCTGATGAGGAAGGTTTGTTTGACACGTTGGCTAGAAGTTTTAGTAAAACCAAGAACTCAGTGAACAATTAACAAGGATGTAGATCAGGAAGTGCTCTCAGTCACAAGATGTGTCACAGTCTGGACTCATGTGTTGGTCAGGTCTAGCCTGAGTTTCACATACAGTCACATGACTCATGCAGCTGCAATAAATTGACAAGCTGTCTTGTACCTGTATTTAGTCTCCAATACTCACCTCATTCCTTTCAGATTGTCACGTGTTATCACCACTTTCCAGCGTTTGTCCTAAAACAAACCTGTTGCCGAATCTTGAACCGAACCCTGTCTGTACCGTCGCCCCATCTGATCACCTGTGTATCTGACTACCGTACCTGCATTTCTGGACTTGTGATTAAAGCCTGTAATCGTATCTACCTGTCTCAAGTGCCATGCATGTGGGTCCGCCATATTAAGCCGCCTGACAAGATGTAGAAATTAAATATGAGCACTTGCTAATAAAGAAGAACTGAGAGAGTGTTGGTATTATTAGTTTCTTGTACCAGTCACCAATAGAAACCACAGGTCCACAAACACCACAGGAGGTTCTGCATCCGTCAGTCAGACACAGACCACGAGGCCCAGAATCCAGAAACAGCTGGCAGAGAATCAAAGCAGAGGGTTGGTGGGTCGTCATGTAGGAGGAGACGTCAGAGGCCTCAGTAGGAGGAGACACCAGGTGAAATTAGTCTGAGGAGATGGAGGAAGAAAAGGCTCTGCAACATCAAACCTGGTGAAGAACAGAAAACAAAGAGACGCTGAGGTTCATGTCATCGTGTCCACTCTCCTCCATGTGTCCAACAGGTGAAGCTGCTGCCTCCCAACAAGCAGAGTCCAACACGGGGTCAAAGGTCAGATCAGAGAGAGTGGCCCTGCTGCTTCTCAGTGCTCTGCTGGCAGCTGCTGCCGTTGTTATTTACCGTCTCTGTGAGTTTGTTCTTAGTCAAGTTGTTCACTTTAGTTTCTGACTTTTATTACACTTCATTCACTCATTGACCTTTAACCACTGTTTGATTTCTTAAGCAGCTTTTGCACATTTTCAAACCAATAAAAATCTGCAAATGTTGAAGGATGAAAATGAAGCAATGAGGAAAAATCTGACAATGTTGAAGGATGAAAATGAAGCAATGAGGAAAAATCTGACAGGTAAAGTGACAAAATGTTGAGTTTTTAGTCTCACACTGTTCAGAAAACAGTGATGATTCAGTCACTCATTCATTTAGTAGCAGCTCATGTTCTACAGTAACCAGAGTCAGAGGATTAAAGCTGATGAACGTCTGAACAAATCTGTCTTTTCCTGTCTCATCACAGAGAAACTGTCTGAATTAAGCTCCTGCACCTCAGAACAGCTGATCAGACCCAAACCTGCTGAAGCCAAAACCAGTGAGTTCTAGAAACTAAATGATGGAGGAGTCATGAGTCACAGTGATGTTAGTGTTTAACTGTTACAGTAGTGGAGGCTGATTGAAAAACTAGGAAGGAGAAAACTTTCAGTTTCCAAGATAAATATTATCAATTACTTGCCTGAAACATTTCTTTTCATGTGTTAAAAGCATGTGAACCAGACTGGGATCAACATGGAGGAAGCTGTTATTATTTTTCCACCAATTATTTGACCTGGAACCAGAGCAGAAGTGTCTGTAAAGGTCGAGGAGCAGATCTGGTCCAGATAAACAGTGAAGAGGAGCAGGTAGAAACACTGCAGCAGCTTCATCACATCTGAACACTTTATCACACACTAAACTTCACCATCTCTTCCTGGTCAGAGGTTCCTGGACGACAAAGTGGGAAGAAAAATGACTTATTTTGATGACAAGTTCTGGATCGGACTGACAGATTCAAAGGAAGAAGGCAGATGGTTGTGGGTCGACGACTCACCTCTGAACACAAGGTTGGATTGATGGGTTTTTATTGTTCATTTTTAGCATCAAGGTATAAATTTGTCTGAAGTTGTTTTCAATCTTCAACATTTCTCAGTTTGTCTTTTTGGTACAAAACTGAACCAGACAACTGGACTGAACACAATGCTGATGGAGAGGACTGTGCTAATATGGGAGTACAAGGAGGAGCTACAGACCTGAAGTGGTGGTTCGATAGATCCTGTCGTTCAAGTAAAAGATACATCTGTGAGAAAGCAGCTAAAACTGGATGACTCGTGTTTGAATCCAGTCAAAGACCAGTCCTCAGGTCAAAACAAATAAAGTGTGAAGTTTGATCTTTAGATATTTTACATTTTTAACACATCTTCAGGCAGATCTCTGCTCTAAATCAGTTTAAAATTGAAATTTTTCCTTTTTTTTCATTAAAACCTCATAATAAACCTGTATTTGCATCTCATTTACTATTTATTTCTCATATTTTTAACATGTAGTTCTGTACACTGACTCCAGACCAGTGATCTAACATTCCATTATTGGTTCATCAGCTCTTTCTCCTCCAAAAGCCTAAAACCAGCTCTATCCTCCTGAGAACCAGCCTATACATTTGTGTCCTCTCTGGTGAACATTGGTTTTTGATCCATAACCCTTGACTCATTTGAGCTTCCCTACTAAGTCATGGTGTGCTCTATAGAGGACATCCTGGCCTTTCCAATGATATCTCATGTGTTTGGGTGGGATGAGGGGAACTTTGTTTTTATGCTGAGACAAAATAGAGGCATCAGCAAAATGCATCAGTTGGGAAAAAAGTCAAATATTGTTAAGGTCTTGTTATTTTACTATAATAATCCTATATTTCCTTGATAATGAACATGTCAGGAATTATAAACTGGAGTCAAAGGTCAGTTAAACGTTTTGCTGAGAAAATTAATTCATGAATTTATGAATATCAACTGTAATGGACATGATAACAATTTGCTTGTTTTTATTCAATTCAAGTCATAAAACACATTTTATTGTGGGATAATAACCATAAAACTCTTCAATTTTACACTGTAGCAGCAGGCAGAACTGAGGCAGAAATAATTATGTACCAAATTGTTGAGGAAGTTTTCAGATCTGAAATAGTCAGATGAGGAAATTTAGATTTCTGCTGCTGGAGAAGACAGAAAAAGCTCAGAGGATCAGGCAGGAGGCTCGTCATATGAGAAAACAGACAGGAATGAACAGGAAAACTGTCTTCTTATGAGAGATCAATAGATAAATAGATTGACATTTACAAAAGATACTGTATTTTGATATCCAAGCATCATTGTAATTTTACAGTTGTCAGAGAACGGCAGAGAAAGGACCCAAATGCGCAGTGCACACGCAGCAGACGGGAGGTACGATTAAAGTAATATTCAATGACGGAATCCAGGTCACAAACGGTCCAAGTCATACACAAGCAGGCACAGGTTAGCAGCACACAAGGCATAAGCGTCCGGTAACAGGCGTGGGTCAATAACAGAACGGGCTCAGATCTTAGAAACAGAATCGGCAGGCTTAGACAGGTCCAGAAACAGGCAGAGTTCAGCAACGGAGTAAACTTACAAAACTGGTCAGGATCAGGCGAGAAGCAATGGTCAGAAAAACCGTTACTGTGTCGACAACAGGATACGATGAACTGGAGAATTGCTGGAACAATGAATCAACGATCTGGCGACGTGCTGGTGTGAGAAGTGGTGCTTAAATGCAAGGTGAATGATTACTGATGAAGTGCAGGTGTGTAAAATGACCGGGTGAAGCCGGAACAGCTGTGACGTGACGTAAACCGGAAGTGAAGCTAGAACAGAAACAGAAACCGGGAGACTACCAAAATAAAACAGGAAATGGAAACCCAAAACATGAAGATATGGCTGATGAGTCAAGTCATGACAAGTCCTTTCGAAATGAAACCGAAAACAGAACCAGAACCTGACAACAGTGTCCATTACACTGGACTGTATGCTGTAAAATCTAAAATAAATATATTTTTATAAATTTCTAAATTGTAAGTGACCCTATATCGCCTGCTTTCAAATTCAATATTATATTCAATTCCAACTTTGTTTTATTTACTCCTAAGCACTCTATCATCCTTCCTATCCTATACTTTGGTCAATAGACTATTACCTGTTTGTTCCGCTCCACATTCACACTCTGTCTCATGCTTTTTAAGTATCTTCTTTGTGCTATTAAGATCTTTACGCCCAAACCTCATTCTGCTCATCAGATCATCCCTCCTCCTATTCCCACTGCATCCTATTAGTGTTCCCACTTACCTTTGTATGTTGTATGTAGTATGTTCTTCCTTTACTCTCTCTATCCCATTCTTCCTGCTCTTTATTTAACTATACTCTTTATTTCTCCTTTACTATACTTTATTTCAGGATGCATTTTCTTTTCCCGCTGCTTTCTTGGCCTGTTTGTATTTCTGCTGGTTCATTTCCCTCTATTCCTATAAGTGCTGGTATCCATACACACTGCACTACCACCCCTGTCCTCCTTATTCAATGCACTGTGTTTAAGATTCCACCACCACATCTTGTCTAGCTTCTGATTCCATTTGTTTAATACTTATCAATGAGCTACTTGACTCTGCTCTAATGCCCTCCTCTCTTTTCCTTCCAGCAGACTCAGATACACCTGTTTATCTTCTATCACCCATGGTGGAACTACTGACAGTGGCACCGTTGGGCTCACCTCCTTGTTTCCTACTTCCATTTTCAATATTTCTCCTATTATCCACCCAAAACTCCTGCTTTTCCCCATTCTGGTCTCCTGACATTGTCTCAACACTGCCTTTGTTGGATGACTTTACATGTGTCCTTTTAAATTGGCCCAGTAATTAATTGCCAAGTGCCGTCTCCTCTCTCCTAATGGCATTTCATTCATTTCCACCTGTAATGCTGATACTGCTGTGGTCTTAACCGCTCAACAGCATAACCTTAGAGCCTGATATTGAATTCTACCCAGTTCCAGTTTTATCCAGTAAAGTTATACTACCTGACTCATATATAATGCTTCCATAATCCAGCACCGATCCAATCAATCCATTCTACATTATCCTCATAACATTCCTGTCGGCCCCCACCTACGTCCTCTCAGATATCTCATTATATTAACACCTTTGTACTTTTTCCTACAATTTCCTTTACAGCTCCACCCATGTCAGGTTCTGATTCATCCATATCCCTAGATACTTAAAAACTTTTACCTGTTCCAATGTCTCCCCATATGTCTTGAGATTGACCTGATTACTTCTTCTTTTCCCTACAGAAAATCTGAAACTCCATTTCAGTGCCCATTTCTCCTCCTCATTTATTGCCTCTTGCAGCTTCCTGTTCATGTACTCCTCATTCTCCCTCTCCTCCACGTCACCCCATCATCTGCAAATAACACCAGCCACACCGATTTGTCTACTTTCTCAACTATATTATTTTCCATGATTGAATAGAGTCCTGGGCTGATGATACTCCCGTGTGGTGTCCCATTATCTACTGAACATCCCTCACTCATTTCTCTCCCTACCTTTACCAATATTTACCAATTTGTTATAAGGTCCTTGATCCACCTGTGCACCCTGCCTCGTAACCCACACTGATATACTTTAATCATCAGCCCCTCCCTCCACAGTCTATCATATGCTTTCTTTATGTCAACAAATACTGCTACTACCGATTCTCTATTGCTTTGTGGTCTCCTGGTTTCATGTTCTAGGCAAACTCCTGAATCTAAAGTACTTCCACCTGTTCTAAACCCACTATGATCATTTTTATTTGTTCCCTTACTTTCTGAATTATTCGCTCATTAACAGCAGCAGCTTCTACAGCTAGGCCTAATTAGAAGGGGCGTGTCTCTGTTTTAATTGACAGCTCTGTCTACCAATGGGTGGGTTCAGGCGTTTACATGGTGGTTCGCAAATGTACAAAATGTTTAATTTGGTTTAAAATGTCAAATTAAAGTAAAGCTCTGTCACAAACGGTGTGTGAACGAGGATGGCGGACCCACAAGCACAGCTTCAGGAGACTCGTGGATGCAGATAAAAGAGTTTTAATGTTTTCTCAGGTCAAATACAGGCGAGGGTCAAGAACCAAAGAGGCAGATTAGCGAAGGTACAAAAACGGCAGGCAGGAGATCACACAACTATATGTTCAGGCTACGGTACCGACAGGGAGAATCCAGGAGACGAAACGATCAATCAGGCACAACGGTAACAGGTAGGCGAACAAACAGAATGCTGGAACGGTACAAAGTCAACGATCTGGCAGGGAACAACGGTAAGTGCTGGTGATTATATTCTGAACTAATGACTGTACAGAAAACAGCTGGCGGATCACGTGACTGGTAACATAAAGCGGGGAACGGCATGGCTGAACAGAAACCGGAAATAACTTCAAAATAAAACAGGAAATGTAACACAAAACCCAGACTATTTCAAACTCCAATGTCCCACGTTTCCTAAACTCAGCATCTAATATACAATTACTGTCAGAACGTCAAAGGCGGCGGACCCACATGCACGGCACAGACAGACCGATATATGATAAATGAGAGTTTATTCCAGATTACAGGGTCCAGATCAGGCAGGGTCATACACGGGAAGTCAATACGTGAAATAAAATTACTTTGTTTAGGACGTAACTATTACATGAAGCTCCCCGTTTTAGCAACAAATCATTTCAGTCACTGTGAAAAAGTGAAGAGAAAACGACGTGGAGGAAGATGAGCTCATCATTGTGTCTGACAGGAAGGACTGCACATCAGTCTGCTGCATCACCAGTTCTCCTTTAGATCCTCCGCTGATCACAGCAAGAAAATGCCTGAAGCCGATGTCGTTTACTCTGATGTCAGGTTCACAGCATTGGAGGGAAACAGAGGTGAGACTAAACCTGTCACTGACTGTAGGCAGACAAATAATGGCAATGGTTCTCCTATTTGTAAATGTGTGAGATTATGTGTGTTGTTGTTTCAACTTATTTCACATGTTTGAAAGAATAAATAATAATAATAATAAAACAGATCCAAAGTCTTAATCTTAACATGTGTTTCCTCAGCTCATAGACTTTGAACTTGACGAGTGCTCAGTAAACAAGTGAGGAACTTTCAGCATCAGTCTGTTGTGTGTTGCAGATGAAACCACCTGCTCTGAAGTGAAGCTCTCAGGAGCTGAGGCGGTGGAGCTGGCAGGTGGATGCATTCAGTGTTTGATTCTGCAACGCTCACATTGTGGAATATTTGTCTATTCAGTTGTCGTTCTACAGCTATAACCTTCAGACACCAATTAGTTTGAGACGCGATGCACATGTGTGACTGGAAATATGTGTGGTCGCAAGGTGTTAAATATAGAGAATGTGCCACATGTGGTCAGACCTGTGACTTAAACACGCTGCAGTCACGTCTATATGACAATGACATCCTGGATGTTTATCTCCAGACACTGAACTGAGGTCAGAAGAGGAAGTGACAAACACACAACCAACTATACAAGACATTCATTTAGCTGAAGTTAATGTTCTCTGATCTAGAAAGTATAAATGTGTCCACATTCATGGGTGACGTGTGGAATAAAACACTTCAGCTCCTGAAACTCATCAGTTCTGTTCTGAGTGTTTCATCTCACAGTGAGCTGAGACCAGTGAGGAGCAACAACACACCTGTATGAGCTGATCCTCACGTCTGTATCTGTGACCTGTTCAACAGTTTACCACCCACAGGCGTCAGGTTGGAGGTCAAAGGTCACAGAGAGACGGCGGCTGCTGCTGCTCTGTGTTCTCCTGGCGGCTGTGTGCTAGTGTTTAACTGTTACAGTAGTGGAGGCTGATTGAAAAACTAGGAAGGAGAAAACTTTCGGGTTTCCAAAATAAATACTAACAATTACTAACCTGAAACATTTCTTTTCATGTGTTCAAAGCTGGACTATGTCGAACGTGTGAACTAGACTGGGATCAACATGGAGGAAGCTGTTATTATTTCTCCTCCTATAAACTGACCTGGGACCAGAGCAGAAGTGTCTGTAAAGGTCGAGGAGCAGATCTGGTCCAGATAAACAGTGAAGAGGAGCAGGTAGAAACACTGCAGCAGCTTCATCTCATCTGAACACTTTATCACACACTAAACTTCACCATCTCTTCCTGGTCAGAGGTTCCTGGACGACAAAGTGGGAGGAAAAATGAATGGTTTTGACGACTTGTTCTGGATCGGACTGACAGACTCAGAGGAAGAAGGCAGATGGTTGTGGGTGGACGACTCACCTCTGAACACAAGGTTGGACTGAAGGGTTTTAACAGTTCGTTTATATTATTATTTTATATATTATTTTATTATTATTATTATACCTTGATGTTGAGATCATAGATTTCTCTGAAGTTATTTTTAATTTTTTCTCAGTTTGTCTTTTTGGTACAAATGTGAACCAGACAACTGGACTGGAGATAATGCTGCTGGAGAGCACTGTGTGAGGATGGGAGTAAAAGGAGGAGCTACAGACCTGAAGTGTTGGTTTGACAGATCCTGTGATTCACATGAAAGAAGCATCTGTGAGAAAGCAGCTGAAACTGAACGACTCATCTGTGTCTGAATCCAGTTTAAACCCAATTTAAAATGTGCGCACACATGTTTTAATAACTTAATACTTTAATAACAAACCAATGTGAGTTTGATCACGTTGGAACTAAATGTATAAATATTGATGTATTTATTTTATAAATGTGCTGTTCTCTTCTCAGTTATCACTATTTGTCACCTGGAGGCTTCAAGTTTGTGTTTAGTAACTGAACTATAACACTTTGAAATGTACTTTGTTTTGAATAAAATGAATTGAAGTAGGATGTATGATGTGTTCAAGGCTCGGTTTACAGCAGAACACAGGGATCTGCTGTGAAGTGATCCAGACTTTAGGGTTTCAACTCCTGCTTCGTGCTCATCACTCACCCGATGTCTGGTCCAAAGCTCTTCTCTGTCGGCACTGCACCTCTCGGACGCGTCCGTACCAGCATGGCCTCCATGACTCTCCCATCCAGGGGGGCGGAGGAGAACCACTAAAACAGGTGAACTCAATTAAATTAACTACAGGAAATGACTGACACCACAACAAAACAAGAGGACACTAAACAAAACCAAACCAGACTGCCCCCTGGTGGCACGGATGCACAGTAACTACAACGTTACTGTAGATGAAGTAGAAATAGAACAGGATTTTTATCTCCAAACATCTTTAAAATTAAACAAATTTACTTAGTGACTCAATGATCTGCTTTTAATCTACTACTTTTTTTAATTCTACTAATAATCATCTATACACGTCCTGTAAAACCTTCATCAGCCAAAGTGTGGAAGCGTTTCCACATCTGTACATTTAAAACTGTTGAGTTTGAACATAAATTAAAAGATTTTATGAAAAATATTTGTGACCTTGCTGTTAAATGTTTGTTACAGATGCACAGTTTAAACCTGTGTTTTAATATTAAAGCTTTAAAAGCATCTGTTTCCTGTGTGAGTCTGACAGGAAGGGTTGTTCTATGAACTCACTCAAACTGATGGTGACGCAGTTCACTTCACTTACGAGTGTTGATGCTTCAGTGTTGAAACGCAGCAGCAGCAGAGACTGAAGGTGAGTCTAACAACACGTCACACTAACAGATGCTTGATGACTGACTGCTGTGACAACAAATACTATGATTTACACACAAAGCTTCCATCCATTAAAACTGGAGTCTGGATCCTGAAGACTGAGAGCGATGAGCCGAGCACAAAGCTACAAAGAAGGTAAAGAAACGGATGAGGTGGAAAAATAAGAGGAACCGTTAGAGACAAAACCATCAGATTAAACTGAGATTAGCCTCAAAATCAAGTCATTGACTGAAGGTTTTTATGGAGGGAAAGTTAAAAGGTTCATGACCACACGACAGATAAAGGAAAGAGAAAGATGAGACGACATTCAATGATTTCATGATTTGGAGAAAAATAAATTGTGAGGTTAATTATCTTTGGAGTAAAACCACTACAAGATGATTTTATGCCTAAACTAAGAAGGTGTAAAACAATCAGCAGCCAAATAAACATGTAGTTGACGATCAATACAGAAGTAACTGTGTCTAATAATGAAGTCGTATTTTCTGTGCATCTCAAACAGACCTTCCTTCTTGTTTGCTGGTTTGTAAATTTAAATGTGTGAAGTTCATTTTGTAATAGTTTTGACAAACAAGGTTCTGACATTGAGAGAAGAATGAGGAGAAGGAAGAGCTGATGAGGAAGGTTTGTTTGAAACGTTGGCTAGAAGTTTTAGTAAAACCAAGGACTCAGTGAACAGTTAACAAGGATGTAGATCAGGAAGTGATCTCAGTCACAAGATGTAGAAATTAAACATGAGCACTTGCTAAAAAACTGAGAGCATGTTGGTAATATTGGTTTCACAAATCATTGTACCAGTCACCAATAGAAACCACAGGTCCACAAACCCCACAGGAGGTTCTGCATCCGTCAGTCAGACACAGACCACGAGGCCCAGAATCCAGAAACAGCTGGCAGAGAATCAAAGCAGAGGGTTGGTGGGTCGTCATGTAGGAGGAGACGTCAGAGGCCTCAGTAGGAGGAGACACCAGGTGAAATTAGTCTGAGGAGATGGAGGAAGAAAAGGCTCTGCAACATCAAACCTGACGAAGAACAAGAAACAGAGACGCTGAGGTTCATGTCATCGTGTCCATTCTCCTCCATGTGTCCAACAGGTGAAGCTGCTGCCTCCCAACAAGCAGAGTTCAACACGGGGTCAAAGGTCAGATCAGAGAGAGTGGCCCTGCTGCTTCTCAGTGCTCTGCTGGCAGCTGCTGCCGTTGTTATTTACCGTCTCTGTGAGTTTGTTCTTAGTCAAGTTGTTCACTTTAGTTTCTGACTTTTATTACACTTCATTCACTCATTGACCTTTAACCACTGTTTGATTTCTTAATCAGCTTTTGCACATTTTCAAACCAATAAAAATCTGCAAACGTTGAAGGATGAAAATGAAGCAATGAGGAAAAATCTGACAGGTAAAGTTAAAAAATGTTGAGCTTTTAGTCTCACGCTGTTCAGAAAACAGTGATGATTCAGTCACTCATTCATTTAGTAGCAGCTCATGTTCTACAGTAACCAGAGTCAGAGGATTAAAGCTGATGAACGTCTGAATAAATCTGTCTTTTCCTGTCTCATCACAGAGAAACTGTCTGAATTAAGCTCCTGCACCTCAGAACAGCTGATCAGACCCAAACCTGCTGAAGCCAAAACCAGTGAGTTATAGAAACTAAATGATGGAGGAGTCATGAGTCACGTGATGAACTCATGTTACAGTAGTGGAGGCTGATTGAAAAACTAGGAAGGAGAAAACTTTCAGTTTCCAAGATAAATATTATCAATTACTAACCTGAAACATTTCTTTTCATGTGTTCAAAGCTGGACTATGTCCAACGTGTGAACCAGGCTGGGATCAACATGGAGGAAGCTGTTATTATTTCTCCTCCTATAAACTGACCTGGGACCAGAGCAGAAGTGTCTGTAAAGTTCAAGGAGCAGATCTGGTCCAGATAAACAGTAAAGAGGAGCAGGTAGAAACACTGCAGCAGCTTTATCTCTGAACACTTTATCACACACTAAACTTCACCATCTCTTCCTGGTCAGAGGTTCCTGGACGACAAAGTGGGAGGAAAAGGGAGTCTTATTTTTGACTGGTTCTGGATCGGACTGACAGACTCAAAGGAAGCAGGCAGATGGTTGTGGGTGGACGACTCACCTCTGAACACAAGGTTGGACTGATGGGTTTTAACAGTTCATTTTCAACATCAAGATATAAATTTGTCTGAAGTTGTTTTTAATCCTGAACATTTCCCAGTTTGTCCTTTTGGTACAAAAATGAACCAAACAACTGGACTGAAGAAAATCCTGCTGGAGAGCACTGTGCTAGTATGGGAGCACAAGGAGGAGCTACAGACCTGAAGTCTTGGTTTGACAGATCCTGTGATTTCCCTCAAAGAAGCATCTGTGAGAAAGCAGCTAAAACTGGATGACTCACTTGTGCTTGAAACCAGTCAAAGACCAGTCCTCAGGTCAAAACAAACAAAGTGTGAAGTTTGATCTTTAGATATTTTAAATTTTTAACACGTCTTCAGGCAGATCTCTGCTCTAAATTGAAATGATTAAAAGTGCTTTTGTCTTATTAAAACATCATCATCCTGAACCTGCGTGTATGGATCTCATTTACAATTTATTTCTTCTTCTTGTTTTTTTATGGTAGATTGTGTCCTACAGTGCTTTCAAATTCAATATTATATTCAATATTATTACTTTTATTATTACTTATTATTACTATTACCTGCTCTACTGTTTGTTCCGCTCCACATTCACACTCTGTCTCATGCTTTTTAAGTATCTTCTTTGTGCTAATAAGATCTTTACGCCCAAACCTCATTCTGCTCATCAGATCATCCCCTATTCCCATTGCATCCTATTAGTGTTCCCACTTTCCTTTGTAGGTTGTATGTAGTTCCTTTACTCTCTGTCGGACTTTGGCAGATGTCGGACCCACATGCACAAGGCGGACAACAGGAGACACGTATCGTTAACGTAGAATGCTTAGTCTTTATTCCACAATGGTTAGTACAGACGGTCCAGGTCGTACACAGAAAAATATCGAATGGTAAGTACTGGAGGAACAGGCTCAATCGGGTCCAGCGACAGGCAGGAGTTCGGTAACAGTTCGACCCGGCAAAGGTACCAGGTGAGGAGCAGGCTTTCTCAGAGTCAGACAATCAGATACGTTACCAGCGTTCAAGGCAACGGTACAGGCAGAAGTCAGGGACGGAAACACGATCTCGAGCTAAGTAATCAATCAAGGATATGCTGGAATGTGGTGGATATCACGCAACAACCTGGCAGAGGTATGAGGTGAGTGCCAGAGCCTTTATACCTTGATTTATTACAAGATAGAATCCGGCTGCGGGGTCATGTGACCAGGAGCGACCCCGGAACAAAAACACAAAGACAGGAAGCTAACAAAATAAAGCAGGAAATACAAAACGGCCCCAGGAATCATAACACTCTCTCTATCCCATTCTTCCTGCTCTTAATTTAACTATACTCTTTATTTCTCCTTTACTATACTTTATTTCAGGATGCATTTTCTTTTCCCGCTGCTTTCTTGGCCTGTTTGTATTTCTGCTAGTTCATTTCCCTCTATTCCTATACGTGCTGGTATCCATACACACTGCACTACCACCCCTGTCCTCCTTATTCAATGCACTGTGTTTAAGATTCCACCACCACATCTTGTCTAGCTTCTGATTCCATTTGTTTAATACTTATCAATAAGCTCCTTGAGTCTGAACCTATTACCATACGCTCTATACTTTACATCAATGTATTTTTCCACCTCATCTCCTTCTCTTCCAGCAGACTCGGATCCACCTCTATATCTTCTATTTTCCAGGCTTACCTCCTGTGGTAGACATTTCCTATAAACACGCAGATGAGAGAGTTGTCTTTTGTGTGATTTATTATAAAAATAAAAATAATGGGGAAAGCAAATCGAAAACATGGATGTGTGAAGTAACAAGCCCACAATCTTCAGGTTGTTTCTGCCTTTTAACCCCTTTCTCTGGCCCCAGTGAAACGTCTCTCTGCACCAATTGAATGGTTTGTGCCACCTTATCTCACTGTGAGTGAGAATGTTTACACTCTCATCATCTGCACCATCGTGTCTTGTTATCAAAAAGGAAGGAACACCAAGCTTCGAAGACAAGATGCATTTGATTTTGATATTTTGGTTTTTACGACATTGGGTCTGGTGAGGAATCAGATAGAGAGAGATAGAGAGCCAGAGACCAGGGTGTAAAAGACACCCACAGATCATAAACTACTAGTCAGTCAAATGGAACATCAGATGTTTTAAACTTGATGTGCGACAGGGCACAAGAGATTAGTATTTTGCGTGAGAATGTTCAGTATTGCACCTAACCAGCACATGATGACTGTGTTGGATAAGAAAAAGCACAAAGGCACAATTTTTCCCATTACATTTCCCGCTTTTGATTTCACATTAATGTAAATGCACCTTCACATAAAATGCAATTGACTTAGGGATAAAGGTTCGACTGTAAGTGACAATTAATGTATGTTAGTCATAAGTGTCATGTAGGGTTCTGTTGCATGTAATTTTGAGCTGGTTTTCATGCTTTCGGATCTTTGTACATTTGGGTCACAGTGAATGGAGAATCAGGGATTGAGCAGAATGATGGTACGTACTGATGCTTGTGTTGTCTTATAAACTCTATCTGTAGATGAAGGATAAACACTAAATTGTAGCAGTGAATATGATATTTAATGATATTAAAACAGTGTCGGTGTGAAATTTTCTCCTTTAAAAGTAGTGGGTAAAGTTACATAGAACATCACAGGTAATAATCACAGTAACATAAAATGAAGTCTAACACAAGGTTACAATTGATGTCTTGTAACAATCTGCATCGTCCTGTTGAACAGTAGCGTTAGATTGTTTCCAACCTGTGTGTTGATGTATTCCCAGTTCGTTGGAGTTCTTCAGGTTGTGATCAGCTGATCACAGAGACACTTGGGGTTCGTTATCACCGCCAGGTTTCCTCCCAATGTCGTCTGAGTCACTGTCACTCCCGTGATGTGAAGAGTCTACACGTCGTCCAGCGTCGGCAACTCAAGGCTGCTTGTGTGTGTGTTTGTGTGTGTGTGTAGATGTATGGTCTGATGGTGTGATTCACCGGCGCAGCTTCAGGCGGCGCTTGGCTCACACCTTTAGCTGAACGGTCAACGCTGCCTCGCCTCAGTGCGTGTGTGAGCACAGCGAGGGTCGTCCTTCTCACTTCTTTCCATTAGTGGTGGTTTGTGGGATGTAGATGGAGGGTCGTCTGTCGGATCCGGGACCTTCCTGCAGTGGATGGAGCAGATCCACGGCGCTCTCTCTGCAACCTTCACGGCCATGTGGGTCGTCAGAAGGACCTGGAAGGGCTCTTTCTGGGGCCAGTGGGTGAGGCCAGTTGTAGCCTCACCCACTGGCCCTGGTGGAGAGATCACCACACAGCTTTAACTGCACAATAGACATTTAGGGTGGAGGGGCACTGTCGGGGTCACACCGTCAGCCAGTGGTCGTGCTCCTGGAGGCGTCCCCCACTTTCAGTGCACTCTAGTTCCACACACTCACGTCCAAGCTGGGTTGCAGGGTTCTGGGGTGCCTTTTCTGCTGCCCTCTGCTTCTCCCGGGTTGGGGGGGGGGTGGGCGGGGCTCGGGAGAAGCTGCGGTCCCTGCCTGAGGCCACATGGGCGGCAGGCCGGAGACCTACCCTCCCCACTAATGAGATGAAGCAAATGGTGTGGGTTCGAGAATGCATCTGAGAGTGCATTGGTTCACGTATGATTGTTCAGCTCGTTGTGAGAGAGTTTGTGGTGTGTGTGGGTTGTTGTGTGTTGATGTACGTGTGTGTGTGTGTGTGTGTGTGTGTGTGTGTGTGTGTGTGTGTGTGTGTGCGTCTGTATCTATGTTAGTTTGTATGCGTGTGGTGCGGTTGGAGTGTGGGGGGTCCGGTTTTACGTGGATCGTCTGCCTGGGTGGTCTATTTTCGGCTGACCCCCATCATTTGTGGGTGCCAGGGAATGAGGTCGAGGAATGAGGATGAGGAGAGGAAACGAGGATGAGGAGACGGAGGGGCTGTCAACCTTTGCAGCAGCGTCTGCAGCTTCATGTCGGCAGAAACAAAGTCATCAGTGATGATGTGAGTCAGACATTTACAAACAGCATTAGCTGTAGGCAGCAGAACAACGTCCAGTAAAGCAGGAACCTTACCATGATTTAAGATAGGTTTGCTATCAGACTTCAAAAGCTTTCTATGTATCAGGCGGGCGGACGAATCAAACCCACATGCACGGCACAGGAGACTCAGAGGTGGAATTGATCCGATTTATTAGACTTACAGGTTTCCAGGAATAAAGAATCACAGGAAAACAAGCAAGGTGGTAAGCAGGAGCAGGCAGGATCAGTCGTCACAAAACAGGCAGTCCGAACCGGGATATCTATGACGAAGGTACCAAAGGGCTAGGCTATGACGAGGTCCACAAACAGGCAAGGTCTGGCAACAAGATCTGTACATTATGATCGCAGGAAAGAGGACATGCATCAGTGCAATCTGGCGGAGGTCTGAGGTGAGGACTGGTTAAATACCTGAGCTGATTGTTTATTGCCGACAGGTGATGTGAAAATCAACCGGAAGTAAAGCTAGCACATGACAGTGAAGATCAACAAAACCCGGAAGTAATGCTAAAATAAAACAGGAAATGACCATCGTGCAAATGTCCACGCGGCAGTTGTGACACTATGCTTCCATAGAGCATCAAAGTGTGACAAGCATCTGTGGAGTCTGTGTAGATGGTAACAGACTCTCCTTCTGCTGGTTTAATAGCTTCAGTCAATGTGATCAACTCTGCAGCCTGAGCAGAGTAGTGTCTTAGCAAAGAGCCAGACTTCAAGACGGCCTCTTGTAGTAACGTTCAGCATGTTGAGCAAGGTGGTGTTGTATCTAAGCCATCGAGCTGTAGAAAGATGTGATGGTTTCTGTTCTTAAAGGATCAAAGACACAGTAAACAACAAGGTGACGTCAGAGCAGCCAACAACGTCACATGACGCCAGCACAGCTCTCTCTGCTGCAGCCACTGCTCGTAGACACCGTGGACGTTCACCAACAGCTGGTGAAGCAGGAAAATAGGCTACAGGACAAAAGAACAGAAGTCGTACAACCTGATTTCTCATCCACTGCTTGAGTGAAAGGTCGCGTAGGGTCAGATCAGGAAGACCCAAAGTAGCAGCTTGAAGAGCAAGCTTGAGGTCAGTGAACGTCGTTCAGTCTCAGACGTCCACGTGAGACAAGAAGTGAACGCAAAAAGCATGTAAAGTCTGTAAATACGTCACATGGGGTCAGAAGTTGTTCACCAGTCTCCACCCCGTTGACATCTGTTCACGAAAGGACCCTCGTCCTGCATCTGTCTCCATCATGTTTTCACAGAGGAACGTGTGGAACTGTAGAATCAAAGTCAAAAACCTTTTTGTTCGTTAGTAAAAGAAATCGCAAGCGCAGACCTGTGTTCATCCCAAAAGAGGGAAGTTGAGGTCAGTTTGTCAGTGTGTGTGTGATCATAACTCTTCTTACTTATAATCGGGACCAGAAGACACATGTGCTGTAAGATCTCTCCCTAATAGTTTAACTGGGCATATGTTTAAAAGCAAAAATTAATGTTAAGGGGTCTTGCTGTCAGATGTTGCACAAGAGTGCAGTGAAACAGTAAGTTTTTCTTTTATTGTCTGGTACGTACAGTAATTATTATTACTTCTCTCTGATAGTCGTCTCCCCTTTTAATAGTCAATAATAGTCTGTTTCAGTCTGTTTTATTCTTTCTTCTACAGTCTGGTTTTGTTTTCCTATAGTCTGTCCAGACAAACCTATATTGTGCACAAATCCTTTTAGAAACATGGAGAATTTTATTACTGAATTTGTAGCTAATTGAAATTGTTTAAACCCATCAGACTGCAGTCACGCAGCAGTTGTCATTTAGCTTTTTTTCATCATTTTAAATCACTCTGTGGGATGTTTTCAGAAAAAAGCGAGTTTTCATTGCGAGCAGATAAGCACAGATTTGGATCAGTTGAGCATTTATCAGCTGTAAGCGTGTTTCTTCATTGCGTGTGTGGAAATGTGTGTGTGCGTGTTTGTGGTACCGTCTTCTACGTCATGTGAAAAGGAACCGTCACCTTCCTCCTTCCCCAACCATCAGTCTGATGTGAGCACCAGTGGGTGGAGCCTGACGTAGATGGGACAGTTGTTCCTCGATGACAGACCTTTCCTGGATCCTCACATGCAGCTCTATTGGGCCGATCACGTCTGAAGCCTCTCCTGTTGTTTCAGCCAGTGTCTGTGTCAGAGCACGTCTTCTCTGCTGTTTCTCTGTCCTTGTTTTAATTTGCTGATTGTCATTAGCAGGTGTCTATATCAGACTCATACGTTTGTGTGACAGTTTCACGTCCTCTGAAGCTTCAGTCCTTTCATGCTGGTGCAGGGCTTGTAGTAGCTGGTTCATCTGATGAGCCCAGAACGTGACGGCTGCAGACGTTGTGGAGTCGCTGAGGCGTCCATGCTGTGGTCTGTGTCCTCCAGCTGCTGTGGTGTCAGAGCTTCCACCCTGTTCTGGTTGTTGGTCGGCGCTTCTTCTCCTTCGGTTCTTCTGCTGACGGTGGGAAAGGAGTCCAGATCTGGATTTACCCTCATCGCGCTCCTCTGCATTAGGAAGAGCAGAGGTTGCCCCCAACCCGTCTTCCAGAGGTTTCCTGCCTTAGATTTTTTTTGCTTTCTGGCCGGAACATTCCCCAAAGTCCTTTTTTATCGGACGTCTCCGTAAAAAGGAAACCAACCTGAAATACTCAAAGTATTTCCACACCTTCAGGCCTCTCTGAGACCCGGGTCCCTCGTATTTTGAAAAAACCTCACTCTGTGAACGCGTTCCATCTTTCAGAAGCCGTCTTTTAGACTTTATACACGGATCAAAAAACCTTGTCTGTACGGTCAGTACTGACGAAAGCTCGGTTCCACGAGCCAACCCTTAGCAACCGACGTCTCACCACCCAGAGCAGACTTTGACCTGATTGTACTATTGTGATTTTTATTTTAAAATAATCAATTTTCCTAATCAAATGTAATGTTTCAAACAAATAGAAGATTTTTTTTCCAACCAATAAAAAGGTTTCAGCCAAATTAAAAATAAAGAGTTCCAACCTTGTTTTTCCAAATCAAATCAATCACCACATAAAGAAATCTCTCTTAAAAGGCCGCGCCAAGTTAAGATTTGACAATGAATTTAAGTTCGTGGATCTCGTCAGAGGTGATCCAGGCGGGTGAGCAGTCCTCCCAGCTCTGAACGTCTGTAGAGGTTTGGAGGCTGAGCGACCCGAGTCCTCAGGACTATCGTCACTGGTCACACCGTCCAGATGGCCTGCAGCGGATCCTGTTTGTGGACGCCAATTTCTGTGGTGGAAATGTCCTATAAAGAGGCAGACATTAGAGTTGTCTTTTGTGTGATTTATTATAAAAATAAAAGGAAAATAAAAATAATGAGCAAAGTAAATCAAAAGCATGGATGTTGATCATGCACATCAACAAACCAAAAACCAGCTGAGATCAGTGGAAACACCACGAAGGTGTGATGCAAAGAGCCCACGATCCTTAAGCTGCTTCTGCCTTTTAACGTCTCTGTCCGACTACGGTGGAACGTCTGCGTGGCCCAATCACACTGATGCACCGTCTCATCCCTGTCACAGTGTGTGAAGATGTTTACATTCTCACACCTGCATCACTGGCGTCTGACATCAGAGAGGAAGGAGCACTAAGTCTGAACAGACAGAGACACAACTCCCAACCATGGGTTTGGAGCTAGAGTCCAGAGTTCATCAGGCAGAGACGAGCATTGAACAATGGGTGAAAGGTCAAATACATAAAACAGATGCAAGACAAAACATAAGATATTTATTGCAGAATACAAGTCATAAATCATATAATAACCGCATAGAATAAGGAAGAAACTATTTTCCATTACATGGTGCAGGTGAGGACGGTTCAGACTTACAGAATCAACACTGAAGAGAAGTGACTAAACACGACGATGCGGCCGAGGACTGAGGTGAGTACTGGAGACTAAATACACTGATTATGTGATGAGGAACAGGTGGCTGATCAGCTGATGCACAGTAAAGGTGACATGGAGCACAGAGCAACAGAACCCGGAAATAGCTGAACAAAAACTCAAAATGTGACAATTTACAGCAGGACATGACAAAGGAGGTTCTGTTCGTCTGGACTACACATCAGGCAGCTCTGGGATTGAGGCCCGCATGGACAAAGGGCTGATGGTGGGAGCTCCTCGGCCTGCTCTGACTGGGTCGGTTGGTGCCTGATCATTCTGTTACGATCCTCACCACCAAAGATGGCGGAACAAGTCTATGAAAAAGCTGTGGGGCCCAAGTCAGAGCCAAACAGAACCAGGTTCTTTAATACATTCAACCAGAACATAATAACCAATAATGGAACCAGAAATACTTCTACTAAACAAACAGGATGAAACTCACTAACAAAACGCTTTAAGGCTTTGTCCTGAACATGACACTGACTATGACTCAAACAATGCACGTGTGCTGTGTTCTACACCGTGCGGCTCACAGGACTCTAAGGGTGCATGTCTAACATGTCCTAGCACTGACACAGCTAGCAAAGCTAGCAAACACAGAGGAGCACGGACATGGTCGAATGCTGAGCTCGGTGGCTCTGTTGGTGGGGGGTGGAAGCTCTGCTCCCTCTCTGCTCCCTCAGAGGACGGGTCAGAATGCAGAGAGCAACCTCCCCAAATGGAAGTTCAATTCATTATTATCATTAGTCTGCAGAAAGAGAGCGAGGAGAAGGGAGAAACTATGGCTGGCAGGGCAAGTACAGGGATCCTGATAAAATGGGGAAACTGCGCCATCTGCTGTTGGAATAACACACTGATTTAGGGGTAAACAAAAAAAACATCATTCAAGATTCAAAAAACTTCATTAATCCCAGAGGGAAATTATTTTGCACACTTTGATCGCTGTCACAGTTGGAGGTTCACGCAAGACATGAAAACATGAAGTCTAATTGCTATTGCATGGAGAAAGACCAACGCTTGTACAGGCTGATGCACCGGTAGGAAGGATCTCCGCTAGGATAGAGAGGAGTTGGACCAGCATCCTCCTCTCAGCTACAGCATGTAGGGGGTCCAGCTCCACCCCAGACCAGAACCAGCCCTCCTGATCACTTTGTCCAGTCTGTTACATTCATGCTGATGCCCCACAGACCACAGCCTAAAACACTGGACCCACAGACTCACAGAACATCCTCAGCATGGAGCTGCACACGTTAAAGGACCTGAGCCTCCTCAGGAAGTGCATCCTGCTCTGAGCCTTCTGGTTCACAGCTGAGGAGTCCTTTTTCCAGTCCATTTTATTGTTCAAGTACACTCCTGGTATTTGTACCTGGTCCAAGTACACTCCCAAGTATTTGTACTCAGTGGACTGTTGTTTTCTATATATCTACTATTTTTTTTAAATATCATAAAGGCACAAGCAAAGCAAAATCACATACTGTAACATGACATTTACACAGGAAAGTTTATTTAATTAAATTAAACACAAAAAAGTGTATTTTGCTCAAAGTATCACAATGCTATCAAACGAAAAAGGTTGAATAATAATGATTTTGAAACCATAATTTGAGCCAGCAAATAACTGGCTTGAATGAACATAGTATCACCAACGAACCAACAAGAACTGTACACAAAACTAGAACTTAAATAGTGAACAGGTGAACTCAATCAAATTAACTACAGGAAATGACTGACAACACAACAAAACAAGAGGACACTAAACAAAACCAAACCAGACTGCCCCCTGGTGGCACGGATGCAGATTTACTACAACATTACTGTAGATGAAGTAGAAATAGAATAGGATTTTTATCTCCAAGAATCTTTAAAACTAAACAAATTTACTTTACTTATTTTATTCTCTAATAATCATCTATACACGTCCTGTAAAACCTTTATCGGCCAAAGTGTGACAGCGTTTCTACATCATGTAGAAATTAAA
The DNA here is from genome assembly GCF_900634795.4 of Betta splendens. Taxonomy (NCBI): domain Eukaryota; kingdom Metazoa; phylum Chordata; class Actinopteri; order Anabantiformes; family Osphronemidae; genus Betta; species Betta splendens. The sequence goes on along the minus strand of NC_040891.2, from coordinate 14,042,575 downwards.
ATTGTACAGAGTTGTTGAATTTGAACATAAATAAAGAGACTTAATGATAAATATGTGACCTTGCTGTTAAATGTTTGTTACAGATGCACAGTTTAAACCTGTGTTTTAATATTAAAGCTTAAAAGCAGCTGTTTCCTGTGTGAGTCTGACAGGAAGACTTGTTCTATGAACTCACTCAAACTGATGGTGACTAAGTTCACTTCACTCACGAGTGTTGATGCTTCAGTGTTGAAACGCAGCAGCAGCAGAGACTGAAGGTGAGTCCAACAACACGTCACACTAACAGATGCTTGATGACTGACTGCTGTGACAACAAATACTATGATTTACACACAAAGCTTCCATCCATTAAAACTGGAGTCTGGATCCTGAAGACTGAGAGCGATGAGCCGAGTACAAACCTACAAAGAAGGTAAAGAAACGAATGAGGTGGAAAAATAAGAGGAACCGTTGGAGACAAAACCATCAGATTAAACTGAGATTAGCCTCAAAATCAAGTCATTGACTGAAGGTTTTCATGGAGGGAAAGTTAAAAGTTTCATGACCACACGACAGATAAAGGAGAGATGAGACAACGTCGTTCAATGACTTCATGATTTGTGAGGTTAATTATCTTTAGAGTAAAAACACTGCAAGATGATTTTATGCCTAAACTAAGAAGGTGTAAAACGATAAAGAGCCAAATGAAGCAGACGATAAATGCAGAAGTGACTTTGTCTAATAATGAAGTTGTGTCATCTGTGCATCTGAAACAGCAGCTATTACTTCCTCTTTCTTTGCTGGTCTGGAATTTTGAAATACGTGAAGTTCATTTTGTGATAGTTTAGGAAAACGAGGTTCTGACACAGAGAAGATGGAGGAGGAGGAAGAGCTGATGAGGAAAGTTTGTTCAAGTGAGACCCAGCAAAACACCAGAACTCAGTGAACAGTTAACACGGATGTAGATCAGGAAGCTGCGGTGTCTCAGATGAAGAAATTAGATGAGAGCAATTCCGAATAAACAAGAACTGAGAGAGTGTTGGTAAAAATGGTTTCACAAATCAATGTACCAATCACCAACAGAAACCACAAGTCCACAAACACCACAGGAGGTTCTGCATCCGTCAGTCAGACACAGACCACGAGGCCCAGAATCCAGAAACAGCTGGCAGAGAATCAAAGCAGAGGGTTGGTGGGTCGTCATGTAGGAGGAGACGTCAGAGCCTCAGTAGGAGGAGACGTCAGGTGAAATTAGTCTGAGGAGATGGAGGAAGAAAAGGCTCTGCAACATCAAACCTGACGAAGAACAAGAAACAGAGACGCTGAGGTTCATGTCATCGTGTCCACTCTCCTCCATGTGTTCAACAGGTGAAGCTGCTGCCTCCCAACAAGCAGAGTCTAACACGGGGTCAAAGGTCAGATCAGAGAGAGTGGCCCTGCTGCTTCTCAGTGCTCTGCTGGCAGCTGCTGCCGTTGTTATTTACCGTCTCTGTGAGTTTGTTCTTAGTCAAGTTGTTCACTTTAGTTTCTGACTTTTATTACACTTCATTCACTCATTGACCTTTAACCACTGTTTGATTTCTTAATCAGCTTTTGCACATTTTCAAACCAATAAAAATCTGCAAATGTTGAAGGATGAAAATGAAGCAATGAGGGAAAATCTGACAGGTAAAGTGACAAAATGTTGAGCTTTTAGTCTCACGCTGTTCAGAAAACAGTGATGATTCAGTCACTCATTCATTTAGTAGCAGCTCATGTTCTACAGTAACCAGAGTCAGAGGATTAAAGCTGATGAACGTCTGAACAAATCTGTCTTTTCCTGTCTCATCACAGAGAAACTGTCTGAATTAAGCTCCTGCACCTCAGAACAGCTGATCAGACCCAAACCTATTAAAGCAAAAACCAGTTATAGAAACTAAATGATGGAGGAGTCATGAGCCACAGTGATGTTAGTATTTAACTCATGTTACCGTAGTGGAGGCTGATTGAAAAACTAGGAAGGAGAAAACTTTGTTTCCAAAATGAATATTATCATTCACTCTTAACCTTTTGATTTACTGTGTTCCAAGCTGAATCGTGTCCAACGTGTGAACCAGGCTGGGATCAACATGGAGGAAGCTGTTATTATTTCTCCTCCAATAAACTGAACTGGAACCAGAGCAGAAGTGACTGTAAAGGTCGAGGAGCAGATCTGGTCCAGATAAACAGTAAAGAGGAGCAGGTAGAAACACTGCAGCAGCTTCATCACATCTGAACACTTTATCACACACTAAACTTCACCATCTCTTCCTGGTCAGAGGTTCCTGGACGACAAAGTGGGAGGAAAAATTACTTCTTATATCGACTCGTTCTGGATCGGACTGACAGATTCAAAGGAAAAAGGCAGATGGTTGTGGGTGGACGACTCACCTCTGAACACAAGGTTGGACTGATGGGTTTTAACGATACATTTTCAACATCAAGGTATAAATTTGTCTGAAGTTGTTTTTAATCTTCAACATTTCTCAGTTTGTCTTTTTGGTACAAAAATGAACCAAACAACTGGACTGGAGAAAATCCTGCTGGAGAGGACTGTGTTATGATGGGAGTACAAGGAGGAGCTACAGACCTGAAGTGTTGGTTTGACAGATCCTGTAAAGTACCTCTAAGAAGAATCTGTGAGAAAGCAGCTAAAACTGGATGACTCATGTGTGTTTGAATCCAGTCAGAGACCAGTCCTCGGGTTAAACAAACAAAATGTGAAGTTTGATCTTTAAATATTTTACATTTTTAACACATCTTCAGGCAGATCTCTGCTCTAAATCATTTTGAAATTGCAATGATTAAAAGTGCTTTTATCTTAATAAAACATCATCCTGAACCTGCATGTTTGGTTTGTCTCATTTACTATTTCTTATTTCTTCTTCTGCTTGTTTTTTATGGTAGATTGTGTCCTACAGTGCTTTCAAATTCAATATTATATTCAATTCCAACTTTGTTTTATTTACACCTAAGCACTTGATCATCCTTTTCCTTTGAATCCTATACTTTGGTCAATAGACTATTACCAGCTCTACTGTTTCTTCCGCTCAACATTCACTCTGTCTCATGCTTTTTAAGTATTGTTGGGGCAATGTGAGGGTGGTGGTATTGCCAAATGAATTAGCAACACCACCTGGTCTCAAAAAGGCTGAGTTTGATTAACCTCACAGGTTTGCACCATTTATGTTGGGGATATGCGAGGAGCACAAATTATAATAATTGGATTTATAGCTCCTGACTGGAGATACCAATTATGTTTATAATTTAGATTCACAAATTTTTATTAGCTTAAATATATATAACCATATGACAAAGGTCTATAGTTTGGTAAGTGAAACACTTAACTATTATTGATTTAAGGGTGAACTCTGTACCATAGCCGACTCAATTACACAGTGGTCAGATCGTGTGTTCAGGAAAAGAAACAACACAACAATAAAACAATTATTGATACCCTAAGAGTTCTACTCTGCTCAGACTTAAGAATGCCTCTGCCTTACTGCTTAATCCTGGCCAGAAAATCCGGCGAGTGAGGCGGTTACGCTGGCGGTTTCCTGCCGTGTGACTGGAAGTAGATGGGGGATCAGGCCCGTTCTCTGTGACGACATCCCCGTTAGTTCAGCTGCTGGCTGCGGTGGAGGCTCCAGGCGTGCAGAGGGAAGCTCCTGGTGGGGCAGGGAGAGGGTCGAAGAGAACAAGAGGAAAGGGACCGGGAAGAGGTCGGAGAGAACAAGGGACAAGTCTTCGGTCACAGCGACTTTTATAACCGTGTTTTTGGTCACGCCGTCCTATTGTTTGGTCCAATCAGGATGGCTGACAACCAAGTTTCTCCTCCTTTTGTCGCTTGTGTCAGCGGGAGTTGGATGTCAGCGGGGGAGCCAGGTATGGGTCCCCAGCCTGGCGCCTGGTTTTGGCGCTCAGATTTGAAATCTCTTTGTTCTTACTCACTACTATCAGGATGAGGACATTACATGCAGACCGCAGTGCCTCCTTTGAGCATGTGGGACCTTAATAGTAATTCTGTTAATAACAGATTATACAGATGAGGTCCCCCAACAGTATCTTCTTTGTGCTATTAAGACCTTTACGCCCAAACCTCATTCTGCTCATCAGATCATCCCTCCTCCTATTCCCACTGCATCCTATTAGTGTTCCCACTTTCCTTTGTATGTTGTATGTAGTATGTTCTTCCTTCCTTCCACTCTCTTTATCCCAATATTCCTGCTCTTTATTTAACTATACTCTTTATTACTCCTTTACTATACTTTCCCTAATGTGGTCTTCTCTTGACATTGTCTCAACACTACCTTTGTTGGATGACTTTCCACGTGTCCTTTTAAACTGGCCCAGTAATTAATTGCCATCTCCTTTCTCCTAATGGCATTTCATTCATTTCCACCTGTAATGCTGATACTGCTGTGGTCTTAACCGCTCAACAGCATAACCTTAGAGCCTGATATTGAATTCTACCCAGTTCCAATTCTATCCAGTAAAGTTATACTACCTGACCCATATATAATACTTCCATAATCCAGCACTGATCCAATCAATCCATTATACATTATCCTCATAATATTCCTGTCGGCCCCCACCTACGTCCTCTCAGATATCTCATTATATTTAACACCTTTGTACTTTTTCCTACAATTTCCTTTACAGCTCCACCCATGTCAGGTTCTGATTCATCCATATCCCTAGATACTTAAAAACTTTTACCTGTTCCAATGTCTCCCCATATGTCTTGAGATTGACCTGATTACTTCTTCTTTTCCCTACAGAAAATCTGAAACCCCATTTCAATGCCCATTTCTCCTCCTCATTTATTGCCTCTTGCAGCTGTCACGGAACGGCAGGGAGAGGACTCAAATGCACAGCGCCAGGACACGATGAGGATGATGAAAAAAAGAGGATTTATTCCAGAATCGAAGTCACAAAAACAGTCCGGGTCATACACAGGGTAATATCAAAAGGCTCAGATCTCAAGGTTAGATTCGGCAGGCTTAGACAGATCCACAAACAGGCAGGGTTCGGTAACAGAGTCAAGACTTACAGCACCGGTCAGGATCAGGCGATAACGATGGTCAAAGATACAGAACGGGGTCAACAACAGAATAAGCCGAGCTAGAGAAATGCTGGAACGTGAGGTCAAAGAATCAACGATCTGGCGGAGAACTAATGTGACAGGTGGTGGTTAAATACACGGAGTAGATCACTGATACAAAACAGGTGAGTGTAATGAGGACCGGGAGTGAAGCGGGAACTGCTGTGGTGTGATGAGAAACGGAAGTGCTTACAAAATAAAACCGGAAACTGGGATCAAAACAGAAGAGTCCTTTCAAAATAAAACCAAGAACGAAAACCTGACAGTACCCCTCCCTCTAGGGCGTCTTCCACGGCGCCCACGGAAGCCCCCCCCCCGAACCAGGGCGGGCGGAGGGTGGACACAGGAGGAGGGACCGAATCCCTCCCCTTCCAGGCAGACAAGCAGGGTGGGTGGAGGGAGGACCGGAGGAGGGTCAAAACAAGAGTCCACAGAACCGAAACCGAAAGTCCATGACCGGGAGAACAGAGTCCAGGGGTCTCTAACGAGGGTGGAAGCAGGAGAGTCCCAGGATCGTGGTGGGCGACGGCGGCAGAGGCTCCGCCATCAATGTGGCAGGAGGGGACTCATCCCAGGCGAACGGCCGTGGCGGTGGCGGGGTCGAGGCGGACGGCGCCGCAGGAGGCAGCGCCATCCAGGCAGCAGGAGAAGCCAAGGGCGAGGCCACCAGTCCGGCAGCCGAGACCAGGACGAGGCAGGAACCAGCGGCGTCCTCCTTGGACCACCGCGACGAGAAACAGGGACCAGCGGCGTCCTCCTTGGACCAGATGCAGGTGCGGCCGGAGCCGAGCCGCCAGGAACCGATGCAGGTGCGGCCGGAGCCGAGCCGCCAGGAACAGATGCAGGTGCGGCCGGAGCTGCGACGGGAACGACACCCTCCTGGAGGTCCGCCGGGACTGCGACGGGCGCGACCCCCTCCTGGAGGTCCGCCGGGACTGCGACGGGCGCGACCCCCTCCTGGAGGTGCGCAGGGACTGCAGCTGGCGCGACCTCCTCCTGGAGGTGCGCAGGGACTGCAGCTGGCGCGACCTCCTCCTGGAGGTGCGCAGGGACTGCAGCCGGCGCGACCTCCTCCTGGAGGTGCGCAGGGACTGCAGCCGGCGCGACCTCCTCCTGGAGGTGCGCAGGGACTGCAGCCGGCGCGACCTCCTCCTGGAGGTGCGCAGGGACTGCAGCCGGCGCGACCTCCTCCTGGAGGTCCGCCGGGACTGCCACCCCGAGACTGACAGGAACAGCAGCAACATGGCCGACAGGAACTGGAACGGCCTCAACTTGGCCAACAGGAACCGGGACGACCGCTACGGGGTCGACAGAGACAGGAACGGCATCTACTTTGCCGACAGGGACAGGAACGACATCTACTTGGCCGACAGGGACAGGAACGGCATCTACTTGGCCGACAGGGACAGGAACGGCATCTACTTGGCCGACAGGGACAGGAACGGCATCTACTTGGCCGACAGGGACAGGAACGGCATCTACTTGGCCGACAAGAACAGGGACTGGAACGGCGTCCTTACTAGAGCCGGCGACGCTGCTCTCAGGCTCCTCACAGGAGCCGGCGACGCTGCTCTCAGGCTCCTCACAGGAGCCGGCGACGCTGCTCTCAGGCTCCTCACAGGAGCCGGCGACGCTGCTTTCAGGCTCCTCACAGGAGCCGGCGACGCTGCTCTCAGGCTCCTCACAGGAGCCGGCGGCGCTGCTCTCAGGCTCCTCACAGGAGCCGGCGGCGCTGCTCTCAGACTCCTCACAGGAGCCGGCGGCGCTGCTCTCAGGCTCCTCACAGGAGCCGGCGGCGCTGCTCTCAGGCTCCTCACAGGAGCCGGCGGCGCTGCTCTCAGGCTCCTCACAGGAGCCGGCGGCGCTGCTCTCAGGCTCCTCACAGGAGCCGGCAGGGACTGAAACGGCATCTCCTCTGGAGCTGGCATGGCTACTTGCCGCTGCCGAGCTCGACGGAGCAGACGTCGGGCCTGATCGGGTGTGCATAGCACTTGTTCTACAGGCGATGACCTCTGGCTGGGACAAGACCTGCGCGTGACTGGGCTGAGCTGGGACAGGAGCGTGACTGGGCTGAGCTGGGACAGGACTGGGCTGAGCTGGGACAGGACTGGGCTGAGCTAGGCCTCGACGGGACGGGAACCTGGACTGGGCTCGACCGGACTGGAGACTGAACTGGGCTCGACCGGACTGGAGACTGAACTGGGCTCGACCGGACTGGAGACTGAACTGGGCTCGACTGGACTGGAACCTGGGCTGGGCTCGACTAGACTGGAGGCTGAACTAGGACTGGGGACTGAGCAGCGCGCGGCTGGACTGGAGACTGAACGTGGCTTGACTGACCTGATTGAGACGTGGGATCAGGCGTGACTGCTGGTTGCAGACCTGGGAGTTGCAGAGCCGCATGCAGGGCAGGTTCCCTCCGAATGAGGGCAGCTGCCTCCTCAAACAGTTGGTCCCTTGTTCTGTTGTCTGCTGCTGAATCAGCCGTGTCCATCAGATGAGCGAAGAGGAACGCAACCGGGGGGGAACAGCGGCGGTGGATTCGTTGAGTGACGCTATCAGGGATGCCTGCAATTGACACTACACAGTCAGTCGGAGAATCAAGGGGCTCCTCTGCCGGGGAAGAGGGCTGCTCGGTCCCCATGACCGGGGTCTCGGGACCCGGGGTTCTGGAACCGCGCCGTCGCCGACGTCGTCCGGAGCGGCTGCGACTGTCCGTCGTTTGAGCTGCTGGGAGCGGCGGGGGCCGGATCTCTGTACCAGGGTCCGCGTGGCGAACTCAGTCGGCGGCGTCTGGGGCTTGGGCTGGAGCCGCCGGCGCGGCGACGGAAACGGAAACCGCCTGAGCGGCGACCGGAACGGGGACCGCCGGAGCAGCGACAGGAACGGGGACCGCCGGAGCGGTAACGGAGGCGCGGCCAGGCGAAACGCGCAGAGCGCGTGTCAAGTCCCTCCGCGTTAGTCGGAGTCCATCAAAGTACGCTTGCACTCCGGGGTACTCACGCCACCAGTATTCGTCCTCCAGTATCTCGATGGCCAGTTCTACCACGGAGAGCCGAACCTGGGGGCTGGGCGCTTCTGCATATTTCCTGGCTAAGCCCTGGAGATCGCCACGGATGTCCTCCGGTAAACTTAGGCAAACGAAATCCATTGCTCCGGTGAGCGACTTGTACACGGAGCCAAACAGAGAGGGAAAAAAGAAGAGACAGCGGCGACTGACCGGGGTAAAGGCTGGGCGCTGGCTGGGTCCAAGTCTGGCCAGATCGTTCTGTCACGGAACGGCAGGGAGAGGACTCAAATGCACAGCGCCAGGACACGATGAGGATAATGAAAAAAAGAGGATTTATTCCAGAATCGAAGTCACAAAAACAGTCCGGGTCATACACAGGGTAATATCAAAAGGCTCAGATCTCAAGGTTAGATTCAGCAGGCTTAGACAGATCCACAAACAGGCAGGGTTCGATAACAGAGTCAAGACTTACAGCACCGGTCAGAATCAGGAGATAACGATGGTCAAAGATACAGAACGGGGTCAACAACAGAATAAGCCGAGCTAGAGAAATGCTGGAACGTGAGGTCAAAGAATCAACGATCTGGCGGAGAACTAATGTGACAGGTGGTGGTTAAATACACGGAGTAGATCACTGATACAAAACAGGTGAGTGTAATGAGGACCGGGAGTGAAGCGGGAACTGCTGTGGTGTGATGAGAAACGGAAGTGCTTACAAAATAAAACCGGAAACTGGGATCAAAACAGAAGAGTCCTTTCAAAATAAAACCAAGAACGAAAACCTGACAGCAGCTTCCTGTTCATGTACTCCTCATTCTCCCTCTCCTCCGCGTCACCCCATCATCTGCAAATAACACCACCCACACTGATTTGTCTACTTTCTCACCTATATTATTTTCCATGATTGAATAGAGTCCTGGGCTGATGATACTCCCGTGTGGTGTCCCATTATTTACTGAACATCCCTCACTCATTTCCCTCCCTACCTTTACCAATATTTTCCGATTTGTTATAAGGTCCTTGATCCACCTGTGCACCCTGCCTCGTAATCCACACTGATATACTTTAATCATCAGCCCCTCCCTCCACAGTCTATCATATGCTTTCTCTATGTCAACAAATACTGCTACTACCGATTCTTCATTGCTTTGTGCTCTCCTTGTTTCATGTTCTAGGCAAACTCCTGAATCTAAAGTACTTCCACCTGTTCTAAACCCACTATGATCATTTTTATTTGTTCCCTTACTTTCTGAATTATTCGCTCATTGACAGCAGCAGCCTCTACAGCTAGGCCTGTTTCGAAGGGGCGTGTCTCTGTTTTAATTGACAGCTCTGTCTACCAATGGGTGGGTTCAGGCGTTTACATGGTGGTTAGCAAATGTACAAAATGTTTAATTTGGTTTAAAATGTCAAATTAAAGTAAAGCTCTGTCACAAACGGTGTGTGAACGAGGATGGCGGACCCACAAGCACAGCTTCAGGAGACTCGTGGATGCAGATAAAACAGTTTTAATGTTTTCTCAGGTCAAATACAGGCGAGGGTCAAGAACCAAAGAGGCAGATTAGCGAAGGTACAAAAACGGCAGGCAGGAGATCACACAACTATATGTTCAGGCTACGGTACCGACAGGGAGAATCCAGGAGACGAAACGATCAATCAGGCACAACGGTAACAGTTAGGAGAACGAACAGAATGCTGGAATGGGACAAAGTCAACGATCTGGCAGGGAACAACGGTAAGTGCTGGTGATTATATTCTGAACTAATGACTGTACAGAAAACAGCTGGCGGATCACGTGACTGGTAACATAAAGCGGGGAACGGCATGGCTGAACAGAAACCGGAAATAACTTCAAAATAAAACAGGAAATGTAACACAAAACCCAGACTATTTCAAACTCCAATGTCCCACGTTTCCTAAACTCAGCATCTAACATACAATTACTGTCAGAACGTCAAAGGCGGCGGACCCACATGCACGGCACAGACGACCGAGATATGATAAATGAGAGTTTATTCCAGATTACAGGGTCCAGGTCAGGCAGGGTCATACACGGGAAGTCAATACGTGAAATGAAATTACTTTGTTTAGGACATGAAGCTCCCTGTTTTAGCAACAAATCATTTCAGTCACTGTGAAAAAGTGAAGTGAAGGGAAAACGAGGTGGAGAAAGATGAGCTGATCGTTGCGTCTGACAGGAAGGACTGCACATCAGTCTGCTGCATCACCAGTTCTCCTTTAGATCCTCCGCTGATCACAGCAAGAAAATGCCTGAAGCCGATGTCGTTTACTCTGATGTCAGGTTCACAGCATTGGAGGGAAACAGAGGTGAGACTAAACCTGTCACTGACTGTAGGCAGACAAATAATGGCAATGGTTCTCCTATTTGTAAATGTGTGAGATTATGTGTGTTGTTGTTTCAACTTATTTCACATGTTTGAAAGAATAAATAATAATAATAATAAAACAGATCCAAAGTCTTAATCTTAACATGTGTTTCCTCAGCTCATAGACTTTGAACTTGACGAGTGCTCAGTAAACAACTGAGGAACTTCAGCATCAGTCTGTTGTGTGTTGCAGATGAAACCACCTGCTCTGAAGTGAAGCTCTCAGAAGCTGAGGCGGTGGAGCTGGCAGGTGGATGCATTCAGTGTTTGATTCTGCAACGCTCACATTGTGGAATATTTGTCTATTCAGTTGTTGTTCTACAACTATAACCTTCAGACACCACTTAGTTTGAGACGCGATGCACATGTGTGACTGGAAATATGTGTGGTCGCAAGGTGTTAAATATAGAGAATGTGCCACATGTGGTCAGACCTGTGACTTAAACACGCTGCAGTCACGTCTAAATGAGATGAGTTCAGTTTATTTGACTAAAGCAACAAACATTTTTATGTTTCAAACAAATGATTTAAGCTGATGAACGTCTGAACAAATCTGTCTTTTCCTGTCTCATCACAGAGAAACTGTCTGAATTAAGCTCCTGCACCTCAGAACAGCTGATCAGACCCAAACCTACTGAAGCCAAAACCAGTTATAGAAACTAAATGATGGAGGAGTCATGAGTCACAGTGATGTTAGTGTTTAACTGTTACAGTAGTGGAGGCTGGTTGAAAAACTAGGAAGGAGAAAACTTTCGGTTTCCAAGATAAATATTAACAATTACTAACCTGAAACATTTCTTTTCATGTGTTAAAAGCGTGTGAACCAGACTGGGATCAACATGGAGGAAGCTGTTATTATTTTTCCTCCTATAAACTGACCTACTGAAGCCAAAACCAGTGAGTTATAGAAACTAAATGATGGAGGAGTCATGAGTCACAGTGATGCTAGTGTTTAACTCATGTTAAAAACGTGGAGGCTGGTTGAAAAACTAGGAAGGAGAAAACTTTCGGTTTCCAAAATAAATACTAACAATTACTAACCTGAAACATTTCTTTTCATGTGTTCAAAGCTGGACTATGTCCAACGTGTGAACCAGGCTGGGATCAACATGGAGGAAGCTGTTATTATTTCTCCTCCTATAAACTGACCTGGGACCAGAGCAGAAGTGACTGTAAAGGTCAAGGAGCAGATCTGGTCCAGATAAACAGTGAAGAGGAGCAGGTAGAAACACTGCAGCAGCTTCATCTCATCTGAACACTTTATCACACACTAAACTTCACCATCTCTTCCTGGTCAGAGGTTCCTGGACGACAAAGTGGGAGGAAAAATGAATGGTTTTGACGACTTGTTCTGGATCGGACTGACAGACTCAGAGGAAGAAGGCAGATGGTTGTGGGTGGACGACTCACCTCTGAACACAAGGTTGGACTGATGGGTTTTAACAGTTCGTTTATATTATTATTTTATATATTATTTTATTATTATTATTATACCTTGATGTTGAGATCATAGATTTCTTTGAAGCTATTTTAAATTTTTTCTCAGTTTGTCTTTTTGGTACAAATGTGAACCAGACAACTGGACTGGAGATAATGCTGCTGGAGAGCACTGTGTGAGAATGGGAGTAAAAGGAGGAACTACAGACCTGAAGTGTTGGTTTGACAGATCCTGTGATTCACATGAAAGAAGCATCTGTGAGAAAGCAGCTGAAACTGAACGACTCATCTGTGTCTGAATCCAGTTTAAACCCAATTTAAAATGTGCGCACACATGTTTTAATGACTTAATACTTTAATAACAAACCAATGTGAGTTTGATCACGTTTGAACTAAATGTATAAATATTGATGTATTTATTTTATAAACGTGCTGTTCTCTTCTCAGTTATCACTATTTGTCACCTGGAGGCTTCAAGTTTGTGTTTAGTAACTGAACTATAACACTTACTTTGAAATGTACTTTGTTTTGAATAAAATGAATTGAAGTAGGATGTATGATGTGTTCAAGGCTCGGTTTACTTTACATATGAATAACAAATAGAGATACTTTTTATGTTTTATATTTAATAAAAATAAGGATCCCATCCCTCATATTGTGGTTGAGGAGGAAAACAAACATCATCTTAGAAAAAGTAACATTTCTGGAGTCAAACTGTTTCACACAAAAATATTGTACACACAAAAACTGATGCCTGCTGAAAAAAACATTGGGGTTTGGTGGATCGACTTATTAGTGAGTGAGTGTACTGATCTGCTGGCGTTCACAGCAGAACACAGGGATCTGCTGTGAAGTGATCCAGACTTTAGGGTTTCAACTCCTGCTTCGTGCTCATCACTCACCCGATGTCTGGTCCAAAGCTCTTCTCTGTCGACCCTGCACCTCTGGGACGCTGAGCGTCCGTACCAGCATGGCCTCCATGACTCTCCCATCCAGGGGGGCGGAGGAGAACCACTAAAACAGGTGAACTCAATTAAATTAACTACAGGAAATGACTGACACCACAACAAAACAAGAGGACACTAAACAAAACCAAACCAGACTGCCCCCTGGTGGCACGGATGCAGATTTACTACAACGTTACTGTAGATGAAGTAGAAATAGAACAGGATTTTTATCTCCAAACATCTTTAAAATTAAACAAATTTACTTAGTGACTCAATGATCTGCTTTTAATCTACAACTTTTTTTTATTCTACTAATAATCATCTATACACGTCCTGTAAAACCTTCATCAGCCAAAGTGTGGAAGCGTTTCCACATCTGTACATTTAAAACTGTTGAGTTTGAACATAAATTAAAAGACTTTATGATAAATATTTGTGACCTTGCTGTTAAATGTTTGTTACAAATGCACAGTTTAAACCTGTGTAAAAGCAGCTGTTTCCTGTGTGAGTCTGACAGGAAGGCTTGTTCTATGAACTCACTCAAACTGATGGTGACTCAGTTCACTTCACTTACGAGTGTTGATGCTTCAGTGTTGAAACGCAGCAGCAGCAGAGACTGAAGGTGAGTCCAACAACACGTCACACTAACAGATGCTTGATGACTGACTGCTGTGACAACAAATACTATGATTTACACACAAAGCTTCCATCCATTAAAACTGGAGTCTGGATCCTGAAGACTGAGAGCGATGAGCCGAGCACAAAGCTACAAAGAAGGTAAAGAAACGGATGAGGTGGAAAAATAAGAGCAACCGTTAGAGACAAAACCATCAGATTAAACTGAGATTAGCCTCAAAATCAAGTCATTGACTGAAGGCTTTTATGGAGAGAAAGTTAAAAGGTTCATGACCACACGACGGATAAAAGAAAGAGAAAGAGAAGATAAGACGACATTCAATGACTTAAAAAAAAAAAATCTGAGGTTAATTATCTTTGGAGTAAAACACTACAAGATGAATTTATGCCTAAACTAAGAAGGTGTAAAACAATCAGCAGCCAAATAAACATGTAGTTGACGATCAATACAGAAGTAACTGTGTCTAATAATGAATTTGTATTTTCTGTGCATCTCAAACAGACCTTCCTTTTTGTTTGCTGGTTTGTAAATTTAAATGTGTGAAGTTCATTTTGTAATAGTTTTGACAAACAAGGTTCTGACATTGAGAGAAGAATGAGGAGGAGGAAGAGCTGATGAGGAAGGTTTGTTTGACACGTTGGCTAGAAGTTTTAGTAAAACCAAGAACTCAGTGAACAGTTAACAAGGATGTAGATCAGGAAGTGATCTCAGTCACAAGATGTAGAAATTAAACATGAGCACTTGCTAATAAACTGAGAGCATGTTGGTAATATTGGTTTCACAAATCAATGTACCAGTCACCAATAGAAACCACAGGTCCACAAACACCACAGGAGGTTCTGCATCCGTCAGTCAGACACAGACCACGAGGCCCAGAATCCAGAAACAGCTGGCAGAGAATCAAAGCAGAGGGTTGGTGGGTCGTCATGTAGGGAGACGTCAGAGGCCTCAGTAGGAGGAGACACCAGGTGAAATTAGTCTGAGGAGATGGAGGAAGAAAAGGCTCTGCAACATCAAACCTGACGAAGAACAAGAAACAGAGACGCTGAGGTTCATGTCATCGTGTCCATTCTCCTCCATGTGTTCAACAGGTGAAGCTGCTGCCTCCCAACAAGCAGAGTCCAACACGGGGTCAAAGGTCAGATCAGAGAGAGTGGCCCTGCTGCTTCTCAGTGCTCTGCTGGCAGCTGCTGCCGTTGTTATTTACCGTCTCTGTGAGTTTGTTCTTAGTCAAGTTGTTCACTTTAGTTTCTGACTTTTATTACACTTCATTCACTCATTGACCTTTAACCACTGTTTGATTTCTTAATCAGCTTTTGCACATTTTCAAACCAATAAAAATCTGCAAATGTTGAAGGATGAAAATGAAGCAATGAGGAAAAATCTGACAATGTTGAAGGATGAAAATGAAGCAATGAGGAAAAATCTGACAGGTAAAGTGACAAAATGTTGAGTTTTTAGTCTCACACTGTTCAGAAAACAGTGATGATTCAGTCACTCATTCATTTAGTAGCAGCTCATGTTCTACAGTAACCAGAGTCAGAGGATTAAAGCTGATGAACGTCTGAACAAATCTGTCTTTTCCTGTCTCATCACAGAGAAACTGTCTGAATTAAGCTCCTGCACCTCAGAACAGCTGATCAGACCCAAACCTGCTGAAGCCAAAACCAGTGAGTTATAGAAACTAAATGATGGAGGAGTCATGAGTCACAGTGATGTTAGTGTTTAACTGTTACAGTAGTGGAGGCTGATTGAAAAACTAGGAAGGAGAAAACTTTGGAAGATAAATACTAACAATTACTAACCTGAAACATTTCATTTACTGTGTTCCAAGCTGAATCGTGTCCAACGTGTGAACTAGACTGGGATCTAAATGGAGGAAAATGTTATTATTTCTCCACCAATTATTTGACCTGGGACCAGAGCAGAAGTGTCTGTAAAGGTCAAGGAGCAGATCTGGTCCAGATAAACAGTGAAGAGGAGCAGGTAGAAACACTGCAGCAGCTTCATCTCATCACATCTGAACACTTTATCACACACTAAACTTCACCATCTCTTCCTGGTCAGAGGTTCCTGGACAACAAAGTGGGAAGAAAAATGACTTATTTTCTCGACTGGTTCTGGATCGGACTGACAGACTCAAAGGAAGCAGGCAGATGGTTGTGGGTGGACGACTCACCTCTGAACACAAGGTTGGACTGAAGGGTTTTTATTGGTCATTTTTAACATGAATGTATAAATTTATATGAAGTTTTTTTTAATCTTCAACATTTCTCAGTTTGTCTTTTTGGTACAAAAATGAACCAAACAACTTGACTGGAGAAAATCCTGCTGGAGAGCACTGTGCTAGTATGGGAGCACAAGGAGGAGCTACAGACCTGAAGTCTTGGTTTGACAGATCCTGTAATGTAGCTCAAAGAAGAATCTGTGAGAAAGCAGCTAAAACTGGATGACTCACGTGTGTTTGAATCCAATCAAAGTCCTCAGGTCAAAACAAACAAAGTGTGAAGTTTGATGTTTAAATATTTTACATTTTTAACACGTCTTCAGGCAGATCTCTGCTCTAAATTGAAATGATTAAAAGTGCTTTTGTTTTATTAAAACATCATCATCCCGAACCTGCGTGTATGGATCTCATTTACTGTATCTACACATCTTCTCTCTTTCCAAACCTCACAGGAGGTTTCTGCTAGTTCATTTCCCTCTATTCCTATACGTGCTGGTATCCATACACACTGCACTACCACCCCTGTCCTCCTTATTCAATGCACTGTGTTTAAGACTTCCACCACCACTTCTTGTCTAGCTTCTGATTCCATTTGTTTAATACTTATCAATGACCTACTTGAGTCTGAACCTATTACCATACGCTCTATACTTTACATCAATGTATTTTTCCACCTCATCTCCTTCTCTTCCAGCAGACTCGGATCCACCTCTATATTTTTTCTATGTTCCAGGCTCACCTCCTGTGGTAGAAATTTCCCATAAACAAGTAGATGAGAGAGTTGTTTTTTGTGTGATTTTTTATAAAAATAATGGGGAAAGCAAATCGAAAACATGGATGTGTGAAGTAACGAGTCCACAATCTTCAGGTTGTTTCTGCCTTTTAACCCCTTTCTCTGGCCCCAGTGAAACGTCTCTCTGCACCAATCGAATGGTTTGTGCCACCTTATCTCACTGTGAGTGAGAATGTTTACATCATCTGCACCATCGTGTCTTGTTATCAAAAAGGAAGGAACACCAAGCTTCGAAGACGAGATGCATTTGATTTTACGACGTTGGGTCTGGTGAGGAATCAGATAGAAGAGAGCCAGAGACCAGGGTGTAAAAGACACCCACAGATCATAAACTACTAGTCAGTCAAATGGAACATCAGACGTAACTTGATGAACAACAGGGCACAAGAGATAAGTATTTTGCGTGAGAATGTTCATCAGCACATGATGACTGTGTTGGATAAGAAAAAGCACAATTTCTGCCGTTACATTCCCCGCTTTTGATTACACATTAATTAAACACAAAGAATAGAAATTGTCAAACATACTGTAGCATTTTGTAATAATAACGGCCCCTGCAAATGAAACGAGTGTATCAACTCATCAAGATTCAAAATGCACCTTCACATAAAATATGAGTGACTTAGAGATAAAGGTTCGACTATAATAAAGACAATTAATGTATGTTAGTCATAAGTTTCGTGTAGGGTTCTGTTGCATGTAATTTTGAGCTGGTTTTCATGCTTTCGGATCTTTTTACATTTGGGTCACAGTGAATGGAGAATCAGGGATTGAGCAGAATGATGGTACGTACTGATGCTTGTGTTGTCTTTTAAACTCTATCTGTAGATGAAGGATAAACACTAAATCGTAGCAGTGAATATGATATTTAATGATATTAAAACAGTGTCGGTGTGAAATTTTCTCCTTTAAAAGTAGTGTGTAAAGTTAGATAGAACATCATGTATGTCAACCATATGATTAAGTTAATAATCACAGTAACATAAAATGAAGTCTAACAACAATGTCACAATTGATGTCTTGTAACGATCAGTTTCATCCTGTTGAACAGTAGCGTTAGATTGTTTCCAACCTGTGTGTTGATGTATTCCCAGTTCGTTGGAGTTCTTCAGGTTGTGATCAGCTGATCACAGAGACACTTGGGATTCGTTATCACCGCCAGGTTTCCTCCCAATGTCATCTGAGTCACTGTCACTCCCGTGATGTGAAGAGTCTACACGTCGTCCAGCGTCTGCAGCTCAAGGCTGCTCGTGTGTGTGTTTTCTCAGGTTTGTGTGTGTAGATGTATGGTCACACCTTTAGCTGAACGGTCAACGCTGCCTCGCCTCAGTGCGTGTGTGAGCACAGCGAGGGTCGTCCTTCTCACTTCTTTCCATTAGTGGTGGTTTGTGGGATGTAGATGGAGGGTCGTCTGTCGGATCCGGGACCTTCCTGCAGTGGATGGAGCAGATCCACGGCGCTCTCTCTGCAACCTTCACGGCCATGTGGGTCGTCAGAAGGACCTGGAAGGGCTCTTTCTGGGGCCAGTGGGTGAGGCCAGTTGTAGCCTCACCCACTGGCCCTGGTGGAGAGATCACCACACAGCTTTAACTGCACAATAGACATTTAGGGTGGAGGGGCACTGTCGGGGTCACACCGTCAGCCAGTGGTCGTGCTCCTGGAGGCGTCCCCCACTTTCAGTGCACTCTAGTTCCACACACTCACGTCCAAGCTGGGTTGCAGGGTTCTGGGGTGCCTTTTCTGCTGCCCTCTGCTTCTCCCGGGATGGGGGGGTGGGCGGGGCTCGGGAGGAGCTGCGGTTGATCTCATTCGCTTGAATGAGGTGTGTGTGTGTGTGTGTGTGTGTGTGTGTGTGTGTGTGTGTGTGTGTGTGTGTGTGTGTGTGTGTGTGTGGTGCGGTTGGAGTGTGGGGGGGTCCGGTTTTACGTGGATCGCCTGCCTGGCTGGTTTCTTTTCTGCTGACACCACCAATTGCTGGCCTTGTGCTGCAGGCCGGTGTGGTGCCAGGGGATGAGGTTGGGCCGATGGGGTCGGCCCCGCTCCGCTTGTGTGGGGGTGGTGGACTGGGGGTGGTGGACTGGGGGTGGGACCCACTCTGGGCGCGGGGGCATCGTCTGACGGGCTCCCTACGCACCGTGGGTCCTCGGGCTCCACTCTTTCAGGCCGACCCTCCAATCGGGAGGAGTGTTTGCCCCTGGTTCTCATGGGGTGGACCGCGTTGACCCCCGGTGGCACACTCTGACCTCGGTGCTGGCTCTGTGGCTGCTGCAGCTCTGTGGGGGGCTCTGTGTGGGCGGCTTGGGTCGCAACACCTGGCTTCCACAAGTGGCATTGTTCATGCAGCAACGTCTGCCTCACCCTTTGGGTGAATAATGTTAAGCTACAGCTTTACTAACCTTGTAGTGGGACACTCAACACCTAAGTTGATAAACAGGCTTTAAACCCAACTGTAAGTATTACTGATACTTCACCACCAATATCAATAATGTGTAATGGAAATTGTGGTGTTGTATGTCATGACTAATATTAAGTAGTATGGGATATGTATAACAATACATATGTATATGTATATGTATATGTATATGTATATATATATGCATATGTATATGTATATGTATATGTATATGTATATGTATATGTATATGTATATGTATATGTATATGTATATGTATATGTATATGTATATGTATATGTATATGTATATGTATATGTTTGGAGTTCCAGTGTTTCCTCCTGAACTCCTTAACGATCTCTCAGTCTCCTGGTTGGATGGTGTGTAATGGTCCTGTCGCCTGCTTTCACCTGTTGGGAAATCTGAATTATGGGGAAAAGGTGTTTGGGCGGCACAGCTGCCATCAGGCTCAAACCAGACTCCATGACTACAGGTGGAACCATTCGTCTGCCAGAGTCTGCGTTCCTGTGAGGTAGGAAATGTTTAAAGCACAGGAAGATGAGGAAAGTGATGATACTGTACGGAGAGAGGAAACGAGGATGAGGAGAGGAAACGAGGATGAGGAGAGGAAACGAGGATAAGGAGAGGAAACGAGGATGAGGAGAGGGAGGGGCTGTCGGGCAGCGACCTTCGCAGCAGCGTCTGCAACTGCATGTCGGCAGAAACTAAGTCATCAGTGATGATGTGAGTCGGACATTTACAAACAGCATTAGCTGTAGGCAGCAGAACAGCGTCCAGCAAAGCAGCAACCTAATCATAATGTTAGATAGGTTTACTATCAGACTTCAAAACTTCCTATGCTTCACAGAGCATCAAAGTGTGACAAGCATGTGTGGAGTCTGTGTAGATGGTAACACACTCTCCTTCTGCTAGTTTACTAGCTTCAGTCAATGTGATCAACTCTGCAGCCTGAGCAGAGTAGTGTCTTAGCAAAGAGCCAGACTTCAAGACGGCCTCTTGTAGTAACGTTCAGCATGTTGAGCAAAGTGGTGTTGTATCTAAGCCGTCGGGCTGTAGAAAGATGGGATTTCTGTTCCTAAAGGATCAAAGACAGTGTGAGGAACCAACAAGGTGACGTCAGAGCAGCCAACAACGTCACATGACGCCAGCACAGCTCTCTCTGCTGCAGCCACTGCTCGTAGACACCGTGGACGTTCACCAACAGCTGGTGAAGCAGGAAAATAGGCTACAGAACAAAAGAACAGAAGTCGTACAACCTGATTTCTCATCCACTGCTTGAGTGAAAGGTCGCGTAGGGTCAGATCAGGAAGACCCAAAGTAGGAGCTTGAAGAGCAAGCATGATGTCGGTGAACGTTGTTCAGCCTCAGACGTCCACGTGAGACAAGAAGTGGACGCAAAAAGCATGTTAAGTGTGTAAATACGTCACATGGGGTCAGAAGTGGTTCACGTCTGGTACGTACAGTAATTATTATTACTTCTCTCTTATAGTTGTCTCCCCTTTTAATAGTCAATAATAGTCTGTTTCAGTCTGATTTGTTCTTTCTTCTATAGCCTGGTTTTGTTTTCCTATAGTCTGTCCAGACAAACCTATATTGTGCACAAATCCTTTTAGAAACATGGAGAATTTTATTACTGAATTTGTAGCTAATGTTTATGTTGAATGTTTGTTTAAACCCATCAGACTGCAAAGTCATGCAGCAGTTGTCATTTAGCTGTTTGTCATCATTTTAAATCACTCTGTGGGATGTTTTCAGCAAAAAGCGAGTTTTCATTGCGAGCAGATAAGCAAAGGTTTGGATCAGTTGAGCATTTATCAGCTGTAAGCGTGTTTCTTCATTGCGTGTGTGGAATTGTGTGTGTGTGTGTGTGTGTTTGCGGTACCGTTTTACGTCATGTGAAGAGGAACCGTCACCTTCCTCCTTCCCCAACCATCAGTCTGATGTGAGCGCCAGTGGGTGAAGCCTTTCAATGGGACAGTTGTTCCTTGATGACAGACCTTTCCTGGATCCTCAGATGCAGCTCTTTTGGGCCGATCACGTCTGAAGCCTCTCCTGTTGTTTCAACCAGTGTCTGTGTCAGAGCACGTCTTCTCACTCTGCTGTTTCTCTGTCCTTGTTTTAATTTGCTGATTGTCATAAGCAGGTGTCTGTGTCAGACACACACGCTTGTAGTAGCTGGTTCATCTGATGAGCCCAGAACGTGATGGCTGCAGACGTTGTGGAGTCGCTGAGGCGTCCATGCTGTGGTCTGTGTCCTCCAGCTGCTGTGGTGTCAGAGCTTCCACCCGTTCTGGTTGTTGGTCGGCGCTTCTTCTCCTTCGGTTCTTCTGCTGATGGTGGGAAAGGAGTCCAGATCCGGATTTACCCTCATCGCGCTCAGTTCTGCATTAGGAGGAGCAGAGGTTGCCCCCAACCCGTCTTCCAGAGGTTTCCTGCCTTAGATTTTTTTTGTGTTTCTGGCCGGAACATTCCCCAAGGTCCTTTTTTATCGAACGTCTCCGTAAAAAGGGAACCAACCTGATCTGGCGACTCCTTTTTGAGTCTTTCTCGAAGCATTTCCACACCTTCAGGCCTCTCTAAGACCTGGGTCCCTCGTACTGTATCTTGAAAAAAACCTCACTCTGCAAATGCAGACTTTGACCTGATTAAGAAACTGTATTATTGTGATTTTTATTTTAATCTAATCAATTTTTCTATTTATTATAATTTAATATTTCAACCAAATAGTGGATTTTTTTCCAACCAATAAAAAGGTTAAAGCCAAATTAAAAACAAAGAGTTCCAATCTTTTTTTTTTTCCAAATCCAATCAATCACCACATAAACCGGGCCGAGCCAACTTAAGATTTGAGTTTGAATTTGAGTTTGTGGATCTCGTCGGAGACGATCCAGGCGGGTGAGCAGTCCTCCCAGCTCTGAACGTCTGTAGAGGTTTGGAGGCTGAGCGACCCGAGTCCTCGGGACTATCGCCACTGGTCACACCGTCCAGACCACCTGCAGCGGCTCCCTGTTCATGGACGCTAGAAATCTGGTGGAAGTTTTCCTTAAAGAGGCAGACGAGAGAGTTGTCTTTTGTGTGATTTATTATAAAAATAAAGGAAAATAAAAATAATGGGGAAAGCAAATCAAAAACATGGATGTTGATCGTGCACATCAACAAAGCGAAACATCCTAAACATGACACTGACTATGACTTAAACAATGCACGTGTGCTGTGTTCTACACCGTGCGGCTCACAGGACTCTAAGGGTGCATGTCTAACATGTCCTAGCTCTGACACAGCTAGCAAAGCTAGCAAACACAGAGGAGCACGGACATGGTCGAATGCTGAGCTCGGTGGCTCTGTTGGTGGGGGGTGGAAGCTCTGCTCCCTCTCTGCTCCCTCAGAGGACGGGTCAGAATGCAGAGAGCAACCTCCCCAAATGGAAGTTCAATAATGATTAGTCTACCAGCTGAAAGAGTCACGTCCAGGCATTAACCGCCCTCAGGTCCCTCTCTACGTGGCACAGAAAGCCATCACAGTCAAACAACGGCCCAGCACAGACTGACGGGCTGTGAGCAGATAAAGAGAGGCTGAAGGGAAGGCACAGGAGTGACGAGTTGTCTTAATCGATGAGTTCAGTGAATGGTCCAGAGCTGGGGTGATGGTGAAAACAAAAGAGAGAGAGAGGAGGGGGGGGGGTGTAGAGAGAGAGGGAGAGAGAGAGAACGGTTGCAGGGCAAGTACAGAGATCCTGATAAAATAGTGAAACTGCGCCATCTGCTGTTGGAATAACACACTGATTCAGGGGTGAACAGAAAACACCATCATTGACTAGTGGTTCCTTGAGTACAGAGTTAGAAGAAAAATGATCGATGATCAGGAATCAAAGATAGAAGGCAGATGGTTGTGGGTGGATGACTGACCTGGACAAGATAGACAGTGAAGAGGAGCAGGTAGAAACACTGCAGCAGCTTCATCACATCTGATCTGCTTTTAATCTACTACTTTTTTTTATTCTACTAATAATCATTTACACACGTCCTGTAAAACCTTCATCCGCCAAAGTGTGACAGTGTTTTTACATCTGTACAATTAAAACTGTTGAGTTTGAACATAAATACAGAGAATTCATGATAAATATTTGTGACCTTGCTGTTAAATGTTTGTTACAAATGCACAATTTAAACCTGTGTAAAACCAGCTGTTTCCTGTGTGATTCTGACAGGAAGGCTTGTTCTATGAACTCACTCAAACTGATGGTGACTCAGTTCACTTCACTTACGAGTGTTGATGCTTCAGTGTTGAAACGCAGCAGCAGCAGCAGCAGAGACTGAAGGTGAGTCTAACAACACGTCACACTAACAGATGCTTGATGACTGACTGCTGTGACAACAAATACTATGATTTACACACAAAGCTTCCATCCATTAAAACTGGAGTCTGGATCCTGAAGACTGAGAGCGATGAGCCGAGCACAAACCTACAAAGAAGGTAAAGAAACGGATGAGGTGGAAAAATAAGAGCAACCGTTAGAGACACAACCATCAGATTAAAATGAGATTAGCCTCAAAATCAAGTCATTGACTGAAGGTTTTTATGGAGGGAAAGTTAAAAGGTTCATGACCACACGACAGATAAAGGAAAGAGAAAGATGAGACGACATTCAATGATTTCATGATTTGGAGAAAAATAAATTGTGAGGTTAATTATCTTTGGAATAAAACCACTACAAGATGATTTTATGCCTAAACTAAGAAGGTGTAAAACAATCAGCAGCCAAATAAACATGTAGTTGACGATCAATACAGAAGTAACTGTGTCTAATAATGAATTTGTATTTTCTGTGCATCTCAAACAGACCTTCCTTTTTGTTTGCTGGTTTGTAAATTTAAATGTGTGAAGTTCATTTTGTAATAGTTTTGACAAACAAGGTTCTGACATTAAGAGAAGAATGAGGAGGAGGAAGAGCTGATGAGGAAGGTTTGTTTGACACGTTGGCTAGAAGTTTTAGTAAAACCAAGAACTCAGTGAACAATTAACAAGGATGTAGATCAGGAAGTGAACTCAGTCACAAGATGTAGAAATTAAACATGAGCACTTGCTAATAAACAAGAACTGAGAGAGTGTTGGTAATATTGGTTTCACAAATCAATGTACCAGTCACCAATAGAAACCACAGGTCCACAAACACCACAGGAGGTTCTGCATCCGTCAGTCAGACACAGACCACGAGGCCCAGAATCCAGAAACAGCTGGCAGAGAATCAAAGCAGAGGGTTGGTGGGTCGTCATGTAGGAGGAGACGTCAGAGGCCTCAGTAGGAGGAGACACCAGGTGCAATTAGTCTGAGGAGATGGAGGAAGAAAAGGCTCTGCAACATCAAACCTGACGAAGAACAATAAAAAGAGACGCTGAGGTTCATGTCATCGTGTCCACTCTCCTCCATGTGTCCAACAGGTGAAGCTGCTGCCTCCCAACAAGCAGAGTCCAACACGGGGTCAAAGGTCAGATCAGAGAGAGTGGCCCTGCTGCTTCTCAGTGCTCTGCTGGCAGCTGCTGCCGTTGTTATTTACCGTCTCTGTGAGTTTGTTCTTAGTCAAGTTGTTCACTTTAGTTTCTGACTTTTATTACACTTCATTCACTCATTGACCTTTAACCACTGTTTGATTTCTTAAGCAGCTTTTGCACATTTTCAAACCAATAAAAATCTGCAAATGTTGAAGGATGAAAATGAAGCAATGAGGAAAAATCTGACAGGTAAAGTGACAAAATGTTGAGCTTTTAGTCTCACACTGTTCAGAAAACAGTGATGATTCAGTCACTCATTCATTTAGTAGCAGCTCATGTTCTACAGTAACCAGAGTCAGAAGATTAAAGCTGATGAACGTCTGAACAAATCTGTCTTTTCCTGTCTCATCACAGAGAAACTGTCTGAATTAAGCTCCTGCACCTCAGAACAGCTGATCAGACCCAAACCTGCTGAAGCCAAAACCAGTGAGTTATAGAAACTAAATGATGGAGGAGTCATGAGTCACAGTGATGTTAGTGTTTAACTGTTACAGTAGTGGAGGCTGATTGAAAGACAAGAAAGGAGAAAACTTTAGAAGATAAATACTAACAATTACTAACCTGAAACATGTCATTTATTGTGTTCAAAGCTGAACAATATCCAACATGTGAACCAGACTGGGATCTAAATGGAGGAAAATGTTATTATTTCTCCACCAATTATTTCACCTGGAACAAGAGCAGAAGTGACTGTAAACGTCGAGGAGCAGATCTGGTCCAGATAAACAGTGAAGAGGAGCAGGTAGAAACACGTAGCAGCTTCATCTCATCACATCTGAACACTTTTTCACACACTAAACTTCGCCATCTCTTCCTGGTCAGAGGTTCCTGGATGACAAAGTGGGAGAAAAAATGATTCATATTTTCGACTTGTTCTGGATCGGACTGACAGACTCAGAGGAAGAAGGCAGATGGCTGTGGGTCGACGACTCACCTCTGAACACAAGGTTGGACTGATGGGTTTTAACGGTTCATTTTCAACATCATAGTTTGAATTTGTCTGAAGTTTTTTTTAATCTTCAACATTTCTCAGTTTGTCCTTTTGGTACAAAACTGAACCAAACAACTTGACTATAGAAAATCCTGCTGGAGAGCACTGTGCTAGTATGGGAGTACAAGGAGGAGCTACAGACCTGAAGTCTTGGTTTGACAGACCCTGTAATGCACCTCAAAGAAGAATCTGTGAGAAAGCAGCTAAAACTGGATGACTCACGTGTGTTTGAATCCAGTCAAAGTCCTCAGGTCAAAAAAAACAAAGTGTGAAGTTTGATCTTTAAATATTTTACATTTTTAACACATTTTCAGGCAGATCTCTGCTCTAAATTGAAATGATTAAAAGTGCTTTTGTCTTATTAAAACATCATCATCCTGAACCTGCGTATATGGATCTCATTTACTATTTATTTCCTATTTCTTCTTCTTGTTGTTTTTTATGGTAGCTTACGTCCTACAGTGCATTACCGCTACCTACTGTATCTACACATCTTCTCTCTTTTCAAACCTCACAGGAGGTTTCTGCTAGTTCATTTCCCTCTATTCCTATATGTGCTGGTATCCATACACACTGCACTACCACCCCTGTCCTCCTTATTCAATGCACTGTGTTTAAGATTCCACCACCACATCTTGTCTAGCTTCTGATTCCATTTGTTTAATACTTATCAATGAGCTACTTGAGTCTGAACCTATTACCATACGCTCTATACTTTACATCAATGTATTTTTCCACCTCATCTCCTTCTCTTCCAGCAGACTCGGATCCACCTCTATATCTTTTCTATTTTCCAGGCTTTCCTCCTGTGGTAGAAATTTCCCATAAACAAGTAGATGAGAGAGTTGTCTTTTGTGTGATTTTTTATAAAAATAATGGGGAAAGCAAATCGAAAACATGGATGTGTGAAGTAACGAGTCCACAATCTTCAGGTTGTTTCTGCCTTTTAACCCCTTTCTCTGGCCCCAGTGAAACGTCTCTCTGCACCAATCGAATGGTTTGTGCCACCTTATCTCACTGTGAGTGAGAATGTTTACACTCTCATCATCTGCACCATCGTGTCTTGTTATCAAAAGGAAGGAACACCAAGCTTCGAAGACGAGATGCATTTGATTTTACGACGTTGGGTCTGGTGAGGAATCAGATAGAAGAGAGCCAGAGACCAGGGTGTAAAAGACACCCACAGATCATAAACTACTAGTCAGTCAAATGGAACATCAGATGTAACTTGATGAACAACAGGGCACAAGAGATAAGTATTTTGTGTGAGAATGTTCATCAGCACATGATGACTGTGTTGGATAAGAAAAAGCACAATTTTTGCCGTTACATTCGCCGCTTTTGATTAAACATTAATTAAACACAAAGAATAGAAATTGTCAAACATACTGTAGCATTTTGTAATAATAACGGCCCCTGCAAATGAAACGAGTGTATCAACTCATCAAGATTCAAAATGCACCTTCACATAAAATATGAGTGACTTTCTGTCAGGAACTCGGGCGGGCGGCGGACCCACATGCACAGCACGGAGACGATATTATAATTAACAAAAGATTTATTCCTTAAGACACGGTCAGGCGGTCCAGGTCAACACAAAAAGGCTCGGCAAGAGTACAGGCAGGGAACAGGCAAAAACTCACGGTAAGTAGGTAATCCGGGGTCGGGCAGGATACACGATGCGAACAGGAACAAAACACGAGAAGCACGAACATTCAGGAAACACAGGAAACAAGGATACACTCATGGGACTCGAAACGACAATCTGGCAAGTGACTACGGGAACAGGAGGTGACTAAATACACGGGTGAGTGATTACTGATGCAGCGCAGGTGAGGATAACGACCGGGTGAAACAAGAACAGCTGTGACGTGACATGACTCGGGAGTGAAGCTAGAACACAAAACAGAGACCGGGGGACTACCAAAATAAAACAGGAAACGGAACCTGGAACCAAAATAAGACAAGGAATCAGCTAGAACAAAAACACAGATCATGACAAGAACAAAAACACAGATCATGACAGTACCCCCCCCCCTATGGCGCCTTCCACGGCGCCTACGGAAGCCCCCCCCCCAAACCAGGGCGGGCGGAGGGTGGTCCCAGGCGGAGGGACCGAATCCCTACCCCTCAAGGTACATGAGCAGGGTGGGTGGAGGGAGGACCGGGGGAGGGCCAAAACAAGAGTCCACAACAAAGTCCGCGACCAGGGAAGACATGAAGTTCAGAGATTCCGTCACGGAGGGTGACGGCGTGGCGAGACCCTGCTCAGCAGCCGCTGAGCCAGGGTGGCACTCTTAGTGCCCTTGGGCTGGACCGATGTCCCCGGGAGCCACCCCGAATGGCAACGTCCTCCAGGCGGACGCTGATCCAATGGGCTGAGGAGTCGAGGCGGACGTCGCCGCAGGAGGCAGCGCCATCCGGGCAGCAGGAGGCGCCGAGGGCAAGACCACCAGTCCGGCGGCCGAGACGAGGACGAGGCAGGGACCAGCGGCGTCCTCCTTGGCCCACCGCGACGAGAGGCAGGAACCGATGCAGGCGCAGCCGGAACCGGGCCGCCAGGAACCGATGCCGGTGCGGCAGGAACTACGACGGGAGCGACCCCCTCCTGGAGGTCGGCAGGAACTACGGCGGGAGCGACCCCCTCCTGGAGGTCGGCAGGAACTACGGCGGGAGCGACCCCCTCCTGGAGGTCGGCAGGAACTACGGCGGGAGCGACCCCCTCCTGGAGGTCGGCAGGAACTACGACGGGAGCGACCCCCTCCTGGAGGTCGGCAGGAACTACGGCGGGAGCGACCCCCTCCTGGAGGTCGGCAGGAACTACGACGGGCGCGACCCCCTCCTGGAGGTCCGCCGGAGCTGCGACGGGAGCGACCCCCTCCTGGAGGTCGGCAGGAACTACGGCTGACGCGACCCCCTCCTGGGGATCCGCCGGGACTGCGGCTGGCGCGGCCTCCTCCTGGGGATCCGCCGGGACTGCGGCTGGCGCGGCCTCCTCCTGGAGGCGCGCAGGAACTGCGGCTGGCGCGACCTCCTCCTGGAGGCGCGCAGGAACTGCGGCTGGCGCGACCTCCTCCTGGAGGCGCGCAGGAACTGCGGCTGGGCGCGACCTCCTCCTGGAGGCGCGCAGGAACTGCGGCTGGCGCGACCTCCTCCTGGAGGCGCGCAGGACTGCGGCTGGCGCGACCTCCTCCTGGAGGCGCGCAGGAAACTGCGGCTGGCGCGACCTCCTCCTGGAGGCGCGCAGGAACTGCGGCTGGCGCTACCTCCTCCTGGAGGCGCGCAGAACTTGCGGCTGGCGCGACCTCCTCCTGGAGGCGCGCAGGAACGGCGGCTGGCGCGCCCTCCTCCTGGAGGCGCGCAGGAACTGCGGCTGGCGCGACCTCCTCCTGGAGGCGCGCAGGAACTGCGGCTGGCGCGACCTCCTCCTGGAGGCGCGCAGGAACTGCGGCTGGCGCGACCTCCTCCTGGAGGCGCGCAGGAACTGCGGCTGGCGCGACCTCCTCCTGGAGGCGCGCAGGGAAACTGCGGCTGGCGCGGCCTCCTCCTGGAGGCGCGCAGAGCTGCGGCTGGCGCGGCCTCCTCCTGGAGGCGCGCAGGAACTGCGGCTGGCGCGGCTCCTCCTGGAGGCGCGCAGGAACTGCGGCTGGCGCGGCCTCCTCCTGGAGGCGCGCAGGAACTGCGGCTGGCGCGGACCTCCTCCTGGAGGGCGCTGCAGGAACTGCGGCTGGCGCCGAAACCCCCTACCTCCTCCTGGAGGCGCGCAGGAACTGCGGCTGGCGCGACCTCCTCCTGGAGGCGCGCAGGAACTGCGGCTGGCGCGACCCTCCTCCTGGAGGCGCGCAGGAACTGCGGCTGGCGCGACCTCCTCCTGGAGGCGCGCAGGAACTGCGGCTGGCGCGACCTCCTCCTGGAGGCGCTGCAGGAACTGCGGCTGGCGCGACCTCCTCCTGGAGGCGCGCAGGAACTGCGGCTGGCGCGACCTCCTCCTGGAGGCCGCAGGAACTGCGGGCTGGCGCGACCTCCTCCTTGAGAGGCGCGCAGGAACTGCCGGCTGGCGCGACCTCCTCCTGGAGGCGCGCAGGAACTGCGGCTTGGCTGCGACCTCCTCCTGGAGGCGCGCAGGAACTGCGGCTGGCGCGACCTCCTCCTGGGGGCCGGCGGGCGCTACGGCTCCACGGGTGACGGGGACTGGAACGACCGCTACAGGGCCGACAGGAACGGGGACTGGAACGACCGCTACAGGGTCGACAGGAACGGGGACTGGAACGACCGCTACAGGGTCGACAGGAACGGGGACTGGAACGACCGCTACAGGGTCGACAGGAACGGGGACTGGAACGACCGCTACAGGGTCGACAGGAACGGGGACTGGAACGACCGCTACAGGGTCGACAGGAACGGGGACTGGAACGACCGCTACAGGGCCGACAGGAACGGGGACTGGAACGACCGCTACAGGGCCGGCAGGAACGGGGACTGGAACGACCGCTACAGGGTCGGCAGGAACGGGGTCAGAGACAGGGGTGACCTCTACTTGGCCTACGGGAACGCCCTCAACTTGGCCTACGGGAACGCCCTCAACTTGGCCTACGGGAACGCCCTCAACTTGGCCTACGGGAACGCCCTCAACTTGGCCTACGGGAACGCCCTCAACTTGGCCTACGGGAACGCCCTCAACTTGGCCTACGGGAACAGGAACTGGAACGACCTCAATTTGGTCGACAGGGACAGGAACTGGAACGACCTCGACATGGTCGACAGGGACAGGAACTGGAACGACCTCGACATGGCCGACAGGGACAGGAACTGGAACGACCTCGACATGGCCGACAGGGACAGGAACTGGAACGACCTCGACATGGCCGACAGGGACAGGAACTGGAACGACCTCGACATGGCCGACAGGGACAGGAACGACCTCGACATGGCCGACAGGAACAGGAACTGGAACGACCTCAACATGGCCGACAGGAACTGGAACGACCTCAACATGGCCGACAGGAACTGGAACGACCTCAACATGGCCGACAGAAACTGGAACGACCTCAACATGGCCGACAGAAACTGGAACGACCTCAACATGGCCGACAGGAACTGGAACGACCTCAACATGGCCGACAGGAACTGGAACGGCCTCTACAGGGCCGACAGGAACTGGAACGGCCTCTACAGGGCCGACAGGAACAGGAACGGCCTCTACAGGGCCGACAGGAACAGGAACGACCTCAACATGGCCGACAGGAACTAGAACGGCGTCCTCCTCTGAGGAGCCGACAGGAACTGGAACTAGAACGGCCTCAACATGGCCGACGGGAACAGGAACGGCGTCCTCCTCTGAGGAGCCGACAGGAACTGGAACTAGAACGGCCTCAATATGGCCGACGGGAACAGGAACGGCGTCCTCCTCTGAGGAGCCGACAGGAACTAGAACGGCGTCCTCCTCTGAGGAGCCGACAGGAACTAGAACGGCCGCAACATGGCCGACAGGAGCTGGAACGGCCGCAACATGGCCGACAGGGACTGGAACGGCGTCAACTCCGGAGCTGGCATGACAGCTTACAGCTGCCGAGCTCGACGGGGAAGACGTCGGGCCTGATTGGGTGGGGTTAACAATCGTCAGACGGGCGGTGCCCTCTGACGGGGACAAGGACGGAACTGGGGTCTGGGCAACACACGGCTGATCTGGGGTCTGGGCGACACACGGCTGATCTGGGGTCTGGGCGACACACGGCTGATCTGGGGTCTGGGCGACACACGGCTGATCTGGGGTCTGGGCGACACACGGCTGATCTGGGGTCTGGGCGACACACGGCTGATCTGGGGTCTGGGCGACACACGGCTGATCTGGGGTCTGGGCGACACACGGCTGATCTGGGGTCTGGGTGACACACGGCTGATCTGGGGTCTGGACTAGGTTCGACTGGGCTGGGACCTGGAGGCGACAGGGCTGCACCAGGGCATGAGCATGGCGAGGCTGACCTGACTGAGAGGTGGGACATGAAGCGGCCGCTGGCTGCAGGCCCGGGAGTTGCAGGACCTCACGCAGGACAGGCTCCCTCAGGACGAGAGCGGCTGCTTCCTGGAACAGTTGTTCTCTCGCGCCCTGGTCTGCTGCCGAATCGGCGGTGTTCATGAGGTGGGCGAAGAGAAACGCCACCGGAGGAGAGCAGAGGAGGTGGACCCGTCGGGCGACGCTGTCTGGGATGCCCGCTATCAGAGAGACACAGTCAGTTAGAGAATCAAGGGGCTCCTCTGTCGGAGAAGGAGACTGCTCGGTCCCCATGACCGAGACCGCGGGACCCGGAATCCTGGAACCGCGCCGCCGCCGGCGCCGTCCGGAGCAGCTGCGACTGTCCGTCGTTTGGGGCGCTGGGAGCGGTGTGGACCGGACCTCTGTACCGGGACCCGCATGGTGAACCGGGACCGCGGCGTCTGGAGCTTGGGCTGGAGACTGGGGAAAACACGACTGAACTGGAGACTGAGCAGCGCGCGGCTGAACTGGAGACTGAGCAGCGCGCGGCTGAACTGGAGACTGAGCAGCGCGCGGCTGAACTGGAGACTGAGCAGCGCGCGGCTGACTTGGAGACTGAGCAGCGCGCGGCTGAACTGGCGACTGAGCAGCGCGCGGCTGAACTGGAGACTGAGGACCGCGTGAGAGCAGGAAATCCTCCCAGGGAAATAACCATGGAGCTGGGCAGGTTGGTGCAGGCACAACGATCCGACGAGGCGGAGAGGAGGAAACCGAAACCATACTTCCGCGGGAGAGTTATATTTGCCGAAAAAAAAAAAAACAAGGGAAAAACAGTCACTGACCTGACCGGAGGCTAAGTGCTGGCTGGGTCCAAGAGTGGCCAGATTGTTCTGTCAGGAACTCGGGCGGGCGGCGGACCCACATGCACAGCACGGAGACGATATTATAATTAACAAAAGATTTATTCCTTAAGACACGGTCAGGCGGTCCAGGTCAACACAAAAAGGCTCGGCAAGAGTACAGGCAGGGAACAGGCAAAAACTCACGGTAAGTAGGTAATCCGGGGTCGGGCAGGATACACGATGCGAACAGGAACAAAACACGAGAAGCACGAACATTCAGGAAACACAGGAAACAAGGATACACTCATGGGACTCGAAACGACAATCTGGCAAGTGACTACGGGAACAGGAGGTGACTAAATACACGGGTGAGTGATTACTGATGCAGCGCAGGTGAGGATAACGACCGGGTGAAACAAGAACAGCTGTGACGTGACATGACTCGGGAGTGAAGCTAGAACACAAAACAGAGACCGGGGGACTACCAAAATAAAACAGGAAACGGAACCTGGAACCAAAATAAGACAAGGAATCAGCTAGAACAAAAACACAGATCATGACAAGAACAAAAACACAGATCATGACACTTAGAGATAAAGGTTCGACTGTAAATGACAATTAATGTATGTTAGTCATAAGTTTCGTGTAGGGTTCTGTTGCATGTAATTTTGAGCTGGTTTTCATGCTTTTGGATCTTTGTACATTTGGGTTTAGAGTGAATGGAGAATCAGGGATTGAGCAGAATGACGGTACGCACTGATGCTTGTGTTGTCTTTTAAACTCTATCTGTAGATGAAGGATAAACACTAAATCGTAGCAGTGAATATGATATTTAATGATATTAAAACAGTGTCGTTCTGAAATTTTCTCCTTTAAAAGTAGTGTGTAAAGTTAGATAGAACATCACAGGTAATAATCACAGTAACATAAAATGAAGTCTAACACAAGGTTACAATTGATGTCTTGTAACAATCTGCTTCGTCCTGTTGAACAGTAGCGTTAGATTGTTTCCAACCTGTGTGTTGATGTATTCCCAGTTCGTTGGGGTTCTTTGTGATCAGCTGATCACAGAGACACTTGGGGTTCGTTATCACCGCCAGGTTTCCTCCCAATGTCGTCTGAGTCACTGTCACTCCCGTGATGTGAAGATTCTACACGTCGTCCAGCGTCGGCAACTCAAGGCTGCTCGTGTGTGTGTTTGTGTGTGTGTGTAGATGTATGGTCTGATGGTGTGATTCACCGGCGCAGCTTCAGGCGGCGCTTGGCTCACACCTTTAGCTGAACGGTCAACGCAGCCTCGCCTCAGTGCGTGTGTGTGTGAGCACAGCGAGGGTCGTCCTGCTCAGTTCTTTCCATTAGTGGTGGTTTTCTCCGTGTAGATGGAGGGTCGTCTGTCGGATCCGGGACCTTCCTGCAGTGGATGGAGCAGATCCACGGCGCTCTCTCTGCAACCTTCACGGCCATGTGGGTCGTCAGAAGGACCTGGAAGGGCTCTTTCTGGGGCCAGTGGGTGAGGCCAGTTGTAGCCTCACCCACTGGCCCTGGTGGAGAGATCACCACACAGCTTTAACTGCACAATAGACATTTAGGGTGGGGGGACACTGTCCGGGGGTCACACCGTCAGCCAGTGGTCGTGCTCCTGGAGGCGTCCCCCACTTTCAGTGCACTCTAGTTCCACACACTCACGTCCAAGCTGGGTTGCAGGGTTCTGGGGTGCCTTTTCTGCTGCCCTCTGCTTCTCCCGGGATGGGGGGGTGGGCGGGGCTCGGGAGGAGCTGCGGTTGATCTCATTCGCTTGAATGAGGTGTGTGTGTGTGTGTGTGTGTGTGTGTGTGTGTGTGTGTGTGTGTGTGTGTGTGTGTGTGTGTGTGTGGTGCGGTTGGAGTGTGGGGGGGTCCGGTTTTACGTGGATCGCCTGCCTGGCTGGTTTCTTTTCTGCTGACACCACCAATTGCTGGCCTTGTGCTGCAGGCCGGTGTGGTGCCAGGGGATGAGGTTGGGCCGATGGGGTCGGCCCCGCTCCGCTTGTGTGGGGGTGGTGGACTGGGGGTGGGACGCACTCTGGGCACGGGGGCATCTTCTGACGGGCTCCCTACGGACCGTGGGTCCTCGGGCTCCACTCTTTCAGGCCGACCCTCCAATCGGGAGGAGTGTTTGCCCCTGGTTCTCATGGGGTGGACCGCGTTGACCCCCGGTGGCACACTCTGACCTCGGTGCTGTCTCTGTGGCTGCTGCAGCTCTGTGGGGGGCTCTGTGTGGGCGGCTTGGGTTACAACACCTGGCTTCCACAAGTGGCATTGTTCATGCAGCAACGTCTGCCTCACCCTTTGGGTGAATAATGTTAAGCTACAGCTTTACTAACCTTGTAGTGGGACACTCAACACCTGAGCTGATAAACAGGCTTTAAACCCAACTGTAAGTATTACTGATACTTCACCACCAATATCAATAATGTGTAATGGAAATTGTGGTGTTGTATGTCATTACTATTATTAAGTAGTATGGGATATGTATAACAATACATATGCATATGTATATGTATATGTATATGTATATGTATATGTATATGTATATGTATATGTATATGTATATGTATATGTATATGTATATGTATATGTATATGTTTGGAGTTCCAGTGTTTCCTCCTGAACTCCTTAACGATCTCTCAGTCTCCTGGTTGGATGGTGTGTAATGGTCCTGTCGCCTGTTTTCACCTGTTGGGAAATCTGAATTATGGGGAAAAGGTGTTTGGGCGGCACAGCTGCCATCAGGCCCAAACCAGACTCCATGACTACAGGTGGAACCATTCGTCTGCCAGAGTCTGCGTTCCTGTGAGGTAGGAAATGTTTAAAGCACAGGAAGATGAGGAAAGTGATGATACTGTACGGAGAGAGGAAACGAGGATGAGGAGAGGAAACGAGGATGAGGAGAGGAAACGAGGATAAGGAGAGGAAACGAGGATGAGGAGAGGGAGGGGCTGTCGGGCAGCGACCTTCGCAGCAGCGTCTGCAACTGCATGTCGGCAGAAACTAAGTCATCAGTGATGATGTGAGTCGGACATTTACAAACAGCATTAACTGTTAGGTGGCAGAACAGCGTCCAGCAAAGCAGCAACCTAATCATAATGTTAGATAGGTTTACTATCAGACTTCAAAACTTCCTATGCTTCACAGAGCATCAAAGTGTGACAAGCATGTGTGAAGTCTGTGTAGATGGTAACACACTCTCCTTCTGCTGGTTTACTAGCTTCAGTCAATGTGATCCACTCTGCAGCCTGAGCAGAGTAGTGTCTTAGAAAAGAGCCAGACTTCAAGACGGCCTCTTGTAGTAACGTTCAGCATGTTGAGCAAAGTGGTGTTGTATCTAAGTCATCGGGCTGTAGAAAGATGGGATTTCTGTTCCTAAAGGATCAAAGACAGTGTGAGGAACCAACAAGGTGACGTCAGAGCAGCCAACAACGTCACATGACGCCAGCACAGCTCTCTCTGCTGCAGCCACTGCTCGTAGACACCGTGGACATTCACCAACAGCTGGTGAAGCAGGAAAATAGGCTGCAGGACAAAAGAACAGAAGTCGTACAACCTGATTTCTCATCCACTGCTTGAGTGAAAGGTCGCGTAGGGTCAGATCAGGAAGACCCAAAGTAGGAGCTTGAAGAGCAAGCTTGAGGTCGGTGAACGTCGTTCAGCCTCAGACGTCCACGTGAGACAAGAAGTGGACGCAAAAAGCATGTAAAGTGTGTAAATACGTCACATGGGGTCAGAAGTTGTTCACGTCTGGTACGTACAGTAATTATTATTACTTCTCTCTGATAGTCGTCTCCCCTTTAAATAGTCAATAATAGTCTGTTTCAGTCTGATTTGTTCTTTCTTCTATAGCCTGGTTTTGTTTTCCTATAGTCTGTCCAGACAAACCTATATTGTGCACAAATCTTTTTAGAAACATGGAGAATTTTATTTGAATTTGTAGCTAATGTTTATGTTGAATGTTTGTTTAAACCCATCAGACTGCAAAGTCATGCAGCAGTTGTCATTTAGCTGTTTGTCATCATTTTAAATCACTCTGTGGGATGTTTTCAGCAAAAAGCGAGTTTTCATTGCGAGCAGATAAGCAAAGATTTGGATCAGTTGAGCATTTATCAGCTGTAAGCGTGTTTCTTCATTGCGTGTGTGGAATTGTGTGTGTGTGTGTGTGTGTGTGTGTTTGCGGTACCGTTTTACGTCATGTGAAGAGGAACCGTCACCTTCCTCCTTCCCCAACCATCACTCTGATGTGAGCGCCAGTGGGTGGAGCCTGACGTAGATGGGACAGTTGTTCCTCGATGACAGACCTTTCCTGGATCCTCAGATGCAGCTCTTTTGGGCCGATCACGTCTGAAGCCTCTCCTGTTGTTTCAACCAGTGTCCGTGTCAGAGCATGTCTTCTCACTCTGCTGTTTCTCTGTCCTTGTTTTAATTTGCTGATTGTCATAAGCAGGTGTCTGTGTCAGACACACACGCTTGTAGTAGCTGGTTCATCTGATGAGCCCAGAACGTGATGGTGTAATGGAAAAATTTTGCCTTGTGCTGTTTCTTATCCAACACACTCGTCATGTGCTGGTTAGGTGCAATACTGAACATTCTTACACAAACAAATAATCTCTTGTGCCCTGACGTACATCAAGTCTAAACATCTGATGCTCCATTTGACTGACTAATAATTTCTGATATATGTTTGTCTTTTACACCCGGACTCTGGCTCCATCCTATCTGACTCCCCACCAGACCCAAGGCTGTTAAAGCAAATGCATCTTGTCTTGGAAGCTCGGTGTTCCTTCCTTTGGATAACAAGACATGACGATGCAGAAGTGAGAAAGCAAACATTCTCACTCACAGCGAGATAAGGTGGCGCAAACAATTCCATTGCTGCAGAGAGACATTCCACCAGAGCCAGAGAAAGGGGTTAAAAGGCAGAAGCAACTTGAGGATCGTGGGCTCTTTGCATCACACCTTCGTGGTGTGTGCACTGATCTCCCCAGCTGGTTTTTGGTTTGTTGATGTGCACGATCAACATCCATGCTTTTTATTTGCTTTCCCCATTATTTTTATTTTCTTTATTATTTCAATAAATCGCACAAAAGGACAACTCTCTCATCTACTTCTTTATGGAAAATTTCCACCACAATGGCTGCAGACGTTGTGGAGTTGCTGAGGCGTCCATGCTGTGGTCTGTGTCCTCCAGCTGCTGTGGTGTCAGAGCTTCCACCCTGTTCTGGTTGTTGGTCGGCGCTTCTTCTCCTTCGGTTCTTCTGCTGATGGTGGGAAAGGAGTCCAGATCCGGATTTACCCTCATCGCGCTCAGTTCTGCATTAGGAGGAGCAGAGGTTGCCCCCAACCCGTCTTCCAGAGGTTTCCTGCCTTAGATTTTTTTTGTGTTTCTGGCCGGAACATTCCCCAAAGTCCTTTTTTATCGAACGTCTCCGTAAAAAGGGAACCAACCTGATCTGGCGACTCCTTTTTGAGTCTTTCTCGAAGCATTTCCACACCTTCAGGCCTCTCTAAGACCTGGGTCCCTCGTACTGTATCTTGAAAAAAACCTCACTCTGCA
Source organism: Betta splendens (assembly GCF_900634795.4). Classification (NCBI taxonomy): domain Eukaryota; kingdom Metazoa; phylum Chordata; class Actinopteri; order Anabantiformes; family Osphronemidae; genus Betta; species Betta splendens. Next base: position 14,004,681 of record NC_040891.2, on the reverse strand, counting down.
AATGCAGACTTTGACCTGATTAAGAAACTGTATTATTGTGATTTTTATTTTAACCTAATCAATTTTTCTATTTATTATAATTTAATATTTCAACCAAATAGTGGATTTTTTTCCAACCAATAAAAAGGTTAAAGCCAAATTAAAAACAAAGAGTTCCAATCTTTTTTTTTTTCCAAATCCAATCAATCACCACATAAACCGGGCCGAGCCAACTTAAAATTTGAGTTTGAATTTGAGTTTGTGGATCTCGTCGGAGACGATCCAGGCGGGTGAGCAGTCCTTCCTGCTCTGAACGTCTGTAGAGGTTTGGAGGCTGAGCGACCCGAGTCCTCGGGACTATCGTCACTGGTCACACCGTCCAGACCACCTGCAGCGGACCCTGTTTGTGGACGCTAGAAATCTGGTGGAAGTTTTCCTTAAAGAGGCAGACGAGAGAGTTGTCTTTTGTGTGATTTATTATAAAAATAAAGGAAAATAAAAATAATGGGGAAAGCAAATCAAAAACATGGATGTTGATCGTGCACATCAACAAAGCAAAACATCCTAAACATGACACTGACTATGACTTAAACAATGCACGTGTGCTGTGTTCTACACCGTGCGGCTCACAGGACTCTAAGGGTGCATGTCTAACATGTCCTAGCTCTGACACAGCTAGCAAAGCTAGCAAACACAGAGGAGCACGGACATGGTCGAATGCTGAGCTCGGTGGCTCTGTTGGTGGGGGGTGGAAGCTCTGCTCCCTCTCTGCTCCCTCAGAGGACGGGTCAGAATGCAGAGAGCAACCTCCCCAAATGGAAGTTCAATAATGATTAGTCTACCAGCTGAAAGAGTCACGTCCAGGCATTAACCGCCCTCAGGTCCCTCTCTACGTGGCACAGAAAGCCATCACAGTCAAACAACGGCCCAGCACAGACTGACAGGCTGTGAGCAGATAAAGAGAGGCTGAAGGGAAGGCACAGGAGTGACGAGTTGTCTTAATCGATGAGTTCAGTGAGTGGTCCAGAGCTGGGGTGATGGTGAAAACAAAAGAGAGAGAGAGAACGGTTGCAGGGCAAGTACAGAGATCCTGATAAAATAGTGAAACTGCGCCATCTGCTGTTGGAATAACACACTGATTCAGGGGTGAACAGAAAACACCATCATTGACTAGTGGTTCCTTGAGTACAGAGTTAGAAGAAAAATGATCGATGATCAGGAATCAAAGATAGAAGGCAGATGGTTGTGGGTGGATGACTGACCTGGACAAGATAGACAGTGAAGAGGAGCAGGTAGAAACGCAGCAGCTTCATCACATCTGATCTGCTTTTAATCTACTACTTTTTTTTATTCTACTAATAATCATTTACACACGTCCTGTAAAACCTTCATCCGCCAAAGTGTGACAGTGTTTTTACATCTGTACAATTAAAACTGTTGAGTTTGAACATAAATACAGAGAATTCATGATAAATATTTGTGACCTTGCTGTTAAATGTTTGTTACAAATGCACAATTTAAACCTGTGTAAAACCAGCTGTTTCCTGTGTGATTCTGACAGGAAGGCTTGTTCTATGAACTCACTCAAACTGATGGTGACTCAGTTCACTTCACTTACGAGTGTTGATGCTTCAGTGTTGAAACGCAGCAGCAGCAGCAGCAGAGACTGAAGGTGAGTCTAACAACACGTCACACTAACAGATGCTTGATGACTGACTGCTGTGACAACAAATACTATGATTTACACACAAAGCTTCCATCCATTAAAACTGGAGTCTGGATCCTGAAGACTGAGAGCGATGAGCCGAGCACAAACCTACAAAGAAGGTAAAGAAACGGATGAGGTGGAAAAATAAGAGCAACCGTTAGAGACACAACCATCAGATTAAACTGAGGATATTCAAGATCAAGTCATTGACTGAAGGTTTTCATTAAGGGAATGTTTAAAGGTTCATGACCACACGACAGATAAAAGAGAGATGAGACAACGTCATTCAATGATGTCATGATTTGGAGGAAGTCTGAGATTAATTATCTTCATCTTTAGAATAACACTGCAAGATGATTTCATGCCTAAACTAAGAAGCTGTAAAATGATCAGTAGCAGAAATGAAGCAGACGATAAATGCAGGAGTGACTTTGTCTAATAATGAAGTTGTGTCATCTGTGCATCTGAAACAGCAGCTATTACTTCCTCTTTCTTTGCTGGTCTGGAATTTTGAAATACGTGAAGTTCATTTTGTGATAGTTTAGGAAAACGAGGTTCTGACACAGAGAAGATGGAGGAGGAGGAAGAGCTGATGAGGAAAGTTTGTTCAAGTGAGACCCAGCAAAACACCAGATCTCAGTGAACAGTTAACACGGATGTAGATCAGGAAGCTGCGGTGTCTCAGATGAAGAAATTAGATATGAGCAATTCCGAATAAACAAGAACTGAAAGAGTGTTGGTAAAAATGTTTTGTTTTGAAAAAAATTTAGTTTCACAAATCAATGTACCAATCACCAATAGAAACCACAGGTCCACAAACACCACAGGAGGTTCTGCATCCAACAGTCAGACACAGACCACGAGGCCCAGAATCCAGAAACAGCTGGCAGAGAATCAAAGCAGAGGGTTGGTGGGTCGTCATGTAGGAGGAGACGTCAGAGGCCTCAGTAGGAGGAGACACCAGGTGAAATTAGTCTGAGGAGATGGAGGAAGAAAAGGCTCTGCAACATCAAACCTGACGAAGAACAAGAAACAGAGACGCTGAGGTTCATGTCATCGTGTCCACTCTCCTCCATGTGTCCAACAGGTGAAGCTGCTGCCTCCCAACAAGCAGAGTCCAACACGGGGTCAAAGGTCAGATCAGAGAGAGTGGCCCTGCTGCTTCTCAGTGCTCTGCTGGCAGCTGCTGCCATTGTTATTTACCGTCTCTGTGAGTTTGTTCTTAGTCAAGTTGTTCACTTTAGTTTCTGACTTTTATTACACTTCATTCACTCATTGACCTTTAACCACTGTTTGATTTCTTAATCAGCTTTTGCACATTTTCAAACCAATAAAAATCTGCAAATGTTGAAGGATGAAAATGAAGCAATGAGGAAAAATCTGACAGGTAAAGTGACAAAATGTTGAGCTTTTAGTCTCACGCTGTTCAGAAAACAGCGATGATTCAGTCACTCATTCATTTAGTAGCAGCTCATGTTCTACAGTAACCAGAGTCAGAGGATTAAAGCTGATGAACGTCTGAACAAATCTGTCTTTTCCTGTCTCATCACAGAGAAACTGTCTGAATTAAGCTCCTGCACCTCAGAACAGCTGATCAGACCCAAACCTGCTGAAGCCAAAACCAGTGAGTTATAGAAACTAAATGATGGAGGAGTCATGAGTCACAGTGATGTTAGTGTTTAACTGTTACAGTAGTGGAGGCTGATTGAAAAACTAGGAAGGAGAAAACTTTCAGTTTCCAAGATAAATATTAACAATTACTTGCCTGAAACATTTCTTTTCATGTGTTCAAAGCTGGACTATGTCCAACATGTGAACCAGGCTGGGATCAACATGGAGGAAGCTGTTATTATTTCTCCTCTGATAAACTGACCTGGGACCAGAGCAGAAGTGACTGTAAACGTCGAGGAGCAGATCTGGTCCAGATAAACAGTGAAGAGGAGCAGGTAGAAACACTGCAGCAGCTTCATCACATCTGAACACTTTATCACACACTAAACTTCACCATCTCTTCCTGGTCAGAGGTTCCTGGACAACAAAGTGGGAAGAAAAATGACTTATTTTCTCGACTGGTTCTGGATCGGACTGACAGACTCAAAGGAAGAAGGCAGATGGTTGTGGGTCGACGACTCACCTCTGAACACAAGGTTGGACTGAAGGATTTTTATTGGTCACTTTTAACATCAAGGTATAAATTTGTCTGAAGTTGTTTTTAATCTTCAACATTTCTCAGTTTGTCTTTTTGGGACAAAAATCAACCAGACAACTGGACTGGAGAAAATCCTGCTGGAGAGCACTGTGCTAGTATGGGAGTACAAGGAGGAGCTACAGACCTGAAGTCTTGCTATGACAGATCCTGTAATGTACCTCAAAGAAGAATCTGTGAGAAAGCAGCTAAAACTGGATGACTCACATGTTCAAATCCAGTCAAAGACCAGTCCTTTTGTGCTTTTATTTCATTAAAACGTCCTAATGAACCTGTGTTTGGATCTCATTTACTATTTGTTTCTCGTATTTTTAACATGTAGTTCTGTGCGCTGACTCCAGACCACTTTCAGTGATCTAACATTCCATTATTGGTTTATCAGCCCTGCCTGTGTTTCAAAATAAAGGTCTCACTTTCTTAGGCCGCACGTCTGACGTCTAACGTGCGTCACCGTCAGAACAAACCTTACAGCGTGTGTGTTTGTGTGTGTGTGGGGGGTCTCTGGTTACAATATGAAAGTACTGGACTTACTGGGAGCTGTGGTCCTGACTACTTTGCCATCACAGCCAACCAACCACGTGCTGTGTTACCAGCTTTTTTCACTCCTCCAGTTCTAAAGCTGGCAGACCTTGTTCATAAACATAGTTCTACACATTACACTATACATTTATGTTTCTATATGCACAGCTGTATCCATCTGATTAAACTGGAAGACACAGAACAGGTTTAAACAGACATTACACTATACATTTATGTTCAGTAGACTGTCACTGGGTCAGACCACAGGGGTCAATAGAAGAAGTGTGGCCCAGACGTATGTTTGTCAGAGTCCAGAATAATTTCAGACTCTTTGTGGATGCGCCAAATGTTATTCTACAGTGATTTATGTGTTCTACAATCCCCAGAGTAATTAATTAAAGCCCTTTGGTTGAGATATTGTAAAGTAGTTGTTTGAAGTGTAAAAGGCTAAAGGACGTTAGAGCAACAGATCCACTCATCAGTTCTGTTCTGAGTGTTTCATCTCACGGTGAGCTGAGACCAGTGAGGAGCAACAACACACCTGTATGAGCTGATCCTCACGTCTGTATCTGTGACCTGTTCAACAGTTTACCACCCACAGGCGTCAGGTTGGAGGTCAAAGGTCACAGAGAGACAGCGGCTGCTGCTGCTCTGTGGTCTCCTGGCGGCTGGTGTCATTGGTCTTTGTGTCCTCAGTGAGTTTATAAGTTAAAAAACTACGACATCATCTTCACTCTGACCTGATCTCTAACTGTTATTGTTGTTTATTACTTTATTTTTTCACATCAGCTTCCATTAATATTAAAACAAAGAACAATCTTCAAACCGTCAAGGATGAACGTGATGCATTGTGGACAATTCTCACAGGTAAAAAGAAAAAGATGATACAGCACATGATGACAAGAGTCAGATGCTGATATTAGTTCTGTAAGTTTAATATGATAAATGAGCTGAGTCCCATTAAGCTTCTAAGAAAAAGAAAACAGCTGGTTTTGAATGTCTGCTGTTTACAAATCTAAGAAGAAACTACAGTAAATCTGTTCAAAGTTGAACCATGTTTACTTTGTTTTTTCTTTAGTGTCTGTTCAGCTCATTTGACTGAAGCAAAAAACACCTGTTTTAGACAAACGATTAAAGCTGATGAACGTCTGAACAAATCTGTCTTTTCCTGTCTCATCACAGAGAAACTGTCTGAATTAAGCTCCTGCACCTCAGAACAGCTGATCAGACCCAAACCTATTAAAGCCAAAACCAGTTATAGAAACTAAATGATGGAGGAGTCATGAGTCACAGTGATGTTAGTGTTTAACTTTTACAGTAGTGGAGGCTGATTAAAAAACTAGGAAGAAGAAAGCTTTCACTTTCTAATATACATATTAACAATTACTTGCCTGAAGCAATTCATTTGCTGTGTTGAAAGCTGAATCATGTAAGTGTGAACCAGGCTGGGATCCAAATGGAGGAAGCTGTTATTATTTCTCCTCTGATAAACTGACCTGGGACCAGAGCAGAAGTGTCTGTAAAAGTCGAGGAGCAGATCTGGTCCAGATAAATAGTGAAGAGGAGCAGGTAGAAACACTGCAGCAGCTTCATCTCATCACATCTGAACACTTTATCACACACTAAACTTCACCATCTCTTCCTGGTCAGAAGTTCCTGGGCAAAGCTGTCCATCACAATATGGCATTCAGCGTAAAATATGTTGCTTGTTATACTGCTGGAAGGAACAAAAAAAAAAAACAAACAAAAAAAAAAAAAAAGGGTGCATCACCTGCATTTTTTAGTGTTTGCCAGTTTGTAGTAAGCGGGTGATGGGGGAAGGCCTATTTTCGTTGACCGCTGTATTAGGCTGATGCAATACGTTACTCTGGGGATTACTGGAAAATGTATTTGGATGTCATTAAAAGAATAAACGGAATTAGTTTACATATATTGAACCCGAGTCTGTCAATATTTGTACAGAGTGCGTCAGACAAGCTTTCCTCAATCAGCCGCTTGGTGACTCTGGAAATATTGAAGCCTGGGGAGTCGCCAACAAAAAAAAAAAACAAAAAAAAAAAAACAGGCGCTGTGCTACTGGCGTGTTCAGACACATTAACAGCTCCTCCTGTTCTAAAACTGTCTTACTTGTTCATAAACATAGTTCTACACATTACACTATACATTTTGTCAGGAAACACACGGTGGAGGACCCAAACGCACAGCGCAGACACAACGTGAGGTATCAGAGGGTTTGTTAAGGCTCTTGATCGGACAGGCAGAGGTCGGTACACGAGTTGCAGGAATGATAGCAGCGGCACAGACAGGGATCAGGCAATCAGTGGTCAATCTCAGGCAAAAGTCAAAATACCAGGCAGAGTCCAAAACCAGAAGCAAGGGAGCAGGCAAGGTGAGCAACAAAACTAGTGATGGGTCCCGCAACACCGATGCGCCAGCGCATGCGTCAAGTTCGTAGAGCGAAACGCCGTGCCGATGCGTGTATTGGTTTGAGGGAGTCACGTGACCGATACAGTTACCGTATCGGTCACGTGACATGTGTCTCTGGCGCGCCAAACTGTGTTTATAAAGAAGCGCATACGTCAACGGGATTCATCTACCAAAAACAATTTCTGAACATTTACCAACGACTTACAAATTCCTCAGGAATTATGGAGCCGCCTCCAGCAAAAAGAAAGGTTTCCGCCGTGTGGGATCATTTTGACCTTCTGTCGGAAAATAAGGTATTTAATTTCCTTGTTTTTTAATCCTGTTCCTCTCAGGGTTTCCACTTGATTTTTCCGAATTTAAATTAATTTCAAAGTGACTCCTAGTTCGCTAATAATATTATTTTCTGCAGGTAAAATGTCGCATTTGTTCGACAGAACTGTCTTTTATAAATAAATCCACCTCCTCAATGCTGAGGCATTATAGGGCAAGGCATGAAAATGAAGTCCCTGATACGCCCAGGATAAACTCAGGTATACAGCCATTCCACAACTTAGACAGTTGCTTCATTAATATATAATTACTATTAATTTATTCTTTACTTCATTTTTTAACAATCAAGCGTCCAGGAAGCAGATGCTGGATGAGGCTCTGCTCAATTTCATCTTGAAGGACTGCCAGCCCCTCAGCGTTGTGGAGAGTGAAGGCTTCAGGGAACTTGTTCAGGTCTTTCAACCCACATATGTTTTGCCAACCAGAAAGGTTTGTGTGGGAATTATCTAAATTAGTAGTTGATATGTTAAATTTTGTAAATCCTTAATTTAAATACATTGCTCTGTTTTTGTTTTGATTTGGTGCAATTTTCAGACCATCAAACAAATGGTGGCCAAAAAGTATGAGGAGGAAAAGGAACGAGTCAAAATGGAAGTACAGCAAGCTGTGGCAGTGAGTATAACAGCTGACATGTGGACATCTGTGAACATGGAGGCTTACTTGGCTCTTACCTGTCACTACATAAATGAGAATTTGCAGTTGTGTACATCTGTGTTGGGAGTGAAATACTTTCCACAAAGTCACACTGCTGACAATTTGGCCCAAGTCAAAAGGGGCATGATGGAGGACTGGGCCATAACCAATAAAGTAAAAATTTTTGTGACCCGACGCAGCACCAAACATGATTGCATCCACTAGACAGCTCCAAATTCTGCACTCAATTAGCATTGCACATAGTCTAAATTTATTAGTTCGAAAATCATGTGATCAGGTCCCCACACTTACATCCATCAGACACAAAGCTAGGAACATTGTCACATATTTCAGATCAAGCACTACAGCCAAGGAGAAGCTTGCTCAAGTGCAGCAACAGATGGGACGACCAACGCTGAAACTCATCAATGAGGTGCCAACACGCTGGAACAGTACATATGAAATGCTGTCAAGGCTATATGATGAGCGGGAACCAGTGTGGGTATCTCTGGCCTCTCTAAAAACAGTTTTGACTCCACTTACAGCTGATGAGTATACCATCATAGGAGAAACACTTCTTGTGCTTGCTCCTTTCCATCAAGCTACAGTGGAGTTGTCTGAAGAGAGGCGAGTCTCAGGGTCAAAGGTCATTCCGATGATGAAAATGCTCTGTTTTGCACTAGAGCGTAGTGCTTTGACCCTGCACACACAGGCAGCCATCCACCTACACGAACACCTGAAGCGTCGAGTCACAGACACTGCTTCCAATCTGGAGTCATTAAGTGTGATGACCCCAGCAACACTTCTAGACCCCAGATTTAAATCACTCGGGTTCCGCAGTTCCTCAAAGTTCAATGAGGCCGTCACTAGACTGCGGTCAGAATGTGCGTCTGTTATCGGACGCACAAACGAGCCCCAGCCAGGACTGTCCTCACAGCAGCTGTCTGCACCCACTTCAGGCATGTTATTCAGCATTATTTGTATGTTGTTTTTTGGAAATCATGTGCTAAAATGCCACTTTTTTTCAGACAACCTTTGGCAAGACTTCAACATTGAAGTGGGCAGGCAGACTACAAGTGCCACCGCTGATGCCATCCAGGAGATTCAGCTGTACCTGGCAGAGGGCAATATTGCTAGGTCCGAGGATCCATTGAAATACTGGGACAACCACAAATCTTTATACCCAAACCTGTTTAACCTTGCACTGCAGTTTCTCTGCACTCCAGCCTCATCGGTCCCTTGTGAGCGAGTGTTTTCTGCAGCTGGAGAAATAGTCTCAAAAAAACGTAACGGACTTAATTTTAAAACTTTGGAAAAACTTATTTTTTTGAATAAAAATCTGTAAAAAGAAACACATCCCAGTTCACAAGCATGCTTATTCACAACACGTCAGTTAGATTTTCATGTTATGATAATGATGTTCACATTATTCTATCTATCTAAAAGAGTAAAGAGATTTTTATGTAAATGAAAATGAGAAATAAAACAATATAAAACACAATGACTTAAATTATACTATTGTATATATTAGGTCATCTAATATAGATTGTCACAGTGTCAGCAGACTCTGTTAACTAGGTTGCCTGTAGGGATTTTTAATGTCCAGCAGGTGTCAGTATTCAGTGACACAGTATCAACACAGTATCAATACAGTTTGGCAATGTGTCGAAACGCATCATGACGCTTCATCTACCCATCACTAAACAAAACTAGAGCTGGTACACAAGAAGGACTTACTGGGTATTGATGCTGGAGAGTTCACACAGGTGAGTGAACAAACAACCGTGAACTAACAATCTGGCAAACAGCTGGTGTGTGAGGTGGAGACTAAATACCAAGGCTGATTGCTGATTATTGTCAGGTGTGAGTAATGAGGACCGGAGGTGACATGAAACACAGAGTGTGGCAGGAAGTCCTTCAAAATAAAACCAGAGACCAGAACCAAAACATGACAGACAGGAAGGACTTAAAAATAAAACCGGAGCAGGACCAGAAACTGTGACACATTTATGTTCATGGTGTCCATTCCATTAAGATGGGAGACACAGATATCCAGGTGGGTGAACAGGTTGAAACGTACAGTAGACTGTCACTGATCAGACCACAGGGGTCAATAGAAGAAGTGTGGCCCAGACGTATGTTTGTACAGAATAATTTCTGACTCTCTGTGGATGCGCCACGTTAAATGCGCAAAACCCTGACAGCAAACTAATCATTCATAGGAATGTGGTCCTGACTGTGTTACCAGCGTGTTCAGACACATTAACAGCTCCTCCAGTTCTAAAGCTGGCAGACCTTTTTCATAAACATAGTTCTACACGTTACACTATACATTTATGTTCCTATATGCACAGCTGTTCCATCTGATTCAGCTGGAAGAACACAGAATAGATTGAAACAGATCAGACCACAGGTTCAATAGAAGAAGTACGGCCCGAATGTGTGTTTGTCAGAGTGGAGAAGTTCTGACTTGTTGCTGTGGATGTGACAAATGTTATTCTACAGTCATGCATGTATTGTACAATCTTCAGTGTAATAATCTAAAGATCCTGGGTTGAGGCACAGTAGATCATTTGGTGATGACCCATTGATGATCTTCTATAACTTCACTATAACAACCACAGGTTAGTACTGTATTTATTTTATTTGCTTACTTAGGCTTCATCGACAGCTCCATGTGTGCAGCACGCTGCAGGAGTATTGTTGGGTGCAAAGTGTGCACTGAGCTGTGGCAGAATGGGTCAACACTGCCTGAAATGGATGGAGGAGCCTGTGTACACAGGTTTTGGGGATGTGATAATGAAAAGATTGCCACTTTATTTATTGTGTGATTGCTCCTTTTTATGCAATTTGTACATTAGTGTTTTATTGTCATACAGTACCATCACCTGTTTTTATTTTAATGATTTTTTTTGTATTCAGAAAAAACAAAAAGGCCGTTGTTTGGAACTGTGTATTTCATAACTAACAATGCTGGACAGCTAACACACCCACACACAGGACCCGTACAGCCTCTCTCCTAGTGCTGTCATGGTTTGGCTCATTTACAGTATCTCATCCAAAGGGCTTTAATTAATTACTCTGCGGATGGTACAGTAGAACACATAAATGACTGTAGAATGACATTTGGCGCATCCACATAGAGTCAGAAATTATTCTGGACTCTGACAAGCATACGTCTGGGCCACACTTCTTCTATTGACCCCTGTGGTCTGATCCAGAGAAAGTCTACTGTACGTTTCAACCTGTTCACCCACCTGGACATCTGTGTCTCCCATCTTAATGGAATGGACACCATGAACATAAATGTATAGTGTAATGTGTAGAACTATGTTTATGAACAAGGTCTGCCAGCTTTAGAACAGGAGGAGCTGTTAATGTGTCTGAACACGCTGGTAACACAGCATGTGGTTGTTTGGGTTGGCTGTGATGGCAAAGAAGTGTGGTGGAAATTTTGGAATAAAGGCCGATGAGAGAGTTGTCCTTTTGTGCGATTTATTGAAATAATAAAGAAAATTAAAAATAATGAGGAAAGAAAATCAAAAAGCCAGCTGGGGAGATCTGAACATACACCACGGAGGTATAATGCTGAGGTCACCCCGTTCTGAGGTTGTCTCTGCCTTTTAACCCTTCTCCTGGGGCCTGGTGCAATCTCCTTATCACACTGTGGGTGAAGATGTTTTACATTTTGTTTTACATAAACAATCTGTCAGTCAAACACAACATTAGATGTCAGCACATAACGTGCGACAGAATCTTGAGAGGGAGATAGATTGTTTGTCTAAGAATCTTCAGTTCTAAGTCTAATCAACAACTACAGAATGCATTACTATACTATACTACTATACTATAGCGTTGCTATACAGAGTCAGAAATTAACACAAGAAGCATAAAGTACAATTTTTCCATTACAGTAGTCAGGACCACAGCTCCCAGTAAGTCCAGTAACTTCGTATTGTAACGAGAGACCCCCACCACACACACACACACACACACACACACACACACACGCTGTAAGGTTTGCTCTGACGGTACGCACGTTAGAGGCCAGACGCGCGGCCTTAGAAACTGGGACTCTTATTTTGAAACAGAGTACAACGACGACAGGAAGGCGGTGAAGAGCAAATTAAATCCAGACCATATCGACTGAAATCAAGCCGTCTTTTGGTTGATTTGTCAATAAGATGAAATACAAAACACATCCGTTTCTGGTTTCTCTTGATATCAGCGAAACACGGAATTTATTCAAAGTATCGGGTTAAAAACGAATAAACGAGCTGAAATCGAGGTCTTCAAAACCAGACAAATGAATGGATTTAAAGCCGTTTCCCGTTTTCTCGTTTCGAGGAAAAAGGGAAACGAGAAAACGTCTCGGTTTCTCGTTTCCCTTTTTCTTCAGGAAAAACTTTGAATCTGGTTGCGACATCAAACTGTTAGAACATACACGGACCGCACAAGGACCCTCCCTGTTTTAGCAACAAATCATTTCAGTCACGTGAAAAAGGGAAGCGAAGGGAAAACAAGCTCATTGTTGCGTGTGTCAGGAAGGACTGCACATCAGTCTGTGGCATCACTAGTTCTTTTACTGCAAATCCTCCGGTGATCACAGCAAGAAAATGCCTGAAGCCAGTGTCGCTTTTACAGAATTGGAAAACAGCCAAGGTGAGAGTAAACGGTCCGTGTACGTTCTAACAGTTTAATTTCCCAACCAGATTAAAAGTTGTTTTAAAAGTTTTTTCCTCAAAACGAGAAAACGGGAAACTGCTTTAAATCCATTTATTTGTCTGGTTTGAAAACACCGTTTCAGCTCGTTTATTCGTTTTTAACACGCTGTTTTGATTAAATGCCTTTTCTCAGTTTTATAACGAGAAACGAGAAAACGGTCAGTGTACGTTCTAACAGTTTATTTTTTCCTCCAGAATAAAAGGAGACGAGAAAATTACTGTTTTCCGTTTTTTCCTCAAAACGAGAAAACGGAAAACGACTTTAAGTCCATTTGTTTGTCTGGTTTTGAAAACACCGTTTTCAGCTCGTTTATTTGTTTTTACCACGGTGCTTTGATTAAATTCCGTGTTTCGCTCATATCAAGAGAAACGAGAAAACAGATGTGTTTTGTATTTCATCTTATGGACAACTTAAGCAGAAAACCGCTTGATTTCAGTCGATGTCGTCTGGATTTAATTTGCTCTTCACCGCCTTCGCGTCGTAGTTGTACTCTGTTTCAAAATAAGAGTCCCACTTTCTAAGGCCACGCGTCTGGCCTCTAACGTGCGTACCGTCAGAGCAAACCTTACAGCGATTGTGTGTGTGTGTGTGTGGGGGGGGGGGTCTCTCGTTACAATACGAAGTTACTGGATTTAAGAATAAGAATAAGAAAACCTTTAATAGTCCCGCAGTGGGGAAATTACGTCTCACAACAGCAGCACAGATGAGCGAGAATACAGGTACAGAACAGTATGTGTATGTGTTGGCACAGTACAACGCAGTACGGTACAGTTAGAGTGAGCATGAGGTCATTGCAGGGTTATTGCACAGAAATGGGTATAAGATTTGTACCAGTAACAATATACATGATTTTTTACAGATTTACGCAAATATTGTGCAGAGCAGGTTGCTATATAAACCACTGATGCAGTGGGTGAGTGACTGTGGTGGGACGTGGTCAACAGTTCTGATTGTACAGTCTCACAGCAGCAGGTAGGAAGGATCTACGATATCTCTCCTTCACACAGCGAGGGTGGATCAGTCTGCTACTGAAGCTGCTCTCCAGAGCAGACAGTGAGTCCTCCAGTGGGTGAGAGTCCTGGTCCATGATGGATGTCAGTTTAGCCAGGACCCTTCTCTCACCCACCTCCTGCACCGTGTCCAGAGTGCAGCCCAGGACAGAGCTGGACTTTCTGATGATCCTGTCCAGTCTCTTCCTGTCCCTCGCTGTGATGCTGCTGCTCCAGCAGACCACACCGTACAGGATGGCTAATGCCACCACAGAGTCATAGAAGGTCTTCAGGAGTGGCCCCTTCACTCCAAAAGACCGCAGTCTCCTCAGCAGGTAGAGTCTGCTCTGACCCTTCCTGTACAGTGCATCCGTGTTATGAGTCCAGTCCAGTTTATTGTTCAGATGCACTCCCAGGTACTTGTAAGAGTCCACTCTCTCAATGTCCCTTCCCTGGATGTGCATCGGTGGGATGACAGCAGGCTGCTGTCTGTGGAAATCCACCACCATCTCCTTTGTTTTCCCTACATTGATCAGGAGGTGGTTCCGCTGGCACCAGTCCACAAAGTTCTGAGTGAGTCCTCTCTTTACTGGGAGCTGTGGTCCTGACTACTTTGCCATGACAGCCAACCCAAACAACCACGTGCTGTGTTACCAGCGTGTTCAGACACATTAACAGCTCCTCCAGTTCTAAAGCTGGCAGACCTTGTTCATAAACATAGTTCTACACATTACACTATACATTTATGTTCAGTAGACGATCACTGGGTCAGACCACAGGGGTCAATAGAGGAAGTGTGGCCCAGACGTATGTTAATTTCGGACTCTCTGTGGATGCGCCAATTGTTATTCTACCGTCATTTATGTGTTCTACAATCCCCAGAGTAATTAATTAAAGCCCTTTGGTTGAGATATTGTAAAGTAGTTGTTTGAAGTGTAAAAGGCTGAAGGACGTTAGAGCAACAGATCCACTCATCAGTTCTGTTCTTAGTGTTTCATCTCACAGTGAGCTGAGACCAGTGAGGAGCAACAACACACCTGTATGAGCTGATCCTCACGTCTGTATCTGTGACCTGTTCAACAGTTTACCACCCACAGGCGTCAGGTTGGAGGTCAAAGGTCACAGAGAGACGGTGGCTGCTGCTGCTCTGTGGTCTCCTGGCGGCTGGTGTCATTGGTCTTTGTGTCCTCAGTGAGTTTATAAGTTTAAAATCTACAACATCATCTTCACTCTGACCTCTAACTGTTATTGTTGTTTATTACTTTATTTTTTCACATCAGCTTTCGATAATATTAAAACAAAGAACAATCTTCAAACTCTGAAGGATGAACGTGATTCATTGTGGACAATTCTCACAGGTAAAAAGAAAAAGATGATGCAGTACATGATGACAAGAGTCAGATGCTGATATTAGTTCTGTAAGTTTAATATGATAAATGAGCTAAGTCTCATTAAGCTTCTAAGAAAAAGAAAACAGCTTGTTTTGAATGTCTAATGTTTACAAATCTAAGAAGAAACTACAGTAAATCTGTTCAAAGTTGAACCATGTTTACTTTGTTTGTCTCTAGTGTCTGTTCAGCTCATTTGACTGAAGCAAAAAACATTATTGTGTTTCAGACAAACGATTAAAGCTGATGAACGTCTGGGGTCAATAGCAGTTCTTTTTCCTGTCTCATCAGAGAGAAACTGTCTGAATTAAGCTCCTGCACCTCAGAACAGCTGATCAGACCCAAACCTATTAAAGCCAAAACCAGTTATAGAAACTAAATGATGGAGGAGTCATGAGTCACAGTGATGTTAGTGTTTAACTCATGTTACAGTAGTGGAGGCTGAAAAACTAGGAAGAAGAAAACTTTCAGTTTCCAAGATAAATATTAACATTTACTAACCTGAAACATTTTATTTGCTGTGTTCAAAGCTGAATCATGTACAAAGTGTGAACCAGGCTGGGATCTAAATGGAGGAAGCTGTTATTATTTCTCTTCCGATAAACTGACCTGGGACCAGAGCAGAAGTGTCTGTAAAATTCAAGGAGCAGATCTGGTCCAGATAAACAGTGTAGAGGAGCAGGTAGAAACACTGCAGCAGCTTCATCTTATCACATCTTAACACTTTATCACACACTAAACTTCACCATCTCTTCCTGGTAAGTGGTTCCTGGACAACAAAGTGGGAGGAAAAATGAAATATATTTTCGACTGGTTCTGGATCGGACTGACAGACTCAAGGGAAGCAGGCAAATGGCTGTGGGTGGACGACTCACCTCTGAAGTCAAGGTTGGACTGATGGGTTTTAATAGTTCATTTTTAACATGAATGTATAAATTTATATGAAGTTGTTTTTAATCTTCAACATTTCTCAGTTTGTCTTTTTGGTACAAAAATGAACCCAACAACTTGACCAACGATAATCCTGCTGGAGAGCACTGTGCTAGTATGGGAGCACAAGGAGGAGCTACAGACCTGAAGTCTTGGTTTGACAGATCCTGTAATGTACCTCAAAGAAGAATCTGTGAGAAAGCAGCTAAAACTGGACGATAAACGACTTTAATGTGTCTGAATCCTGTTTGTTTCAAACTCATAATGAGGAGCAGCGTTACAAATATAATAAGAACTTACTGATACTTTTGTCCACACAGGTTATAAGAATAACTGAATAACTCTTTTTACCAACAACCAACCCTCGTGTCTGTGAACACATTTTTTGGTTTTAAAATGTATGTAAATATCAAAGTAAATAGTTCTAAGTGTTTGTGACCTGGAGAATTCAAATGTGTTTTTGTAATTGAACCATAACAAGATCATTTAAATCTACTTTGCTTTGAATAAAATTATTCAGTGTAAATGATGATGTATAACATGTTCAAGGCTCAGTTTACTTTACACATGTATAACAAAAAAGCAAAAGAAAAAAGTACTTGTCATTTGTATTTAATCAAAATAAAGATCCCACTCCCTCATAATGTGATTGAGGGATAGAAACAAACATGCTCTCAGTTTCTGGAGTCAAACTGTTTCACACAAATGTTCTGGAAACGAAAAGTGACGCCTGCTGAAAAAAACAACACAAGGCAACGATTCTGAAAACATGACTCATGATTTTCATCCTTTGTGGTTTGATGGACTGACTTATTAGTGAGTGTATTGATCTGTTGGCGTTTACGGTCGTGATCCAGACTTTAGGGTTTAAACTCCTGCTTCCTGCTCATCAGTAACCCGATGTCTGGCCCAAAGCTCTTCTCTGTCGGCACTGCACCTCTCGGACGCTGAGCGTCCGTACGAGCATGGCCTCCATGACTCTCCCATCCAGAGGGGCGGAGGAGAACCACAGCGGGCTGCTGGGAACGCAGGAGCAGTCTGGGTGGAGGTAGAACATGTCGCTGCGCTGCCTCACTGACTCTGAGCTGGAAGGAGAAGGATTCAGGTCTTTCACTGGGTTCAAGTTGAGTTGGGACCAGGATTTTAGCTGATGAAGGCCAATCCAACGTTTTCTCTTTGGACTGAGACAAGGTTTAAAAAAAAAAGTCTCACCACTTGGAGAGGTAGAACTCGTAGAGCTTGACTGGGCAGCGGAGAGGGTTCTCTGGATTCTCCATCATCTTCAGCTTTTTACCTTCAGCCTCATTCTTCTTCCTCTTTTTAGCCGGGACACCGTCAGCATCTGAAGCCCACAAACACTCAAACATCTGCTCCAAACAGGTCTAAACTGCACGTTGTACAGAACTAAGACCTTCATACCTGACTCTGCCTGGTTCTCGGTTCCACGGGCTTTGAAGAGCAGGAACGTGACCTTGGTGTTGTCCTTCCCTGTTCTGCTGCAGCGCATGACGTGGGCGAAGGACAGCTGGCGGTGCTGCTCCACTGTGCTGAAGCCAAAGTACTTAGAGCAGAAGAAGAGCAGCGTGTTGAGGAGGATGATGGGAGAATAGGCCCCCAGCTGCTTACATTCCCACAGAAACTCCTCCTCCACACGGGACTGGATGGAACCTGGAGAGGAGAACGAAGAGGTGGCAAATCTGAGCCCTCACTGATCTCAGGCAGAGGCTCCATGACTCACCACCGGCTCTGACTGCAGGTTGGAAGCGCTTCAGGATCTCTGTGAACTTTGTGGAGAACTGATTGTAGATCAGGTCACTGAATATGTTCTCCGTGCGCCCGTTCTGAAACAGGTGCTGCAGAGACAGACAGATGACATCAGGAGCGGTGTCCCTGTCATTCATGCAGATAGTACAGCAGGCTGGTACCTGTTGGATGGCGAGGCAGAGGTAGAACAGGCTGCTGGTGGAGTACTGTTCTCCATCGGGTCGTTTCACCTCACTGATGAAGCAACAGAGGCCGTCGTTCAGTTCAGACGCGGAGCAGTCCAGAATGTTCTCCTTTAGCGTTACGGCGTCTAAACGTAGAAAAGCATGAGAAGATCAATCAGACACAAACTATCACTGAAGCTCGTCCTGAAGGTCAAAGCACCAGTGAAGCAGAACAGCAGAAACACCTACTAGACCGACGCCTCCCAGCGCTTTGGGACCGCCTCCACTGAACCCATCTCTTCCAGGCATCGATTCCACGGTGACACTTCAGTCTGTGATGCTTCTGATGTTTCCTTGACGAGCTTGTTGAAACGCCTTTTGGAGCCGCGTCCTCTTCTGCTGCCTCAGACAACAGCTGCACCTTTGGAGCCTTGGACAGAGGAGAAAACAAGATGGCACCAAAGACAGACTGGCCGAGGTAAACATGCACATCCTGTAAAATCACTGAATTTTGGTTCCACACCGCGGCGGCGAAGTCCATCATTTTCTGGACAGTGCTGTGATGAGGAAACATCTGTGGACACAAAAGAAGGAGTAACAGAGGGTGAAACTAGACCTGTCTGAAGTTGTTTTTAATCTTCAACATTTCTCAGTTTGTCTTTTTGGTACAAAACTGAACCAAACAACTGGACAGAGAAAATCCTGCTGGAGAGGACTGTGCTATGATGGGAAGAAAAGGAGGAGCTACAGACCTGAAGTCTTGCTATGACAGATCCTGTAATGTACCTCTAAGAAGAATCTGTGAGAAAGCAGCTAAAACTGGACGATAAATGACTCGAATGTGTCTGAATCCTCTTCATTTCAAACTCAGGTCAAAATGAGGAGCAGCGTTACAGCTGTAAAGTACAAATATAATAAGAACCTATTACTGACCTGTACGCCCAAACCTCATTCTGCTCATTAAATCATCCCTCCTCCTATTCCCACTGCATCCTATTAGTGTTCCCACTTTCCTTTGTAGGTTGTATGTAGTATGTTCTTCCTTTACTCTCTCTATCCCATTCTTCCTGCTCTTTATTTAACTATACTCTTTATTTCTCCTTTACTATACTTTATTTCAGGATGCACATTTTCTTTTCCCGCTGCTTTCTTGGCCTGTTTGTATTTCTGCTGGTTCATTTCCCTCTATTCCTATACGTGCTGGTATCCATACACACTGCACTACCACCCCTGTCCTCCTTATTCAATGCACTGTGTTTAAGATTCCACCACCACATCTTGTCTAGCTTCTGATTCCATTTGTTTAATACTTATCAATGAGCTACTTGACTCTGCTCTAATGCCCTCCTCTCTTTTCCTTCCAGCAGACTCAGATCCACCTGTTTATCTTCTATCACCCATGGTGGAACTACTGACAGTGGCACCGTTGGGCTCACCTCCTTGTTTCCTACTTCCATTCTTTTCACTATTTCTCCTATTATCCACCCAAAACTCCTGCTTTTCCCCATTCTGGTCTCCTGACATTGTCTCAACACTGCCTTTGTTGGATGACTTTACATGTGTCCTTTTAAATTGGCCCAGTAATTAATTGCCAAGTGCCGTCTCCTCTCTCCTAATGGCATTTCATTCATTTCCACCTGTAATGCCGATACTGCTGTGGTCTTCACCGCTCAACAGCATAACCTTGGAGGCGGATATTGAATTCTACCCAGTTCCAATTTTATCCAGTAAAGTTATACTACCTGACTCATATATAATGCTTCCATAATCCAGCACCGATCCAATCAATCCATTCTACATTATCCTCATAACATTCCTGTCGGCCCCCACCTACGTCATCTCAGATATCTCATTATATTTAACACCTTTGTACTTTTTCCTACAATTTCCTTTACAGCTCCCCCCATGTCAGGTTCTGATTCATCCATATCCCTAGATACTTAAAAACTTTTACCTGTTTCAATGTCTCCCCATATGTCTTGAGATTGACCTGATTACTTCTTCTTTTCCCTACAGAAAATCTGAAACTCCATTTCAGTGCTCATTTCTCCTCCTCATTTATCGCCTCTTGCAGCTTCCTGTTCATGTACTCCTCATTCTCCCTCTCTTCCACATCACCCCATCATCTGCAAAGCACGCCACCCACACTGATTTGTCTACTTTCTCAAATATATTATTTACCATGATTGAATAGAGTCCTGGGCTGATGATACTCCCGTGTGGTGTCCCATTATCTACTGAACATCCCTCACTCATTTCTCTCCCTACCTTTACCAATATTTACCAATTTGTTATAAAGTCCTTGATCCACCTGTGCACCCTGCCTCGTAACCCACACTGATATACTTTAATCATCAGCCCCTCCCTCCACAGTCTATCATACGCCTTCTTTATGTCAACAAATACTGCTACTACCGATTCTCTGCTTTGTGGTCTCCTGGTTTCATGTTCTAGGCAAACTGCTGGATCTAAAGTACTTCCACCAGTTCTAAACCCACTTTGATCATTTTTATTTGTTCTTTGCTCATTTACAGCAGCAGCCTCTACAGCTAGGCCTGTTTCCAAGGGGCGTGTCTCTGTTTAATTGACAGCTCTGTCTACCAATGGGT
This sequence comes from Betta splendens, assembly GCF_900634795.4. Classification (NCBI taxonomy): domain Eukaryota; kingdom Metazoa; phylum Chordata; class Actinopteri; order Anabantiformes; family Osphronemidae; genus Betta; species Betta splendens. Next base: position 13,984,310 of record NC_040891.2, on the reverse strand, counting down.
AGATCCCAGACGTTCACATAGCTGTTAGAAAATGTACAAAATGTTTCATTTGGTAAAAATGATAAAACAAGACAAAGCTCTAATGTCCCATGTTTCCTAAACTCAGCATCTAATATACAATTTTAATACTTTGTTTAGGACGTAACTATTACATGAAGCTCGTGTCCGTGTACAATCTAACAGTTTGGTTTCCCAACCAGACTAAAAGCTGGGAAAACGTTTTCCTCAAAACTAGAAAACGGAAAACGGAAATAAATCCATTTATTTGTCTGGTTTTGAAAACACGGGTTCAGCTCGTTTTTAACACGCTCCTTTGATTAAATGCCGTTTTTCGCTCATATCAAGAAAAATGAGAAAACAGATGGGTTTTGTATTTCATCTTATGGAAAAATGAACCAGAAGACGGCTTAATTTCACTTGATGTCGTCTGGAAAGGAAACTATAAAACCATTACTTAATTTGCGCTCGAGCACCGGCTTCCTGTCGTCGTTGTAATCTGTTTCAAAATAAGAGTCTCACTTTCTTAGGCTGCGCTTCCGGCGTCTAACGGAAAAATTAATCATAAGACGGCTTGATTTCAGTCGATATCATTAGAGAAGCAAATATAAATGTATTGCTTAGCTTGCATATGCGCATCCACATCCTATTATAGTTGTACTACATTTCAAAACAAAAGTCTCACTTTCTTAGGGGGCTCGCGGAGTCTGTGTGTACTGACTGTTTACATTATTACAGTCTTTGACAGCCATTGATCTGTTTAACACCCAAGATTGTCAGAATTTAATAATTAAATAGTGGTCCTGCCCTAGTTGTCATCACATACAGCTGATATTTATAGCGTGGTCTTGAGATATACAGTAGACATTTTTTTTGCAAATATAATTAACCAATTATGTGGAAAAAAATTAACTGCTGTGTGCCATGTCGTGTGAGAAATTACAAATTATTAGTGTAAAAAAACTTATTTTAAGCTTTAACTTTGTGACTCTACATTTTACTGTAGTACTTTCAAAAATGGCATCGGTTTCCATGCAGTTTCTTGAACTAGCAATTACACTCAACACACAACTGCATCATTTACATAGAAGGAAACTCATCTAATTCTTTGGTTTAGAAGCAATTGACACTTTTATTTTTATTTTGATTTATTAGTTTTCACGTTTTCAACCAACAAAAAACAGCTAGTGTCCTATGATGGGTAAAATGGGTGAAGAACAGAAGTGTTTCTGAACTTCTGGTGTTCTGGTGAAACCAGTGACAGTGTATCACCTGTACTGGACATATTGGGAGCTGTGGTCCTGATGACTTTTCTGTCATGGCAGCAAATCAAAACTGTAGGGGACAGGCTCTGGGGAGGATCATGTGATGATTAATTCTCACACAGTCAAATGGTACTGATGGTGGTAATGACTTAAGGTGCATCACCTGCAATTTTTAGTGTTTGCCAGTTTGTAGTAAGCGGGTGGTGGGGGAAGGCCTATTTTCATTGACCGCTGTATTAGGCCGATGCAATACGTTGGTCTGGGGATTACTGGAAGATGTATTTGGATGTCAATATTAATGGTTAAAAGAATAAACTGAATTACATATACGACGTCTGGGCCACACTTCTTCTATTGACCCCTGTGGTCTGACCCAGTGACAGTCTACTGTACGTTTCAACCTGTTCATGCACCTGGACATCTGTGTCTCCCATCTTAATGGAATGGACACCATGAACATAAATGTATAGTGTAATGTCTGTTTAAACCTGTTCTGTGTCTTCCAGTTTAATCCGATGGATACAGCTGTGCATATAGAAACATAAATGTATAGTGTAATGGGTAGAACTATGTTTATGAACAAGGTCTGCCAGCTTTAGAACAGGAGGAGCTGTTAATGTGTCCGAACACGCTGGTAACACAGCATGTGGTTGTTTGGGTTGGCTGTGATGGCAAAGTAGTGTGGTGGGAATTTTGGAATAAAGGCAGATGAGAGAGTTGTCCTTTTGTGTGATTTATTTAAATAATAAAGAAAATGAAAAATAATGAGGAAAGCAAATCAAAAAGGCAGCTGGGGAGATCTGAACATACACCACGGAGGTATAATGCTGAGATCACCCCGTTCTGAGGTTGTCTCTGCCTTTTAACCCTTCTCCCGGGGCCTGGTGGAATCTCCTTATCACACTGTGGGTGAAGATGTTTTACATAAACAATCGGTCAGTCAAACACAACATAAGATGTCAGCACCTATCGTGCGACAGAACCTTGAGAGGGAGATAGATTGTTTGTCTAAGAATCTTCAGTTCTAAGTCTAATCAACAAGTACAGAATGCACGGTTGCTATACAGAGTCAGAAACGAACACAAGAAGTATAAAAGTACAATTTTTCCATTACAGTAGTCAGGACCACAGCTCCCAGTAAGTCCAGTAACTTCGTATTGTAACGAGAGACCCCCACTACACGATATGAGCGAGACACGGAATTTAATCAAAGCACCGTGTTAAAAACTAATAAATGAGCTGAAATCGAGGTCTTCAAAACCAGACAAATGAATGGATTTAAAGCCGTTTCCCGTTTTCTCGTTTTGAGGAAAAAGGGAAACAAGAAAACGTCTCGGTTTCTCGTTTCCCTTTTTCCTCACGAAAAACTTTGAATCTGGTTGCGACATCAAACTGTTAGAACATACACGGACCGCACAAGGACCCTCCCTGTTTTAGCAACAAATCATTTCAGTCACATGAAAAAGTGAAGTGAAGTTCTAAGTCTAATCAACAAGTACAGAATGCATGGTTGCTATACAGAGTCAGAAATGAACACAAGAAGCATAAAAGTACAATTTTTCCATTACATTTCCCCCCTTTTGATTACACATTGATCAAACATTAAAGGAATAAAAATTGTCAATCGTGGCATTCATTCTGTAGTAATAAAGGATTCTTTAAAAATGATTCGTTAAATGTATTGCTTATAAAAACGTAAATGGCGGATAAAAGATTGTGAGCTGTTTTTGTGGGTAGTTATACTAGAATAACCCTGTGTATGAGCTTCTGGAAAGACAGGGAAATAAGCCTATAATTGATGCCAATTGGATCATGTTCAGTCATCCTGGGTAAAGGTACAGCATGTTTTACCAACCCTGACACAAACACTTCCCACCATTGTTAATAACATCTCTAAGGCCATTCTATTCTGCCATGTTGTCTTCGCTATGTGGGGCAATTGTTCCGTCATGGTCATCAGGTCTCTAACGGCACAAACTAAGCATGATCGATTTGTGGGTGACTCCAGTGTGCGGTGGATAAGAGTGTCTTCGGTTGATGCGAATGTCAGAGTGACAACGCATATTGCTGTCATCGTTTTTTATCGTGTTTCGTCTGGTGGATGTCATTTTGCGTCAGTGGAAGATAAAAATTTTGTGCAAAAGTGTGCATCAATATGCTTGTCGTAAAATGTTTTGTTCAAAAATAGTGGATAAAATCACAGAGAGGCATACATGTAAATCAACCACACAATTTAGAGCAAATATCAAATTAACATACAATGAAGATCAAAACAACAGGGTCACAATCTTGTTGAACAGTAGCGTTAGATTATTTACAACCTGTGTGTTGATGTATTGACAGTTCGTTGGAGTTCTTCAGGTTGCGATCAGCTGATCACAGAGACACTTGGGATTCGTTATCACCGCCAGGTTTCCTCCCAATGTCGTCTGAGTCACTGTCACTCCATGATGTGAAGAGTCTACACGTTGTCCAGCGTCGGCAACTCAAGGCTGCTCGTGTGTGTGTTTTCTCAGGAACGTGTGTGTAGATGTATGGTCTGATAGTGTGATTCACCGGCGCAGCTTCAGGCGGTGCTTGGCTCACACCTTTAGCTGAACGGTCAACGCAGCCTCGCCTCAGTGCGTGTGTGAGCATGGCGAGGGTCGTCCTTCTCAATTCTTTTCGTCAGTGGTGGTTTTCTTGTGTGGTGTAGATGTAGATGGAGGGTCGTCTGTCGGATCCAGGACTTTCCTGCAGTAGATGGAGTGGATCCAAGTCGCTCTTTCTGCGATCTTCACAGCCGTGTTGGTCGTCAGAAGGACCTGGAAGGGACCTTGCCACCGTTTTGAGTTCCAGTGCTTCCTGCGAAGCTCCTTAATGATCACCCAGTCTCCTGGTTGAATGATGTGCAGTGGTTCTGTCGCCTGTTTGGGCAGAGCCGCTTTCACCTGTTTAGAGATTTGGGACAGAACAGAGGATACGTTCTTACAGTACTGTAGCATTGCGTCTTCGCACATTTCAGTAGGTGGTAAAATTCTAGTCTCGGTCTCAGGGTGGAGTCCCATCATAGGAGGTCTACCAAATAGAATCTCATACGGGCTGAGGTTTGTTCTCATCCTTCTCCTCATTCTCATGTATGAGAGCACAATGGGAAGAGACACTTGAGACCTGTCTCTGAGCAGCATTTGGCCAGTTTGTTTTTCAAAGTGCCATTCTCTCTCTCTACCGCCCCTCCGCTTTGAGGGTGGTAAGAGCAGTGCTTTCTGATGTTGATGTTCAGAAACTTTCCCACTTCCTCGAGGGCTTGGTTTGCAAAGTGTGAGCCGTTGTCACTGCTGATTTTAGATGGAATCCCCCATCTGGGAATTATTTCTGTCAGCAAGGCTTTGGTGACTGCATGGCTGTTGGCATGTTTAGCTGCGAAGGCCTCCACCCATTTTGACCACATATCAACAATCACTAAACAATACTTTTTACCTTCTGTATTAGGCCGATGCAATACGTTGGTCTGGGGATTACTGGAAGATGTATTTGGATGTCAATATTAATGGTTAAAAGAATAAACTGAATTACATATACGACGTCTGGGCCACACTTCTTCTATTGACCCCTGTGGTCTGACCCAGTGACAGTCTACTGTACGTTTCAACCTGTTCATGCACCTGGACATCTGTGTCTCCCATCTTAATGGAATGGACACCATGAACATAAATGTATAGTGTAATGTCTGTTTAAACCTGTTCTGTGTCTTCCAGTTTAATCCGATGGATACAGCTGTGCATATAGAAACATAAATGTATAGTGTAATGTGTAGAACTATGTTCATGAACAAGGTCTGCCAGCTTTAGAACAGGAGGAGCTGTTAATGTGTCTGAACACGCTGGTAACACAGCATGTGGTTGTTTGGGTTGGCTGTGATGGCAAAGTAGTGTGGTGGAAATTTTGGAATAAAGGCCAATGAGAGAGTTGTCCTTTTGTGTGATTTATTTAAATAATAAAGAAAATGAAAAATAATGAGGAAAGCAAATCAAAAAGGCAGCTGGGGAGATCTGAACATACACCACGGAGGTTGTTGTGTAAAAATTCATAAAGTTTATAAAGTAAATACTGTTGAGATTTCAGGAGACAATGTTACAAAATAATATGGCACCTGCTGTACTACAACAGCACCCAACAGCACCCACTGTGGCAGGTGTGGATAATAGCACTTACGGGGTCATGTGTGTAAGGAGGAGACCCTGTTATGCAACAGAAGTGTAGTAGCACCAAGACCATTAAAACTACAGTGTGTTTTACTGACCTAGATAAGGCAGGTGGGAGGAGTGCAGCTTCTGCTGCAAGCTCCTGACCTACAGTAACCTGACCTTGGGAAAGTGAAGGTTTGGAGGGGAGCTGCCCCGCCCGGGGAGAAAAGGGCAGAGCAACAAGTGTCTTCACTTTGTTTGGGATTATGATTGGGTAAAAATATAATAAAATAATGGTCAAAAACACCCTAAAAGGTCAAGATGATGATCTAACGTCCGGGGAGCTGAATCCCACCCCGTGAGCAACAGGTATATAAGGTGATGTTGTGACCAAAAATCCTCAGTCTGTCTTGTCTTCTGTCACTTTTCTGTGGAATAAACGCTTTGTCGACCCTGGATCTTACTGCTCTGGACTTAGTCATTTTTTGAGACCCTGCGGTTGGGACTTAGAATAATTTTGGGATCTGGCTACTGGGACTTAGAATAATTTTAGGATCTTGCTTTGGACTTAGTTTATTTTCCACACTTTGGGAGTTTTATCTCTTCACCTCTTTGGGAAGTTACTAATTTTCTGGAAACTTACTACTGTGCATTTAGTTCATTTTTCTTCTTTTTGGGATTTACCATCTAATCTCTGGAATTTATATATTTAGAATTTTATTATCTCAATAAAGGATAATTTACACCTATTGGATTTATAAAAAGCTCAGTCAGATTGGAATACAAAATTTAAAGGCTTTAGTGTCGGACACGACATTTTGGCGAGCCAGCCAGGAGGATCGGCCCGTGTCTGAGGCGGCGGACTGGGGGAGAGACGGCGAAGCTCAGGGGCCCCAATCCACCATTAAGGTGAGCTAAATTTTCTTTTATTTATCTAATTTATGAGTCGAGCTGTCTACTCCTTCCAGCCAAGGCCAACAGATAGTGTGGGCCTTTCCGAAAAAACCTAGAAATAAAATAAAACATTAAAACATATTTTTTTTTAGAGAACAGGCAGTGTACTCCAGGATCGACAGGCATTTATAGGTGTTTGTCTGTGTTTTTGTGTGCAACTAACAATTTATGTTGTTTGTCTGTATAAGTTTTAACTAACCACTCGTAGCGTCCTTATCTATGTGTGTGTAACCGAGTGTGCCCGGGTGTGAATGGGAGTGTGTGAGGCCCAGTGCTATGCTAAAGACGCTAAGTTAATTCGTCATATAAGAAAGTAAAAAAAGAAAGGGTATGGAGAATAGTGATGGTTAAGTTTGAAAAGTGCTTGTTTAATGTTGTGATTGCCATTTGGTTAGGGCTGTGTTTTGCTTGTTTAGGAGGAATAATTTGGTGTTTTGTAAAATACGGAAAGTGATTGAGAGCATTTGAAGCGTGTTTAGAAAGAATAAAAAATAGAAAGGAGACGAATAACGAAGCGAAGTGTGAATGCAAACCCAGTGAAGGGTAGAGAAGTTTAGATAAGGAAAAGAGCTCATTAGGACCCGCGCCGGACAGGGGGGTCAAGAGGCGAGTCTGAATAGAAATCACTGTGCCCTCTCAGGAGTGATACAGACTTCGAAGCCTAAAGGCTCAAGTGTGACTACACGCCACCGTGCCCTCTCAGGGGTGGTACACACTGGTTTTAGCCTTGAAGTACAGCGCCTGGTTCAGGGCTGGAAATAGTAGCTACAGATAACAGAAAACAGAAAACCCTAAAAAAAAAAAGGCCTTGTATATGTGTACAAAAAATTATAATAATCCGTAGTAACAAGCATATAAAAGGGTGGTGTGAAGTAATCGAGGGTATATTACTGTAAATAATAATAAGAAAGTCAACGATAACTATAATAATTATACTATCACTAATAATAATAATTGTAATAATCATAATAATAATTGTAATAATAATAGTAACTATAGTATATATGAAATATATATAATATAATATATAATATATATACAATAACAGTAAGTATATAGTAGTTAATAAAAGTATTAATAGTAATACGTAACTAAAGTAAAAGTAAAAAGTAAAATAGTATAATATATAGTAAAAAAAAGAAATAGTAACAATAATTGATAATATTGAGGTGCAAAAGTTGGGTACACTGAAGAACACCATAGATTGTGCTGACCATCTTATTTGTCTCTAAAAATGTTAAATAGCGTAAAATTAAGAACAAAACAGCACCATTAGTGTAAAGTAATTAGAAAAGCCACAAGTCTGCTGAAATAAGCAAATTGGAGAAAAGTCTGAAAACAGTTGATTACAGTCACGGGTCTGGGGTGTCGCGCTAACGCTCTGAGAAGGGCAATGGGAGCCGTCAGTAGTAAACAACGAGATACTTTAACCCCAGTGGAACTGATAATGCTGAAACATCCCACAAAGAAACGTAAAATCCAACAGTGCATGAACAGATGGAACAGGATGACATCGGGGAGTGCAAAGTGGCCCGTTCAAGGCACCTTTGATCCAGTGTACTGCGACACAGTGGAAAAGGCTTTACGCAAAAGAGATGTTTTACAATATTTTAGAATAGAAGGAGCTCATAAGGAGATGATAGCTCAGAGCTCTATCAAAATAAAACCAACGGCACCCGAAGTTGAGACACGGCCGCCACCTTATGCCCAAATGACGGGGAGTGGACAGCTTCCCGTTATAACTGATAGGAAGATAGGAGGCCAATTTAGAGGAACTGTTACCCTAAAACTACACGAGACAGAGATAGACGTAGATGACACGCCACATAATATAACACAGCACACTGCACAGACAGTGCTGACCAGGAGCAACGAGAAAGAACAGTCATTCAGCGTGACAAAATATCCAGACTTGTCTCAGAAGGGTGAAGAAGGCGATTTGCCCCACCACTATACAGACTTGAGTGGAGATGAACAGACAGTAGCTGAACTGCAAAGCAGGTGCAGGAAAGAGAGCCAGCACCAGAGAGGCGAACTCAACCTTGAACACCAGCCAAACGATAGATGTGAGCTGCAGCTGCCGCACACACAGGGAAGATACAGCAAAGAAAGAGATATATTTAATTGCTGTGAGAAAGATCAAGAACTCAGAAGAGCGTATGGGAGTAGCCACTCCTGTCCTCCCACATGTGGGAAAGAAAACGCAGGAGAGTGCGAGCGAAGAGACCGGGACCTGCTGCTGGCCCCCAGATCTGCCTGCAAATTAAAACAAGAGGCTGAGAGAAAAGCAGCACAACTTCAGCAAGAAATAAGAAAGTGTGAACGAGCAATAATGGAAAATGATGCCTTGCTGAAAGATTTCAAGGCCAAAATAAGTGGCGCTGATCAAAAGCCAACATGGGATAGGATTATCAAACAACAAGTTGAGAAAAATAAAGAAACTCAATCCATGAGCCCACAAGATGCTGCTAAGTGTCTTGAAGAGCTGCAACGTTTAGTGGCTCAAGAAGAAATAGGTAATGAACAAAGAGGAAAACCAAAAGGACTTATCAGAGTTGAGATGGATGGTAAGTTCCAAGCTATCCCTGAAAGGGAACAGAAATCTATGAGACTGCGGTCCCGAACACTTTCAAACTATTACAGAGACACAGATGAATCAGAGCTTGGGTCTGACAGTGAAGAGCCGGACAACTACATGGCACCACTGCTCAGTAAGGGACCTCACCAGCCAAACAGGTATGTGCCATGGAACTTTATGGACATGACAGGACTGGTAAACCGACTCCCAGCCCTAACAGATGGAGCTGACAAATGGATTACAGCTCTGGAGGAAAACACAAGTGGCATAACTTTGGCAATGGGAGACATTAAAGCATTGTTGATGCAAATAGCAGGACAGCAGACAACAAAAGAAATCCTACAAGAAGGAAGAACAGGAAAGGTTTTCTCAAACAATGACTATGATGCAACACCATTTGGACCGTACCGTCCAGGAGTATGGAAAGCTCTCAGAGCTAAGTTTCCTGCAAAGATGGATCCCTCTAAGCTGGAGAAAGAGACTCTACAAGATGGAGAGAGTCCCACACAGTTCCTATATGACTTTCAGAGAAAGTGGAAAAATGAGACTGGAAGTGAATGGAATACAAATGAAACCACGAAAACCCTCTTCAAATTAATGGTAAAGAAAGCCATGCCAGAGGAGGTCAGAAAGAAACTGGACAATGTTGTTGGACTGATGAGGATGGAATGGCCGATGTACTCTGAACACATTGTGCACTATGTGGAAACATACAGAGCTGAAAAACAAAGCTTGGAAGAACAAAACAAGATGCTGGCTGGAAGACTCACACAGCTTCAAATAGGAGAGCTGACAAAGCAGAAGAAAGACAGAGAAAAGGCTAAACTGCATGCACCAGTGACCACAGTAGCAGTGGAGCCTAAGTGTGAAACAGCACAGGAATCAAAGCCTAACACTAAGAACGATACAACAATGTTACAGGCCCCAGTTATTCCTGCCACACCAGCAGCACAGCCAGTATCACAAATGTTTCCACCTGCACAGCATCCGTCCTATCAACCAGCAGGGGCTACACAGGTGCAGCAAACCCCTCCAATACATGTGCATCTAAATCAAGGCTACCCAACACAGGGCAGGGGCAGAATGAACCTAAGAGGAGGGTCCAATCAGAGAGGAAGATGGAGGAGAGGGCCCCCACTGATGCAGTACCAGACCCCACAACAATACCAAACAGGCCAGCAGTACCAAACTCCACAACCGCTTGCAGGCCCACCTGGGCAACCGAGAGCAGCGCAAGGAGAGTGCTGGGGATGTGGGCAACCAGGTCACATGATGAGAAACTGTCCGACTAATCCCTGGATGGGCCCTGCAGCACAGTGGCCATAGGGAGGCCCAGAGAAGCCTGAGGGGGAAGTCATTACACCTGTCATCACTCAGCAACCGCAGCATGAACCAACCATTGAAATAACAATACAAGATACTAAACATCGTTTCATGGTGGACACAGGGGCAACTTATTCATGCATAGGAAAAGAAGGAGCTGGACTTCCCCTGTCATCATCAAAGATCCGAACTGTTGGCTTCTCTGGGAAAACACAAGTGATACCATTAACGGAACCTATTCCAATAAAGGTTGCTGGAAAAACAATCTATGCGCCCCTTCTCTATTCCGCAGATACGCCAATAAATCTGTTGGGAAGAGACATATTATGCTCTTTAAAAGCAAGAATAATGTGCACCCCCGATGGGCTTGCCTTTGACATACCAGACGATAAGCTGAACACCATGATGACACTGATAAGACCGTCTGGAGATGAAGAATGTGAAACAAAAATCAGAGAAGCACTAGTTTACTGGCTGAAACTAACATCACCTGACTCACACCTGAAACAAGAATGGGAAGAATGGAAGCTGTTTGTAACCAACTACTATGAAAAGGCACAAGAACCAACTCTCTCTCTCCACTGCACTATGCTGTATGATAACAACCAGAGCCAAGAGGATTATGGGAAATGCTGGGATGAACTAATAAATAACACCACTACAGCAATCCAATATGATGACATCATCATAGGCCCTCAGGGAGCAGCAGCCATTGTCAAGCTTCCTGAGAGACTGCAAGGATGGTTTCAAGTTTCTGGTTCAGCACCACACATCACACTACTCATAGCAGAAGGACATGAATCACATGAGTTAGGACCAATGATAAGAGAGGCCCAACAAGTCAAACAATGGATCCCCACTGATTGTGAGTTTATTCAACACTCCCCAGATCAACGCTTTATAAAAATTATTAGTAGACAAGCTGATGAAGTGATAGCAGAAAAAGTACAATTAGAATATGAAACCCAAACAATCATGACACTAACAGATGAACATGAAGAATTATTAAAACAGGTTCCCCCACATGTGTGGTCAGCCAGCAAAACAGACGTAGGATTAGTTAAATCAGCTTCACCTCTCCAATTTAAAGTTAAAGCAGGAATGAGATTACCATACCAAAAACAATATCCACTTAAAAAAGAAGCTATAGAAGGAATAGGGCCTATAATACAGGGACTAGTAGAGGCAGGAGTACTGATCAGGACTAGAAGCATGTGTAACACTCCAATCTTTCCAATAAAAAAGCCAAACACCAATGATTATAGATTAGTGCATGATTTAAGAGCAATAAATGCAGTAGTACAGGAAGAAACCCCAATTGTCCCAGACCCCCACACACTGCTGTCCAACATCCCACCGGGAACTAAGTGGTACACCGTGATTGATCTCTGCTCAGCATTTTTCAGTGTGCCTGTACATCCTAATTCTCAATTCTTATTTGCCTTCACCTACCAGGGTCAGCAATACACTTATCAACGGCTGCCACAGGGCTTTGTGCATTCTCCCTCTATTTTTAACAGAGTGTTAGCAGAAGATCTTCAACATTTAGACATTCAATCAACCACATTAATGTATGTAGATGACATTCTGATCTGCTCAGAAACCAAAGAACAGTGTGAAAAGGATTCAGTTGCAGTGTTGAACGCACTGGCAGCTGGAGGTCATAAGGTCAGCAAGAGCAAGTTGCAGTTCTGTCAACAGACAGTAGAGTATTTAGGACGACAGCTTAGCGGCGAAAAGAGGCACATTGCACCCTCTCAAGTGGAGGCAATTGTAAAAGCTCCAAAACCACTGACTGTGGGACAAATGTTGTCCTTCTTGGGCATGGCTGGATACAGCAGACCCTGGATCTGTGATTATGCCATAAAAGCAGCTCCTTTAAGAAATATGATACGTGCAGCTGGACAAAATAACCGTTCAGCACCTCTGGTGTGGACAGAGGAAGCAGAAGGAGCATTTCAAATTCTAAAAAGAGACCTGCAGACTGCCCCAGCATTAGCTAATCCTGATTATAAGAAACCATTTCATCTTTATGTGGCTGAGAGACAGGGCTATGCATGTGCTGTTTTGATGCAGAATTCCCCTACAGGGAAACAACCGATAGCCTACTATAGCACCAAGCTTGATGACATTGAAGAAGGGCTGCCGCCTTGCTATCAGGGCTTGGCCGCAGCTGCGTTTGCTTACAAAAAAGCATCAGTTCTAACAATGGGACACCCAGTAACATTGTATACGTTACATCAATTGCATGCAATGCTAACCAGCCCTCGATTTGTAGTTACACAGGCCAGAAGGACCGGTTATGAAGTTTTACTGTCAGGAAAAGAATTAACAATTCAACGGTGCACCACAATAAATCCAGCAACTAGAATGGTGCTACCAAATGAAGGAATCCCACATGACTGCATTCAGGAGACAGACAGATTTATGCAAGTACGAGAAAATTTGCATAATCAACCGATCCCATCAGACTTAACATTATTTGTGGATGGGTCTTGTATACGAGATGAATTTGGCACCCGTGCGGGCTATGGTGTTGTTCAGTTAAGACCTGATGGCACATTTGATAAAATACAGTCGGTGAGCATTGATCAGCCATGTTCTGCTCAACTTGCTGAGATAAAAGCTCTCACTGCAGCCTGTAAGCTGGCTGCAGGAAAAACAGCCACTATCTACACTGATAGTGCGTACGGGTATGGAGTGTGTCACATTCATGCCTGCATCTGGAAACAAAGAGGCTTCATCCGTGCAGACGGCACACCGGTTGTGCATGGAGAAGCTGTGGCACAATTAATTCAGGCCATGCAACTACCAAAAGAGTTGGCTATCGTGAAATGTCCAGCACATCAAAGAAATGGCACCTTCATATCTAGAGGTAATAACTTAGCAGATGAAGCTGCAAAAGAAGCAACAAAAAGTGTAATACAATCTCCTGTTTTGAATGATGAAGATGCTATACCCATCACCAACTTAGCATCACTAATAAAAGCTCAGAACTCTGTTCCAGAGGCAGAGAAAAGGCTCTGGGTCCAAAGGGGGGCCATTAAAACAACCACCCCACATGCAGATTTATGGAGGAGTAGTCAGGGACATTTTGTGTTGCCGTTGTCACTCTTACCTTTTGCTATAAAGAAAATGCACGAGCCAGATCATTGTTCACGAGGCCAAGTGTTAAAGAAATTACAAGCTGTGTGGTGGTCACCTTACATGGCACCAATGGTGGATAGAGAACTGGCTTTGTGTCCACAGTGTCCTAAATATAATGTGAGAAAAACCTTCACCCACCCAATAGCTCACATACCAGTTCCTGAAGGCCCTTTCAGACATCTGATGATGGATTATGTGGACATGATAGACAGAGTGAGAGGTAAGAGGTACCTGTTTGTGGTGGTCTGTCGATTCAGCAGGTGGATAGAAGCTTGTCCAACAGCCAATCCAGACCACAAAGCAGCAGCTAAGTTCTTGTGTACAGAAGTCTTTCCCAGGTTTGGAATGCCAGATACTATATCTTCTGATAATGGTCCTCACTTTGTGTCAAAAGTTATAAGAGAGATGTTTTACATCTTAGGAGTTAAGCAGAAGTTTGGATGTGTTTATCACCCTCAGTCACAAGGTTCAGTAGAACGAGCGAATGGAGCGCTTAAAGCTAAAATCTGTAAAATAATGGCAGACAGTAATAACAAACTGACATGGGTGGATGCATTACCACTGGCATTGATGTATATGCGCTCACAAACTAACCGACTAACTCATCTAACACCTCATGAAATGCTTACTGGCCGACCAATGCCTCTTCCACAGTATCGTGGTCCGATAGAGGGACCAACACTGCACCAGCTTGAAAAAGAACTGGGAGATTATTTAAGGGGTTTGACTAAAATCCACAGACTTATCTTCCAACAGGTGAAAGAGGCCAACGGTACAGGGGAGAACAGAATACCACTGGATGTGAGAAACATCCAAGTAGGAGACCAGGTGTTTATACGCGTGTTCAAAAGGCAGTGGAATCAGCCTCGCAGAGAGGGGCCGTTCAAGGTTGTGTTAACCACACCCACTGCTTTAAAGTAGAAGGTAAGGACTTCTGGTACCACCTTAATCACTGCACGCGTCACCGACCACCTAACCCGCCGGGGAACCTACCAGCCCCAGTGCATGCTGAAGGGGATGCGGACAGCACCCCACGAAGTAGAATACCAGCTTTACTTCCTTCTAACGGGGAAAGACGATCAGAAAGATTAAAAGCAAGAAGACAAGTCACGCAAACCTCACAAAGGGAAATACCAGACCACGCACATAGTAACACTGACTTTAATAATGCAACATCCACAGTTACAAGTCCTGGAACAGCAGGTGAAGGGTTCTCAGTCGAAGATGCTGCTTCCCTTGCTCCTGACCACTCTGACGTACCTCTACACACACCAGCATGGGAAGGAGACGTGTCGGAGGAGCCTGAATAGCCCCCGCCGCCTTTCTCTCTCCTCTCTCTCTGTTCTTCTTGTGCTAACCCTTTTAGGCTTAGCAAGGGGGGAGCTACTACTGCTACATGACACTGCGTCTGAGCTAACTAGTACTGAAAAAGGCCAACACCCACTAGCTGGTTGTGCGCTGGCCATGATTACACTAGCTGTTCATAAAGGCATAATAGAACCACGGAGCAACCGCCACTACACATATGTAAAGTCTAATGCATATGAGTTCACACTGACCACTAGTTTTTCAGAAACGTATTGGCTGGGAAATCCACGCACTGATGACTGCCGAGGAGAAGGGATGATGACCATACAGGTAACATGCACGAAAACGATATGTCAGGAAGCTGATGCAGGAGAGCCCATGACAGTGTTAGAAGCTAATCAATTATTCCACTTAATACATGGGAGAGAGAAACGTGATGTAGAAAAATTAAAAACGTCCAAATGGGACACTAATCTATTTCAACAGTGGCTAAAATATTCGGCTGAAGCAATGTTCAATGCAAAAGGAGGAAAAAAGCAAGACTGTATTGCTTGCTATAATGCCAAAAAGATACCCCAAATTAAACCACTGCCAGGAAGTGAAATAGGAAGCTGTCCTGATTTGTCAGTATGTTTTGCACACTGTGCATTGCACATGGCAGGAGATTTGCAGCAATGGAGCGATGTACTAACAGTTTGCCCATCTAGATATACTCGAAAGCATAGAGAGTTTGACATAGCAACCATAATACCTCCAATTGTAAGAAAACCTGATTCCATGACCTTTCCTATCTGTATAGTACGGGGGGAGGAATTGGAGCAGGTAACAGGCAGAAGAACACCAAAGATGAAGGATGCGGCAGGATTGGTGAAATGCAGCAAGGAAACATGGTACCCAAGAACAGCAACAAGTAATGTGACAGCCACCATCAAAATGTGCACCACCAGCCCAAAAGCCCGCATGAAATGCACCCAAGTTGTTTCAAACGGAGCACATGTAATATATGAGAGAAACCTTACTACAATCTCACAATATAGACTATTAGATTTTGCTGAAGGCACAGCTCCATTAGGAGACATCTTCTGGACCTGTGAAAACAATGCCACAATAATGCCTCAATTACCAAGAAATTGGACGGGCATATGTGCCCCAGTAATGCTGACTGGACAACTGACGCTAATCACCCAGAAAACTGCACCAGCTAGTTCCCGACCAAAAAGAAATGCACCACAGCAGTACACCCTAGCCAATTGGACATGGACATACCAACCAGCAGAAGTATATATCACATGGGACCAGGTACCAAGTGGAGTCCCAGGTGAATATGAGGCAATAGGCTCAGATTGGATACAGTCAGGTAGAGTGGCAGGAAGCATCCCGCTCACTGGTCAAATACCCAATGCTCAATACATAGCAAGAAATAGTCGATGGGTTAATTACTTATGGTACAATCAACAGAGGTTCATAAATTTCACCCTGTTAGGCTTTGAATTGGTAAAAGACCAACTGCATCCCACGTCAGTTATGGCATTACAAAACAGATTTGTGATTGAGTCCATAATGGCCACAGATCAAGGAGTATGTGAAGAGTTTGGAAAGGAGTGTTGTACCGTAATACCTCTCCACACAGCAGAGGAGGGTGACTTGACACGAGTATTAAATGCAATGAAGAAAGTGCGGGACGAACACGTTAATAACTCAAACTGGAACACAAGATTGGCAAGTCTGTGGGACTGGCTTAGCAAAATGAGCTGGCTGAGGTGGCTTAAAATGATAGGAGTGACAATAGGAGGATTCTTTGTGTTGATTTTAATAATAATCTGCTGCATCTTGCCCCTGCTACGCATCCTGATCTCCAAAGTGCTGCAAAGTGTGACAGGGCAGTTCCCATTACAGGTAAGAGATGGTGATGAAATTGTTTTGACCGAATTTGACGATAGCATTAGTGACTTCAGTAACAGCACAGGGGATATAGATGATTAAAAACTAAAAACCAAGGTCATCATCCCTCTCCATTAAGGTATGTACAGTGTTCAAAATCAGTAGAAAAGAATGTGAACAACACAAAAGCAACATATTTATGTACATATGTAAATACACAACTATAACCATTTTATTCATTTTCCATAAAGACTATACAATGGCTGAGGCTTTCTGGACCTGGCAGGCAGCCATGGCGTCTGGCAGTCAGGACGATGGGACCGACAGACCAGGCCCATCACACATGTTAGCAGCACCTTATCACATAGCCACATCATCCAGGGAAACACCTATTCTGACCACCATGATACAGGCAGGATCTAACGGTGAAGGAGGGAGGCAGCAATCCTTTTACCAGCATCGACTTCCACCTTTGATGCCAACACCATTCGGAGCGGCCATTGCCCAGGTTCGACCACACCGCAGGACCATACCTCCACCATCCCCAGCACTGACTCCACCATCACCATTGCCACCAGTACTGACACCACCACCACCACCACCACCACCTACACCGGCGACATCAACATTAGAGGAACCCCAGCATCCAGAGGAGAACAACGACCCATGGCAGCAGATCAACTTGCCTCCAGACCCAGCAGTGAATCATCCAGAGAATGATGATGAGGAGGAGCCATCATCCAATCCAACATCTCCAGCAGAATCTTCTGAGCTGGCCAACCAGGACCTCAACAGACGGCTGTTTCCCTCACGACGTCATCACATTTCTGAGGGAGATGGTAACCTAATGGGCAGATACCTGTCGCGCCCATGGAATACCTATACCACGGCACGTGACTTTGAGGAGGAGATTGCCACAATGTCACGCCACACCTTTTTTCTTACTACTCGGAACCTATCACAGGAGGGAAGAAGGGCTCTTAAGGCAATTCGGAGCAGAGCGCGACAGCGGAATAAGAACATGGAGCTTAGAGCGCGGGCTCAACGTGCCGAAAGATCACTCGCCACTATGGAGAACAAAAGGAACCGGGCCAGGATGGATGCTGAACGATACAGGCAAGCTATTAACTGTATATACAACCACTGCTGCAATTACACAATCGTGCTCCTTTCTGGAATAAGTGACATGCAAGAGGGAAACTTCCATGGGCCCAACATACTTCGTGATGAACATGTGGAAATGGAGAGGGCACGATTGCTCCCAAGGTTATCAGAACCTTATCCATGAAAACTGACACTACCATCAGTGTTTGCTTCATATATGAACATATGTAACCACTTAGTATCGACATCATATTGGAACTTGTATAACCACATAATCATGTGTATTATTAGTGTGACAGAGACCCCAGAAGATAACTGGATGCTACAAGGAGGAGAAAACACCTGTATAATGGACTTCCGGGGGACTATGGACACAGTAACTCCATAACCTGCATATTAAGAAGGACTGCTATTGATGGACACAAACCAATGTGTGATGTATTATAAATAAACTCTGTTTGATAAGGCGGTGCAGAAGGAAGGTACAAATGGTTAACAGTAGAGCTTGAGAGATCGTATAAAAATAATTCTGAAATAAGTAATTGGACAAATCCAAAAGGTGCAAATTAAAATTATTCAAATATTATTCAATAATGCTGAATAACATATATAAACATAAACAAACATAATAAACATACTATTATAAATTAACACAACTAGTAGAGACAGGAAGTTTACACTACCTGTGTGATGTTGTCAAAATGTAGTAGCATTCTGACCAGAACGATTAGGAGAAAGGACTAAGTAGGTCTGTAAAGACTGAAAAGTCAGGAAGGTTTCTTTGATTATTTTAAAAGTACTGGGCATTTAGAACCCAGTAAGTGTTGAGCATGCAGGCTTGAGGCATAAGGTGTAAAGCTGCTCTGAGAGAGAACAATGTCGGAAACTTCTCTATAAAAAAATAAGGTAACTGGTACTTAAGGAAAACTCCTTAGAAAGTTAAACCTAAAGTTCTGTGTAGCTTTATGAGCCAAAGATGAGTATTCTTGTTTTTGTTTTGTTTTTTCACTTATATTAAATAGCATATTTGAAGACTAGATGGTAGTAACCTGAGCACATACACATATTATGCATGTTTACTTATAATCTGTGCTCATAGATACACTTCTCCACACAAATATATATATTATGCATGCTTATTTCATTTTCATTGAACATGTGTGTGAGACATTTATTCACTAGATTAGATTGAAATGTGTTTAGGGATCTGGACCACATGACGTGGCAATTTACCTCTCATGAGTGACATTGAAAGTGAGGGGACGTTTCCCGAGTCATGTTGTCCTGTCCATAGGTGTTCTGTCAGTGACGGCACCTGGGTGATCCATTTTGTACAGGTAAGTGCCTGGGATCACTTTTAGAAGTGCCTCATAACTGTTTTATTGATAGTTGTGACACATTCTTTAGGGAGGCCCTCACTGTAGAACTCACATATCAACATACCGACATATAATCCTATGTTTTGTTGTTGAATTGCATGTATGTTACTGATGGATGGTCCTTTTAGGACCAAAGGGGGGAAATGTTGTGTAAAAATTCATAAAGTTTATAAAGTAAATACTGTTGAGATTTCAGGAGACAATGTTACAAAATAATATGGCACCTGCTGTACTACAACAGCACCCAACAGCACCCACTGTGGCAGGTGTGGATAATAGCACTCACGGGGTCATGTGTGTAAGGAGGAGACCCTGTTATGCAACAGAAGTGTAGTAGCACCAAGACCATTAAAACTACAGTGTGTTTTACTGACCTAGATAAGGCAGGTGGGAGGAGTGCAGCTTCTGCTGCAAGCTCCTGACCTACAGTAACCTGACCTTGGGAAAGTGAAGGTTTGGAGGGGAGCTGCCCCGCCCGGGGAGAAAAGGGCAGAGCAACAAGTGTCTTCACTTTGTTTGGGATTATGATTGGGTAAAAATATAATAAAATAATGGTCAAAAACACCCTAAAAGGTCAAGATGATGATCTAACGTCCGGGGAGCTGAATCCCACCCCGTGAGCAACAGGTATATAAGGTGATGTTGTGACCAAAAATCCTCAGTCTGTCTTGTCTTCTGTCACTTTTCTGTGGAATAAACGCTTTGTCGACCCTGGATCTTACTGCTCTGGACTTAGTCATTTTTTGAGACCCTGCGGTTGGGACTTAGAATAATTTTGGGATCTGGCTACTGGGACTTAGAATAATTTTAGGATCTTGCTTTGGACTTAGTTTATTTTCCACACTTTGGGAGTTTTATCTCTTCACCTCTTTGGGAAGTTACTAATTTTCTGGAAACTTACTACTGTGCATTTAGTTCATTTTTCTTCTTTTTGGGATTTACCATCTAATCTCTGGAATTTATATATTTAGAATTTTATTATCTCAATAAAGGATAATTTACACCTATTGGATTTATAAAAAGCTCAGTCAGATTGGAATACAAAATTTAAAGGCTTTAGTGTCGGACACGACAAGGTATAATGCTGAGGTCACCCCGTTCTGAGGTTGTCTCTGCTATTTAACCCTTCTCCCGGGGCCTGGTGCAATCTCCTTATCACACTGTGGGTGAAGATGTTTTACATAAACAATCGGTCAGTCAAACACAACATAAGATGTCAGCACCTAACGTGCGACAGAACCTTGAGAGGGAGATAGATTGTTTTTCTAAGAATGTTCAGTTCTAAGTCTACTACTTCTACTATTTTTTCGCATGTATTGAAAATCCCTTAGTGTACCAATGTTTTGTAAGAGCATCTAACATTCCCCCCTTTGACACATGGTCTAGTCCTTGTGTCAGCTTCGCGAAATGAGGGAAAACGTGTTTAGGCAGGCAAGGTTTGCCGTCGGGCCCATACCAAACGCCATGGCTACTGGTGGCGCCATTCGTCAGCCAGAGCTTGCGTTCCTGTGGGGTAGAGAATGTCTGAAGATCAGGGAGAGCAGAGGGAGGAGAGGGAGGTTGGGTAGAGGGGGAGGATAAGAGGCAGGGAACAAAGGGAAGGGGAAGTCGGGAAGCTGTCTTTTCAGCAGCATCAGCACATGCGTTTCCAGCAGAGATGGGATCAGCGCCCCCAGTGTGTGCGGGGCACTTACATACAGCAATTGCAGCTGGTAACAGAATTGCGTCGAGCAGATCAGCAACCTTATCATGATGCAAGATAGGTTTGCCATCAGATTTCAAAAACTTTCTGTGTTTCCACAGAGCACCAAAGTCATGTGTGACGCCAAAAGCGTATCTGGAGTCTGTGCAGATAGTAACAGACTTCCCTTCAGCCAAATTACAGGCTTCGGTCAGTGCGATCAACTCCGCAGCCTGAGCAGAGTAATGTCCTGGTAAAGCGCCAGACTGTAAAACAGTATGAGAGGTGCAGACTGCATATCCAACCTGACAGTGGCCCGAAGCAGGGTCTCTAGAGGCATCAACAAAGAGAACGAAGTCACAGTTAGGAATTGGCACCTCCGATAGATCTGGGCGCGGAGTGCAGACCTGGTTCAACACCGAAACACAGTTGTGAGGCTCGCCATCGTCAGGGCCTGGAAACAAAGTGGCTGGGTTAAGCACATTGCACCTTTTGACACTAATGTTTGGCATTTCCAGTAAGATGGTGTTGTATCTAAGCCATAGGGCTGTAGAAAGATGTGATGTTTTTTGTTCCAAAAGGATCAAAGACACGGCATGAGGAACCAGCAGGGTGACATCAGAATAGCCAACAATGTCACGTGATGCCAGCACGGCTTTCTCTGCTGCAGCCACTGCTCGGAGGCATCGTGGGAGCCCCGCAGCGACTGGGTCAAGCTTAGCAGAGAAATAGGCTACAGGGCGTGGACGCCCTCCGTGATCCTGTCGAAGGACAGAGGTCATACAACCTGATTTCTCATCCACTGTTTGGGTGAAAGGTCGCGTAGGGTCAGGCAGACCCAAAGTAGGAGCCGACTGAAGAGCTAGTTTGAGGTCGGTGAATGCCTGTTCAGCCTCAGACGTCCACATGAGGCGGGTGGTGGATGCAGAAGACGTCTGCATCAGAGCTCTAAGCGGAGCCTCCAAGACGGCGCAGTTGGGAATGAAATTCCTGCAATAAGAGCACATGCCTAAAAAGGACATAAGCGGTTTGTATGTGCACGGTTTAGGCAGGTTCTGAATAGCTTCAGCTCTTTTAGGTGAAATGGATTTCCCTTCAGCGGTGATGATGGGACCTAGGAAGGTAACTTCAGTCTGAACAAACTGTAATTTAGACAGACTTGCTCTGTGGCCTGCAGCATGCAGGTGTTTCAGCAGCTTGATTGTGTCTGCTGTGCAAGTTTCCTGATCCTCACTGCAGATCATCAAGTCGTCAACGTACTGCAGCAGGGCGGTGCCTGGGGACAAGACAAGATCATCCAGGCTGTCTTTCAGTGCCATATTGTAGATTGTAGGGCTTTCTGAATACACCTGGCACAGTCTGGTAAAGGTGTATGACTTTCCGTTAAATTCAAAAGCAAACCAGAATTGACTGTCTTTGTGGACGGGCACGCTGAAAAAAGCATTGGCCAAATCAATTACTAAAAAAAATTTAGCCTTGGGCGGAACCTGAGAAAGAATGGTGTAGGCGTTCGGTACCGTAGGCGCGCGTGGTTGGAACGCCGTATTTACTGCTTGCAGATCCTGGACAAACCTCCATTCTGTTGGCTGTCCTTTGTCTCTGATTTTCTTAACCGGGAAGAGTGGAGTCCTCACTGGAGAGTTGTCACATGGGATGACGACTCCTGCTTTCAACAGAGAGTTAAACACCGGTGTTATTCCTTCAATTGCTTCTCTCTTTAAGGGTATTGCTGTTTGCATGGTCTGTAGTCAGATTTTGGCGTGATGACCACTGGGTCACACCCTTTGATCAGACCTACATCATATTTGTGTGTGGCCCACAGGGAAGCTGGAACTTCCTGTAAGGCTGGATACTGCGTCAGAGCGTCCTCCGACAAAAACACGTGTTGTGGAGTATGTGTGGAATGTTGAGGTACCAAGTGCACTGTACGCTGCGCATGAAAGATAGACTGAAAAAGTTTCTTGTAAGCATGCAAAGTAGGTGAATACAGCACATTGTCTGTGGTTGTAACCTGCACTTCCTCCGGAGTGGAAATCAGTAAAATACCTAAACTACACATGAGATCTCTTCCTAATAGATTTACTGGGCATAAGTTTGAAAGCAAAAATGAATGTTTGAGTGTCTTGCCGTCTGATTTTGTGCAAGACAGAGGAACAGTAAGTTTTTCTTTAATAGTCTGGTACGTACAGTAATTATTATTACTTCTCTCTAATAGTCGTCTTCCCTTTAATAGTCATTAATAGTCTGTTTCAGTCTGTTTCAGTCTTCCTATAGTCTGGTTTTGTTTTTTCTACAGTCTGGCCAGACAAACCTATAGTGTGCACAAATCTTTTTTAGAAGAATTGAAATTAATTTGTTGTAAATTGAAATAGTTTAAACCCATCAGACTGCAAAGTCATGCAGCAGTTGTCATTTAGCTGTTTGTCATCATTTTAAAATCACTCTGTGGGATGTTTTGAGCAGAAAGCGATTCTTCATATCAAGCAGATAAGCATGAACATGAATTTGAGCGTGTATCAGCTGTAAGCGTGTTTCTTCATTGCGTGCATGGAAATGTGTGTGTGTGTGTTTGTGGTACCGTCTTTTACGTCATGTGAAAAGGAACCGTCACCTTCCTCCTTCCCCAACCATCAGTCTGATGTGAGCGCCAGTGGGTGGAGCCTGACGTAGATGGGACAGTTGTTCCTCGATGACAGACCTTTCCTGGATCCTCAGATGCAGCTCTTTTGGGCCGATCACGTCTGAAGCCTCTCCTGTTGTTTCAACCAGTGTCCGTGTCAGAGCACGTCTTCTCACTCTGCTGTTTCTCTGTCCTTGTTTTAATTTGCTGATTGTCATAAGCAGGTGTCTGTGTCAGACACACACGCTTGTAGTAGCTGGTTCATCTGATGAGCCCAGAACGTGACGGCTGCAGACGTTGTGGAGTCGCTGAGGCGTCCATGCTGTGGTCTGTGTCCTCCAGCTGCTGTGGTGTCAGAGCTTCCACCCTGTTCTGGTTGTTGGTCGGCGCTTCTTCTCCTCCGGTTCTTCTGCTGATGGTGGGAAAGGAGTCCAGATCTGGATTTGCCCTCATCGCGCTCAGTTCTGCATTAGGACAGAGAGCAGAAACAATGGGAGCATTTGCTCTTGACATGACGTGTGTGTGTGGTGTGTGGTGTGCAAGCTTCCACAGAGTTGTTATCTTTTCTGCCAGCTACGTCACCACTTTCATCCTTTCTCCCTCCTAACTCTTTTTGGCATTTCAGTATTTCCCTGCGTTCTGATTCTTCCCAAATCCCAACCCAAATCTCAAGGCATCTGTTGTTTAATTCAATTTCCTCTAAAGTTTTAACTTTGATCGTTTTACTTTTACGGAGCTGTTTCTCCTTTTCTTCTAATTTTTCTTTTAAAGCGCGTATGTCCTTCACACTGAGTGATCCACCTTCTTGAAACCCATAATGTTTTGTCCAGTCGTGAAGACGCACTCATCACCATATTTACGTCTCATTAATTTGTAATGCTGCAGTCTGGTGGTGGAGCCCCGAACCCATCTTTCAGAGTCCCGGCGATTTCCTGCCTTAGATTTTTATGTGTTCCGGCGGGAACCTTTTTGGAAATTTCTCTTCCACAGACGTCTCCGTAGAAAGGGAACCGCTCAGATCAGCGACAGGGTTCTCGGAAGTGGTCCCTCACCGTCAGGCCCCTCTAAGACCCAGGTCCCTCGTATCTCAAAAACACTTCCCTCTGCAAACGCACTCCGTATTTCAGAAGCCGTCTTTTATTTCTTGTCCACACCCTTTGGACTGCGCTCAGATCTGCACACTGGTCTGTATCCTCAGTACAGACAAAACAAGCTCGTTCCACGAGCCAACCCTTAGCAACCACCGTCTCGGCCACCAGGGCAGACTTTGACCTAATTAATTTTACCCAATTATTAAATTTTAAAATTTAATTTTTTTGGTTGTTCCTAATATTATATTTTGGATGTTTTCAGCCAAATAGTCGTTTTAGAATTATTATTATCTCTAGTCCTAGTCATGTTTTCTTTTGTCGTTGTTTGTTTTAGTCTAGTTGGGGATGTTTTAGAATTAATTGTTATTTGCCTTACTTTCCCTAAACCAAAGAGCCAAGTAAACCCGAATACCTGAAACCAATTTCAAACCCGTTTTTTTTTCCCTTCAACAAGTCGCAACAAAACGGAATCTCTCTCACCGGGCTGAGTAGTAGTAGGATTTTGGGTTCGTTGGATCTCGTCAGAGGCGATCCAGACGGGTGAGCAGTCCTCCCACTCGGGACAGCTGTAGAGGTTTGGAGGCTGAGCGAACCCAGTCCTCAGGACTATCGTCCCTGGTCACACCGTCCAGACGACCTGCCGCGGGATCCTGTTCGTAGACGCCAATTTCTGTGGTGGAAATTTTGGAATAAAGGCCGAGGAGAGAGGTGTCCTTTTGTGCGATTTATTGAAATAATAAAGAAAATGAAAAATAACGAGGAAAGCAAATCAAAAAGCCAGCTGGGGAGATCTGAACATACACCACAGAGGTATAATGCTGAGGTCATCCCATTCTGAGGTTGTCTCTGAGATAGATTGTTTGTCTAAGAATCTTCAGTTCTAAGTCTAATCAACAAGTACAGAATGCACGGTTGCTATACAGAGTCAGAAATTAACACAAGAAGCATAAAGTACAATTTTTCCATTATAGTAGTCAGGACCACAGCTCCCAGTAAGTCCAGTAACTTTGTATTGTAACGAGAGACCCCCACCACACACGCACACACACACACACGCACACACACACACACACACACACACACACACACACACACACACACACACACACACACAAACACACACGCTGTAAGGTTTGCTCTGACGGTACGCACGTTAGAGGCCAGACGCGCGGCCTTAGAAAGTGGGACTCTTATTTTGAAACAGAGTACAACTACGACGCGAAGGCGGTGAAGAGCAAATTAAATCCAGACGACATCAACTGAAATCAAGCATCTTTTGGTTAATTTGTCCATAAGATGAAATACAAAACACATCCGTTTTCTCGTTTCTCTTGATCAAAACACGGAATTTAATCAAAGTACCGTGGTAAAAACAAATAAACCAGCTGAAATCGAGGTTTTCAAAACCAGGCAAATAAATGGATTTAAAGCCGTTTCCCGTTTTCTCGTTTTGAGGAAAAAGGGAAACGAGAAACCGAGACGTTTTCTCGGAAAAACTTTGAATCTGGTTGCGACATCAAACTGTTAGAACATACACGGACCGCACAAGGACCCTCCCTGTTTTAGCAACAAATCATTTCAGTCACGTGAAAAAGGGAAGCGAAGGGAAAACAAGCTCATTGTTGCGTGTGTCAGGAAGGACTGCACATCAGTCTGTGGCATCACTAGTTCTTTTACTGCAAATCCTCCGGTGATCACAGCAAGAAAATGCCTGAAGCCAGTGTCGCTTTTACAGAATTGGAAAACAGCCAAGGTGAGAGTAAACGGTCCGTGTACGTTCTAACAGTTTAATTTCCCAACCAGATTAAAGTTGTTTTAAAAGTTTTTTCCTCAAAACGAGAAAACGGGAAACTGCTTTAAATCCATTTATTTGTCTGGTTTTGAAAACACCGTTTCAGCTCGTTTATTCGTTTTTAACACGCTGCTTTGATTAAATGCCTTTTCTCAGTTTTATAACGAGAAACGAGAAAACGGTCAGTGTACGTTCTAACAGTTTATTTTTTCCTCCAGAATAAAAGGAGACGAGAAAATTACTGTTTTCCGTTTTTTCCTCAAAACGAGAAAACGGAAAACGACTTTAAGTCCATTTATTTGTCTGGTTTTGAAAACACCGTTTTCAGCTCGTTTATTTGTTTTTACCACGGTGCTTTGATTAAATTCCGTGTTTCGCTCATATCAAGAGAAACGAGAAAACAGATGTGTTTTGCATTTAATCTTATGGACAATTTAAGCAGAAAACTGCTTGATTTCAGTCGATGTCGTCTGGATTTAATTTGCTCTTCACCGCCTTCGCGTCGTCGTTGTACTCTGTTTCAAAATAAGAGTCCCACTTTCTAAGGCCACGCGTCTGGCCTCTAGTGTGTGTGTGTGTGTGTGTGTGTGTGTGTGTGTGTGTGTGTGTGTGTGTGTGTGTGTGTGTGTGTAGGGGGGGGGGTCTCTCGTTACAATACGAAGATTTACTGGGAGCTGTGGTCCTGACTACTTTGCCATCACAGCCAACCCAAACAACCACGTGCTGTGTTACCAGCGTGTTCAGACACATTAACAGCTCCTCCAGTTCTAAAGCTGGCAGACCTTGTTCATAAACATAGTTCTACACATTACACTATACATTTATGTTCAGTAGACGGTCACTGGGTCAGACCACAGGGGTCAATAGAAGAAATGTGGCCCAGACGTATGTTTGTACAGAATAATTTCGGACTCTCTGTGGATGCACCAAATGTTATTCTACAGTCATTTATGTGTTCTACGATCCCCAGAGTAATTAATTAAAGCCCATTGGTTGAGATATTGTAAAGTAGTTGTTTGAAGTGTAAAAGGCTGAAGGACGTTAGCGTAACAGATCCACTCATCAGTTCTGTTGAGTGTTTCATCTCAGTGAGCTGAGACCAGTGAGGAACAACAACACACCTGTATGAGCTGATCCTCACGTCTGTATCTGTGATCTGTTCAACAGTTTACCACCCACAGGCGTCAGGTTGGAGGTCAAAGGTCACAGAGAGATGGCGGCTGCTGCTGCTCTGTGTTCTCCTGGCGGCTGCTGTCATTGGTCTTTGTGTCCTCAGTGAGTTTATAAGTTAAAAAACTACGACATCATCTTCACTCTGACCTGATCTCTAACTGTTATTGTTGTTTATTACTTTATTTTTTCACATCAGCTTCCGTTAATATTAAAACAAAGAACAATCTTCAAACCGTCAAGGATGAACGTGATGCATTGTGGACAATTCTCACAGGTAAAAAGAAAAAGATGATACAGCACATGATGACAAGAGTCAGATGCTGATATTAGTTCTGTAAGTTTAATATGATAAATGAGCTGAGTCTCATTAAGCTTCTAAGAAAAAGAAAACAGCTTGTTTTGAATGTCTAATGTTTACAAATCTAAGAAGAAACTACATTAAATCTGTTTAAAGTTGAACCATGTTTACTTTGTTTGTCTCTAGTGTCTGTTTAGCTCATTTGACTGAAGCAAAAAACATCATTGTGTTTCAGACAAACGATTAAAGCTGATGAACGTCTGGGGTCAATAGCAGTTCTTTTTCCTGTCTCATCACAGAGAAACTGTCTGAATTAAGCTCCTGCACCACAGAACAGCTGATCAGACCCAAACCTACTGAAGCCAAAACCAGTTATAGAAACTAAATGATGGAGGAGTCATGAGTCACAGTGATGTTAGTGTTTAACTCATGTTACAGTAGTGGAGGCTGATTGAAAAACTAGGAAGGAGAAAACTTTCAGTTTCCAAGATAAATATTAACAATTACTAACCTGAAACATTTCATTTGCTGTGTTCAAAGCTGAATCATGTACAAAGTGTGAACCAGGCTGGGATCTAAATGGAGGAAGGTGTTATTATTTCTCCTCCGATAAACTGACCTGGGACCAGAGCAGAAGTGTCTGTAAAATTCAAGGAGCAGATCTGGTCCAGATAAACAGTGTAGAGGAGCAGGTAGAAACACTGCAGCAGCTTCATCACATCTGAACACTTTATCACACACTAAACTTCACCATCTCTTCCTGGTCAGTGGTTCCTGGACAACAAAGTGGGAGGAAAAATGATTCATATTTTCGACTGGTTCTGGATCGGACTGACAGACTCAAAGGAAGCAGGCAAATGGCTGTGGGTGGACGACTCACCTCTGAAGACAAGGTTGGACTGATGGGATTTAATAGTTCATTTTTAACATCAATGTATAAATTTGTCTGAAGTTGTTTTTAATCTTCAACATTTTTCAGTTTGTCTTTTTGGGACAAAACTCAACCAGACAACTTTACTGGAGAGAATCCTGCTGGAGAGCACTGTGCTATGATGGGAGCACAAGGAGGAGCTACAGACCTGAAGTCTTGGCATGACAGATCCTGTAATGTAGCTCAAAGAAGAATCTGTGAGAAAGCAGCTAAAACTGGATAAATGACTTAAATGTGTCTGTTTCCTGTTCATTTTAAACTCAGGTCAAAATGAGGAGCAGCGTTACAGCTGTAAAGTACTTACTGATACTTTTGTCCACACAGGTTTTAAGAATAACTGAATAACTCTTTTTACCAACAACCAACCCACGTGACTCTGAACACATCTTTTGGTTTTAAAATAAATTTTAATATCAAAGTAAACAGTCTCAGTGTTTGTGACCTGGAGGATTCAAATGTGTGTTTTTGTAATTGAACCATAACAAGAGCATTCAAATCTACTTTGCTTTGAATAAAATTATTCATTGTAAATGATGATGTATAATATGTTCAAGGCTCGGTTTACTTTACACATGTATAACAAGCAATAAAAAGCAAAAGAAAAAAATACTTGTGATTTATATTTAATCAAAATAAAGATCCCACTCCCTCATAATGTGGTTGAGGGATAGAAACAAACATGCTCTCAGTTTCTGTAGTCAAACTGTTTCACACAAAAATGTTCTGGAAACGAAAAGTGACGCCTGCTGAAAAAAACAACAGAAGGCAACATTTCTGAAAACATGACTCAGGATTTTCATCCTTTGTGGTTTGATGGACTGACTTATTAGTGAGTGTATTGATCTGTTGGCGTTTACAGCAGAACACGGTCGTGATCCAGACTTTAGGGTTTAAACTCCTGCTTCCTGCTCATCAGTAACCCGATGTCTGGCCCAAAGCTCTTCTCTGTCGGCACTGCACCTCTCGGACGCTGAGCGTCCGTACGAGCATGGCCTCCATGACTCTCCCATCCAGAGGGGCGGAGGAGAACCACAGCGGGCTGCTGGGGACGCAGGAGCAGTCTGGGTGGAGGTAGAACATGTCGCTGCGCTGCCTCACTGACTCTGAGCTGGAAGGAGAAGGATTCAGGTCTTTCACTGGGTTCAAGTTGAGTTGGGACCAGGATTTTAGCTGATGAAGGCCAATCCAACGTTTTCTCTTGGGACTGAGACAAGGTTTAAAAAAAAAGTCTCACCACTTGGAGAGGTAGAACTCATAGAGCTTGACTGGGCAGCGGAGAGGGTTCTCTGGATTCTCCATCATCTTCAGCTTTTTACCTTCAGCCTCATTCTTCTTCCTCTTTTTAGCCGGGACACCGTCAGCATCTGAAGCCCACAAACACTCAAACATCTGCTCCAAACAGGTCTAAACTGCACGTTGTACAGAACTAAGACCTTCATACCTGACTCTGCCTGGTTCTCGGTTCCAGGGGCTTTGAAGAGCAGGAACGTGACCTTGGTGTTGTCCTTCCCTGTTCTGCTGCAGCGCATGACGTGGGCGAAGGACAGCTGGCGGTGCTGCTCCACTGTGCTGAAGCCAAAGTACTTAGAGCAGAAGAAGAGCAGCGTGTTGAGGAGGATGATGGGAGAATAGGCCCCCAGCTGCTTACATTCCCACAGAAACTCCTCCTCCACACGGGACTGGATGGAACCTGGAGAGGAGAACGAAGAGGTGGCAAATCTGAGCCCTCACTGATCTCAGGCAGAGGCTCCATAACTCACCACCGGCTCTGACTGCAGGTTGGAAGCGCTTCAGGATCTCTGTGAACTTTGTGGAGAACTGATTGTAGATCAGGTCACTGAATATGTTCTCCGTGCGCCCGTTCTGAAACAGGTGCTGCAGAGACAGACAGATGACATCAGGAGCGGTGTCCCTGTCATTCATGCAGATAGTACAGCAGGCTGGTACCTGTTGGATGGCGAGGCAGAGGTAGAACAGGCTGCTGGTGGAGTACTGTTCTCCATCGGGTCGTTTCACCTCACTGATGAAGCAACAGAGGCCGTCGTTCAGTTCAGACGCGGAGCAGTCCAGAATGTTCTCCTTTAGGGTTACGGCGTCTAAACGTAGAAAAGCATGAGAAGATCAATCAGACACAAACTATCACTGAAGCTCGTCCTGAAGGTCAAAGCACCAGTGAAGCAGAACAGCAGAAACACCTACTAGACCGACGCCTCCCAGCGCTTTGGGACCGCCTCCACTGAACCCATCTCTTCCAGGCATCGATTCCACGGTGACACTTCAGTCTGTGATGCTTCTGATGTTTCCTTGACGAGCTTGTTGAAACGCCTTTTGGAGCCGCGTCCTCTTCTGCTGCCTCAGACAACAGCTGCACCTTTGGAGCCTTGGACAGAGGAGAAAACAAGATGGCACCAAAGACAGACTGGAGTCCAGAGCTGAACCCTCTCCTCCAGGGAGCTTCTTACCTTCTTCTGGTTGTGGACCTCCTTCAGACCCAGACAGACAGCAGGGCTCTGGGAGCTCTGGGGATGGAGCTCAGGTTGAGACGCACTGGGCAGGTCTGAACCTAGAGGGTTCTTGTGGGCGTGTGCTCCATCATGTGACCTGAGGCTGGTGTTGGAGGAGGAGACCTCCTGGATGATGGAGGTGTCCAGAGTTTCTTTAGTCACACCATGACCGCAGCTGGGTTGGTCTGAGGACAAAGTCCAGGAGTGAGAGAGTTGACACATTGTTCGCTGCTCAGACCAGGTTCTAGGTCTGGAATTCTTACCAGTCTGAGTCTGAGCATCTTTTTGTTGGTCCTTCTGACCATCGTCTCCTCCGTTCCTCTTACTCTGTTCAGGCTCCGGCTTGATTTCCTCAGTCGTGGTTGTCGGCTCTGAGCCACTTGGTGCCACAGGGAGGAACACGGGCACAGGCAGCTGTGAAGAGCCCCGGAAACAAACTCACATCCAATAATGCTACTGGTGTTTTCACTGGTAGTACTGGTGGTACTAGTGTCATCCCTGGACTCATAATGAGGTTGACGCACTGATCGGTCTCGGTGCTGTGGTACGTACCGGCAGGGGAAGGCCCACAGGCTGCGGCGTGTACTGGCTGTACATGTTCATGGGCAGTGGAACGTACACCGGCACTGGAAAAGGCAGCACCACGACGGTGGGGGTGAAGGTTTCTTCACGTCACAGAAAGAAAACAAAAGGAGACGGGGAGTGAATATCTGGGGTTGGTCATAAACCATCAGCCAGTGTTGAAGAACTGGACTTTTACCAGTTTGTGCTTCTGTGTCGACGCTCTGTGTTGTACAACAGACTCCCTTGTTGTGCACCAGCGGTGTGCAGAGCGTGGATTTGTTCTTCACCTCCCTGGGAGCTGTCTGGACACAGGCCTGAGGACGATTCACTAACATTACAACGGCTCACGCTGAGGCAGCTGCATGTGAATTCACACTCCTTCATTCAAAGCTTGGGTTAAACTGGAGGCGACTGGACATGTGGCGGAAACTCACATGTCCAACGACCTTCGTTTGAACGTCTGGGACGGAACCTGTGGAGCGATAACGTCTATGAGTCAAACCTGGGCTCAGCGGGTTGTTTTCCAGCTGTGAGCATCCGTGTGTTTGAGCTCGTACCTTGTTGTGCAGAGCTGGAGGAGCGGAGACGTTCAGCCAACGCAGCAGCAAGAGACACGACGCCGGTGATGACGGGAGACGACTCGGCTGCAGCTGAACAAGGACCAGGAAAAACAAGCGTCACCGCAAAAGAGCTACGACCCGACTCCACTCAGAGCAGGTATTGGTCCGAACACAACAGGCATCTACCTGATGCACTTTGAGCCTTTGAAGCCGCCACACAACTGCTGCTGCAGAACAGCTGCACCGTGTTGTCACTGGTTCTGCTTTCAAACATTTGGGCCACTGGTTTAGAGGAGTGGCAGACGGAGCACGGCTGCTGTGTCTGAATGTTTTCACCAGAGAGAGAAGATTTTATCAACTCACTGTGAATCAGAGCAAACACATACAAGCCCATCATTTATGTGATGAGTGGATGTAAATGTTGGAGGCACCTGTTTGAACTGGGCCACACACTCAGGGCACAGGGCTTTGTTGCCGTCTTCCAGAGTCAGTTTCAGGCATGTGCTGCTCTGAGACTGACAGTTTGTACACACGGTCACTTTCCTCAGGTTGCTGAAACGTCTGAAACAGGGATCACTGCACATCTTGTGGACAATGTCCTGCTGCAAGACCTCGTGTTTGCTCTGCAGGTCCGTTAATAGAACAGCGTCAGCTAGAGATCACACTTCCTTAAAGTCATAGAGCACTGAACCTACATGTTAATATAACACTGATGATAAAACAGGATGACACATTGAGCCGGTTAAACATGAGCTGCTGTTAAATTATTACTTCTATAATATGTTCTCTTGGAATCTGTAGTTTCTTACGATGCAGTATCGGCCGCAGATGCTGCACATGGAGTGTGACCCGACGGCCACAAGGGGGACTTTGGTGGACACAAACGTCTTATAGTTGAAGGAGGAGAGACAGGCGCGGCTGCAGAAGTCCTTCACTGTCCCATCACCGTCCAGCTGGACCTGGACCACGTCCTGAGGCTGTGTGATCACCCTGAGAGAAAACAAAGGCTCAAGTGTTTATGATTCTATGGAAGCAGTGGATGGAGAACATGGTCACGTAAACAAAGGTTTAGAGCAGAAACTGAAGGGAGACGATAGCAGACTTGTCCCCTGTGACTTACTGAAGACAGAAGTGGCAGGTCTTCATTTTCGTCATTTGGTAGAATCTGAACAGGCAGGAGGTGGAGCAGAAGATTTCCGACTGGCTTTTCTTCTGGTAAACCGTCTCTCCGTTCACGAGAACCTTTTTACAGCTGGAGCATAATGCAGGCGCGTCCATGTGAGGAAGAGTGGGGGCTTCAGGAGCAGGTTCTCCCTTCAAGGACAACACTGAACCGATCTTAAGAGAAAACACAGAATGAGGAGACGACTTGTAGAGAGTTTGATCTAACAGGCTGCTCGGAGATAAATACAACTAAACATCCACGGCTTTGTAAAATGTAGGGAGGCTCCTACTGTACCTTTGCCACAGTTGGCTCGTCCTTAATACCCTGCGTGGGTAACGAGGGCAGGACATCCTGTTTGTAGTCGTCATCATCAGGTTCTTCTTTGACCTTTGACTGAGGAGGGACATGGATCAGAGGTGCAAGGACACGTCTTTGATTCAACACCAGTGTTGGTTCTTAAACTGTTTATTTGGGATCATAAACATGAGCCCTTCACCGAAAAGGCTTTGAGGGCACATATAGGAACTTACTGTACGTGTCCAGGTCAGAGCTTTAAACATACTCACACAGTCTAAACGTGGCAGCGGAGGTTTCACTTCTTTAACGTCGTCGTCTTGAGGAGCAGGTTTGCTCTCCTCTGCAGAACAAAGACAAGGAGCTTCCTTCATTCCCCGCTTCACAAACTCAAACCTGCTCATTTCTATTTAACCACTGTAAATGTCTGTACATCACCTGGCTCAGTGAGGCGGGGAGCTTTGTACACCATCATACATCTGTAGCTGCAGAAGAAGTTCAAGCAGCCCTTTTCATCCTCCTTCTCCACCATGTCTGACATCTGATGGAGCGTCTGACACGTCCAGCAGAGCTGAGGAGTCTGGACCTTCTGCAGACACAACAAGCAGTAGATGAGTTTATGTAGATATCAGAGGAAAATCTATTTGTTGATGTTTAGATGTTGTTTTCTCACAGCATTTCTTCTTTTCAAATGATTTACAAAAACAATTCTGTCTTTACTTCTCTTACAACCATAAGATCTTTAATTCTTTTTGCATCTTCACCTCTTTGAACTTGACCAGACATTTTTCACTGCAGATGTTTTTGCTGCCGTTCTCCAGGTTCAACACCAGTCGTTTCTCAAAGTTGAAGGAGCTACACAGGTCACAGGTCAGCAGAGGCAGGTTGTTGACTTTGTAGTAGTTGACCAGACAACTGTCGCTGCACAGATTATAAGCCGTGCCTTCCAGGGTCACCTTGAACTTGCACTGGAGACAGATGAGGGATAATTACTGTAGGAAGGCAGTTTAAAGGTCCTAACCCATTAGAGGGTGATAATTTTAGTCTTGTTTCTAAGATAAATACATCAACGCAGTTAAATCATAATCAGATCACTGCACAATTCCCAGGAAGGCCCAGAATCCATTTCCTTTCTCTTACATGACCATATCTGACACACATCCTGCATTCTGAGCGAGGTCCTACTGGTCGTGGTGTCAGGGCTTTTGGGGCCGTGTTCCTCTTGAATTTAACAGACGCGAGACAAGTCTCGCTGCACAATTCCCTCATTGCTCCCGATTCATCCACTGGAGCCAAGATGACGTTCTGAGGCCGGCTTATGATCCTGAGGAAGAGGAGAAATAAGATGAGGAACAGAGCAGTGGCAGTGGGCAGGAAGCGGCCAAGTCTGGAGGACCATGGTGAACATCGAGGACTCACTCAAAGCAGTTGTAACAGGTTTTGGAGAACACTGCGGGGTGGGACTGCTGGTCAGATGTCACGCAGGGACGAGCACAGGCGAGCTCCACTGTGTCCTCGCTGCTTTTGTACACGGTCATGCTTGACATCGGAGCTGGAGTGAGGCACCTGCTGCACGGATGGGGCGTCTGGATATTCTGCAAACAAAGGAACAAATCCATGTAACTGTGACAGAAGACTGTGGCATTTTAATGAAACTCTGCTGTTAATTTTAGTATTGACTCTAAACCTACAGCTGTAAATACTGTACACTATTGTCCAAAAGCACTTGTCATTTCTGCACCTCTTTGAATTCTCTCACACATCTCTGACTGCACATGGATTTGGCGTCATCTCCCAGCTTCAGCTTGACTTCCTTGAGGCAGGGGGAGTTGCAGTTCGTACAGACAGCGATGCAGTTCTGACGAAAACCTTCCAAGCAGGAGCTGCTGCAAAACTTGTGGACGGTCTCATTGATGTTCAGCTCATGTGTGATCTGTGAAACGGAGGCCAAACGTCAGTGAGTGAAAGAAAAACACAGATGAGGGGAAGGTGTTTCTCACTCACAGTGCAGGCTTTGCTGCACATGCTGCAGAGTGGCTGGGCTTTCAGGGTGGACACGGTGCTCGACTTGAAAGAGGTCAAGCACAACACGCTGCAGAAGTCTTTAATGGTCCCCTTAGTGTCCACTACAGCCATGACCAGCTCCAACATCTGTGTCACCGCCCTGAGCAAACCAAGGGGAAACGTGCTAAAGCTTAATCAGTTTTATAAGAGAATGTTATAAATGTTTAGAAGTGAATGAACTGAAACCTGTGGCTGCCTGGAAGATCTGGAAGCACATTTTAAAGTGAAGGGATATTTCCCAGACTCACTTGAGGCAGTAGTGGCAGGTCTTGGTTGCTGGCTTGTTCATGGGGAACATTTCAAACAGGCAGTTTTTGGAGCAGAAGACGTCTGTGAAACCCTTCTTTTGGAACGCCGTCTGTCCCTTGGTCATGCTGCTTTTACAGTGGGAACAGCTCATTTCTAAGTCCTGAAACAGCAAAAGGATAAATTATGAAGCTGAAGACGCAAGTAAGAAGATGCTTCATTGCAGGAGCAGCAAACCTTCACGTTGTCAGGCTTTTTCTTCGTGTCTTTGGATGTGGAGGCTTTACGTGTTCTGTTGTTGTGCAGAACAACTTGGTCCTTCACCGGCCACTTCCTGAACAAGGACGACAACTGGGAAACGTGGATTGGATCTGCAACGTTCTCCTGAAAGCAACACAAAACAACTCTGATGTTAATGGAATAATATTCTTCCCTGCTTGTGTTTGTATCAGTGCACTGATGAGATGAGAAACGATGCAGCTAGAAATGGGAATGGTTTTAGAAACTTACAATCTGCAGTTTTGGAATTAGTATCTTCACTTCTTTCATCTCAGACACTGCAGCTGATGATTTGTTTTTTTCTAAAACTGAACAAAACACATTAATGATCCATCAGTGGTCGACAGCACATGAAGCCATCAGTGGGTCGACCTTTGAGGTTTTAACCAAGACATCTGAATTATTATTATATTATGTTTGTGTGACATCATTTACAGGCTAAATCATAAACACATTTACTGAATCACTACCTGTGTTTAAGACCTCTGGAGATTTACTGTTTTTCTCATCCATCCAGTCAGTTTGATCCACTCCTGTCTCGTCTTCCTCATCCATGAGATCCTCTGGGTCAGTGTCCATCACCTCTGCCAGATCTGGACAATGCTCAGCAGAGGAGCCGCCATCCTCCAAACCCTCACTGGTGTCCCTGGTCTGGTTTTTGGTTTCCCCCATGTCTGTGATCACGGGTTTTGAAAGGTCGTCTCCATCGTGTTCTTCATTTCTGACGTCGTCATCTGTGTCTATGTCTATGTCAAAGTCCACATTCATGTCCTCATCATCGTCGCTAAACCAGACATTTGTTGCATCGTCTTTACTACAAGCTGCTTCTTCAGGAGGTTTCACAGGCTTGTCCTCTGTGTTCCCCTCGTCATCGTTCTCATCTCCCAGCTCAGAACTCTCACTTCCACTCTCCTGCTTACTTTTCCTCCCTTGCCCGCGCTTCCTCACAGACAAACCTGTTTTTATGTTTTAAAACAAGAGGAGGAGACAGATACAGGTATATGAGAAAAGTATTTAAATATGTTTACCATGAAAACTAATGTTAGTCTTTAATTTAATGTAATGTAAATCTGTAGATGCTATAAAGTAAATGCAAGAGTCAGTCCCTTAATAAATTCTCTTTAGGTAACAAAAAGTCAAACTCAAACTGTGGTTAAGCTTCTATATTGCTTAAGTAGTAACAATTCTCCCCACTGACATACCATAATAACCTTTATCAGTACCTTTGGACGTAGTGGCCTCGTTTTGAGAGATGCTGGTCTTACTTGTAATATCTGAGATGAAAAAATTAAAATTTTACCACAAGTAAAATGTAAATATATTTTAATGAGCATCCTCTTATTTTACTACATTATTAGTATAAAGCTGCAACAATTAAATCTTTGGTCACTTGGGGGCAGCACACGCTTGTTGTTACACTTTTTTACCAAATTTCTTACAGTGTACAGAAAAAGATGTCCTAAACACCCAGTGCAGCTGATTTTAGTTGTCTCTGTTTCTCTATTGAAATATGAATAATTTATAAAATGACCAAAGTTGAAACAATTTCGTGAAGCAGCTCTGCCCTGGGTGGATATGTCACATAACTAGCAGCCTGTATGGTACTTTTGTTACATACTACTCGACTGGAGGGAACTTTCAGCTTCTGCGGCGTCGTCTTCACTGTCGCTGCTTTCTGGACCGCTCTGCTCCATCTCAGGCTGCAACTCATCTTCAGAGAAAACAAAAACATTTAGATGTGTTTTACAGCAGTGCAACACAGTTCAGGGAAAACAGACAACAATGCAGTTATGATATAATTACTGTTAAAATGATCAATGCAATGATCTGAGATTAAAAGACAACAAAACATCACAAATGTTCTGAAGATGTTCATAGTAGCAGTAACTGACAGAAAGATAATTGTCACCAGGGAAGGAACTTGCCTTCAAGTTCAAGTTCATCGAGGGACTTTCCTGTGAATTCTTCAATCGTTCCCTTTTCCATGGATGAGATTAGCTGTAGGATCTTTGCGATGTCCACAGCCGCCTCTGGCTTCTGGTAATAGTCCGTGTCCGTGCAGATGTCGCAGCCCAGCAGGTTGGACAGCTGACCAAGCTCGT
Organism: Betta splendens; assembly: GCF_900634795.4. Classification (NCBI taxonomy): domain Eukaryota; kingdom Metazoa; phylum Chordata; class Actinopteri; order Anabantiformes; family Osphronemidae; genus Betta; species Betta splendens. The sequence goes on along the minus strand of NC_040891.2, from coordinate 13,945,844 downwards.
CTTTTGAGAGGCTCAGAATTTGAAAAATTCTCGCCAAGTGCTTACGAAAAAAGCGAGACTTGAGGTGCGACAGGCTCTTGGCACCGCTCCAAGACACCAACGTGGCGATGCAGGTTTGGCCACGGTAGAAGCTGGAAGCTGTGGCTCCAGGTCTGGCAAACAAGAAGGAGTTACTTTTATGCACACCACACGCTTCCCTCTTCTTCACAAGCAGCGTTATCGCGCTGAGCATTTTAGGGGTCAACGTGACAGGAACCTTTTTGCCTCTTCTGCTCTTTAGTTGAATCTTCACGAAGCGTTTGCACAGAATTTGTTCCAACGGTGACGAGGAACCAGCAGCGTCTGCACGAAGCTCAGAGTCCTGCTGCTGATTGAAAGACTTGAGTGTCACCGTTGAAATGTCCATCAGGTTTTTGTTTAAGACTGAAACCTGCGCGAGTGTGACTCTAGAAAGCGCATTATAGACCTGTGGGGTTTCATACAGGGTCAGGCTTTGAACTCCAGAGTCTGCCGTCTTTTCCACCAGCTGGTATAGAAGCTGCACATCATGTATGAAAGGTTTGGTTTTTGCATTATGTATTTTAATTTCAGGTGGGGGCAGAGGCTTCCATTCTTTTTCACAAAGTGCCATAAAAGCCTCTGCTTCCCGGACCGTCTCCTCACCAGCATCTTCCTTCAGAGCCCGAACATATTTAATATTCCCCATTAGCTTGAGTGACTTTACCAACGTGGGAGCCCTCAGTTGATCAAAGGACTCAGAGTCTGCGCTGGAACCAGTCAACTCTCCAACCGCTTCAACAACTTTGCTGAAGTTTTGGGGTTTCATAGCATCCTCAAAGCTACGTACAGACTTCATCCTTAGCAATAACAGAAGCCTTCCCATTTGTCTCAGCCTACTTTTGATATACTGAAATGTACTTGTTTTGATCCTAATGTTGTTGCACAAATATTCTGCTAGATGCAACAAGTACGAATCTGTTAAAACTACAGATCCTGTCACGTCTCCCTTCAGAGTTTTTGCCATCTCCTTCACAGTCGGTGACAGTTCTTGAGAATCTATCACTGTAGCAGAAACCCAATTTAGGACTCTATTGCTGGTTGACGGACTCGAGAGCACCCTCAGAGGACACTTCTTTAGATGTCGCCACATCTCTAAGCGGCTATAGATAACTTTACAGAATAAGCAGGGTGTAAGTGTTTTACCGTCAGCGGTTGCATTTGATCTTTTGCTTATCTTCAGTTCTCCGTGCTGAGCCTTCAAAACCTCCTGATTATGTTTCCAGTTTCCTCTGCTTCTTAACTTCCCCAGCTGAATTTTTCGTTCTTTGGAACAACGGGGTAACGCAAACACTGCAGCAATTTCTGCATCTTCTTTTTTATGGGTGAAAAGGTGACGAGATAGTTTGCTCATAGCTTTTCCACAAACGTAACAATAATTTCTCCTGGTGTATGAATGGTTCTCAAATGGATGGCCCTCAGGCTCAAGCTGGACAGATGAGTCATCAACTGACTGCTCTCCAGAAACCTGCGACTTTGCAACAATGGAGTCATCCTTGAGATTGCTTTGGTTGTTGCTTGTACAATCGTCATCACTCCCTGGGTCATCATCAGGGCCATCACAGCACGATTCTGCGGAACTATAGTTGTCAATCTGAAATTACAGATGACAATTTTATTCATCTTACAAAACTTTTATACACTTTTATACTACAATATTTCTAGAGTAGCACTTCTAAACAGAAATTCAGTGACTACAGGAAGGTTCATGTCTTAATGAACCAAGGCATGAAGATCTAGCATGCAATGTCTAACCACTGACATAAATGGAAGGCTTTGAAACAAAACCAACATTCAGAAGGTAGTAACTAGTACAACAGACAAGGCAAGGGAAGTGGCAGCAGATCTGCTGGTGTTTTATGGAAAACAAACACTCACCCCTTCCTTTCCTGGGGAGGTTGCAGCAGTAATTCTCACGTCATGTTTCTTACTGGATTCCTGCAAATATAATCAGCAAAACAAAAGTTGACTTCTACTAACACTTGACATCTCTTCATTTTATAAAAGAAGAAATTAAATTTGCCCTGCGATGGACTGGTGACCCGTCCAGGGTGTACCCTGCCTCTCGCCCATAGCCAGCTGGGTTAGGCTCCAGCACCCCCGTGACCCCGCATTAGGGAATAAGCGGCTTAGAAAATGGATGGATGGATGGAAGAAATTAAATTTGAAAATGAAAGTCAAAGGCCAGGCGCTCACCGCTGAACGCCACGGATAGGCGGAGTCCCCGTAGTTGTAAGTAATCTCTTCCCCGGCAAAGATTTTCTTCAGTGCAAACAAACACAAGTGTGGCTTCCCCTCATGGGTAACCTTTCTCATTTCACAGTTGGGACTCTTGTGTTCATCGTTCACCAGCCTCCCGAGAGTCCCATCATCTGTTGAGGCATCGATGCTGGAAATAAAAATGTTGTCAGTGACTCTGAACATCCATTACCACGTTGAACAATGCTGAGACTGGAGAAAGACACATAGATTCTTGTATTTCTTTTAATCTCCTATTCTATTATCTAAGATACTTAATTTTATTTTTCAAATAAAAACTATTTCACGACTATTTCTAGATTCTCATCAAGGTACATTATTTCACTTCAGGCTGGTTTGCTGAATAGCTACACTAAATGATTTGTTCGTTAACAACAAAAGCAGCAAATAAATTGTAAACTCACCACCAGTTGCTCCCATTAAAGGAAAAGTTAAACAAGTAATTGTTCAGAGTATCACCATCGTTGTTTTCCTGCGTTGTTTGAGAAGAAACGTTCCCCCGATACTCAAGAACAAATGTAGACGGTTCAATGGATTCATGGGTGAATACACCTCTCCCTAAAAACAACAGTCAGCTTAATATGCCAGTTGTCAAAAGCCACCACGGAACCTTAGGGGAATATTTAAGATAGAGAGTGGGAGATGCACCACCAACCTTTAAAGTGGTCAATAAATAATCCCTCCAAAAAAGGTTTGTCTTTACAAGCCTCGATGTGCTTGAGGGCATCCTGTTCAGGGGTCAGTTCACAGTGCGGATAATCCACATCCTCTGATGAATTAGACAAAGTGTGAAATTAATAACAGGTATAAAACAACAGAGAGATATGAAGCTTGAATCGTGCTGGTAAACATAACAGATGTCGGTTTTGAACGTATACTTCAAAATCAACTCACGCCACTGAGGAAAAAGACCACATCTTTCATTTTCTGCACCATCATCACTTTTAGAGCTGGCCTTTTCATCAGGTTCTAGTTGGTCTTGAATGGGGAAAAAAGAATACTGAGTTTTTTTCAGACAGAGTTGGGTTTGCCATGTGTACAAAAGCGAACAAGCACCTGCTATCTCGATGTCATTCAGAAAGTTTCCTTTAAATCTTTCCAGGGAACCTTCTTCCATTGCCAACAGCAGTTGAGCGATTTTTGCCAGCTCCACAGCTGCCTCTGGCTGCCGGTAATAGCTCTTCTCAGTGCAGATGTCACGGCCCAAAAGCTTAGCAAGGTGCTCCAGCTCATCACTTTCTAGATTAAGAATCTGGAAAACTCTTGTGATGCGCTTTTGAAATTTTGCTAAGAAGAGGTACTCTGGGTTCTTTGCATGACACAAATTAATAAACATCTTGATGCAAGGTCTCCCACTTAGGAAGCTTGAAGGAGAACCATCAGGCTTTGCAAACACAAAACCATTGTCTTTGTGCACGCCACATGTCATTCTCTTGCTCAAAAGCAGGTTTAATGCATCAACAAGTTTAGAAGTCAACAACACAGGAACATTTCTTCCAGTCTTGCTTGGCATATTTATTTGGACAAAGTGCTTGGAGAGCACTTGAGCAGCGTCTTCCCTCTTCTGGAATGACTCCAATGTCATTTTTGAAACCTCACATGCACCTTTATTTAAAATGAACACCTGTGCCACTATCACTCTGCAAAGTGCAGTGTAGACTTGTGGGCTTTCGTACTTTTTCACTGTATCAATGGCAGATGCTGAGGTTGTTTCAAGGCACTTGTACAAAGCCTGCACATCCTGTGTAAATGGTATCGTAGATGGGCGATTTACTTTCGGTGGACTCAACAGATTCTCCTTTTTGTCAAAGGACAAATTTTTCCATTCTTCTTCACACAATTTAATGAATGTCTTTGTGTCTCGCACCATCTCCTCATCAGCATCAGCTTCCGCTTCAGCTTTACTGACAACAACGTTAGCAATATCTTTTAGTGTTTGTCCTAATGTTATTGCAACACCTGTTTTTTTATATCTCCCCTTTTTCTCATTGAATCCAGCGATGCTTTTGACAGTCTCAACAATCTTGCTGAAGTTTTGGGGTTTTAGAGCATCTTTAAAGCTAAATATTGATCTTCCGTGCAGCGCCAACAAGAATTTCCCCATTTGTCTCAGTGTCTGTTTGATGTCCTCGTGTTTCTCTTGACATCCATCATACTTGTCTGACAGAGACTGTGTCAGCAGTATAAGAACTGCATCATGTTTAACCATAAACGACGTCTCATCACTTGGCAAGCTTAAAATAATCTTCTGCATATCAGAAAGAGGTGTTTTAGACAATGATGATTCTGCAACATCGGACTCATGAAGGATGTTTGCCTTGTTTGCTGTGATATTGGGGCATCTGGAGAAGTGATTCGACATGAGTCTACGGCTGATGAAGCCTTTGCAATACTGACAGTGTGTATGGGTTTCGCCATTCACTGTTTGGGTTCTTCTCTGTCTTTTTGCTTTTAAAACTCCACAGTTGGTCTTCAACACTTTTTGGTTATGCTTGTAGTCTCCCCTGTTCCTTAAGTCGTTCAGCAACATTTTCCGTTCCTTTGAATTTTTGGGTAATGCCAAAACCTTTGCGATGTCAGGCTCCTCATCAGCATGCCTTACAAGATGACGGGAAATTTTACTCATACCTTTTCCACAAACGTAACAATAATTTCTCCTGGACTGATGTACAGCTATGGGCTTTTCTGTGTCTTTGTTATCAGAATCATTATCTGAGTCATGTACGTCTGAGCTTGACGCTGCCTCTTCTGGTTTATAGTCACCATCTGAACCATGTTCATCTGAGCTCGAAGCAGCCTGTTCAGGTTCATAGTTCCCATCTGAGACACGTTTAGACTTTGGATCACCAAGTTCTTCTTCGTCAGAGCATGAAGCTGCCACAAGCTGAAAACACAAACATAAGGACAAGCGACAGGTCACTTACAGAAAAATGATCTATAGCTCTGCTAGTGTGTCATTAAAAACAGCAACCATAGTTCAGTAGAAAAGACTAGACCTCCATTGTTTAAAATAAGTCAAACAACTGGAATGTCTAAAACCATTAAAGATGTTTACATAAAGTAACTATAAATAACCATGCCTTTGCAATTTACATCTGTTTTTATAAATTCTTATGAAGATTGACAATGTAATTGTCAAAATACAGAGAAATGGATCAGTTTCATACAGAACCTTAAGCGCTCTTTTCATAGTGTTAACTTACCCTTGAGCGCCATGGGTAAGAAGAGGTCCCGTAGTTGAATGTTATTTCCTCGCCTAGAGATATTTCTCTCAGAGCAAACAGGCACAAGTGTGGAGTCCCCTCAAGTTCAAGTTTCTTCATTTCACAGTTGGGATTTATGTGATCATCATTCACAATTCTTCCAAGGGTCTTATCCTCTTTTGAAGCATCAATGCTGCAAGCAAATGAAACTCATCATACTGTTTTCTTATAAACTTTGTCAATGTTGTTGTTAACCTATAGAAATATTGTGGTGTAAAGTCAGAACAGAAGAAATAACAGATGGCTTACCACCAATGTGTTCCTTTCCAAGAAAATTCATACAAGTAATTGTTAAGCGTATCTTCATGTTTTCTTCTGGACTTCCTGGTTTTGAGATGAGAGATTTTTCCACGATATTCAACAACAAATGTGGATGGTTCAATGGCTTGTTGGGTAAACACACCTCTCCCTACACATCAAAGATTAACACAATTAACAGATTGTTCTGCTATGACACACTGTTGTCCTGAACATTTAATCTATAAATTAAAAAAGTGCATAGGAGATACACAGCCACTTCAGGCCTCCATGTATTAAAACACATTCAGTCATGCTTGTTTTCTACAGGGGATACATTCTTCTCTTCTCTATATTGCACTGTGTACAAAAATCATAATATGCATATTCTATCTCATTTAAATATTATAATAATATGCAGATTCCAGAATGTTGATAAACACCAGAAATAATACTTTTACTAGGTATACTTGCTATTAGTAACGTAGAACTACCTTTGAAAGAATCTATAAGCCTTTCCTCCAGAAAGGGTTTGTCCCTGCAGGAGACTATGTGCTCCAGAGCATCCTGCTCAGGAGTCTGCTGCTTTTTCTGCATTTCCATGGCACCTGGAACTGTTAGGAACATGCCAGGTTTTATCAAAATGTTCACTTAATAGGCAATAAACACTGAGATTGACTTAAAAAACAGAGGCAAATAAATATATAACACAGCAGAGTAAAAACTAATCTGAGATGTTTGTTTAATGTTTGGTTTGATGTTTTGCTTTTAGCATATTTAATTAAACCAGTTTTTCTAAATTACAGTTGTAGCTCACTGTTATTATGATGCACACCTATTTTGCTAACATGCTAACTCTTTACAAGCGATAGATAACAAAGCATCAGCAGTTTACCAACACTTTGCAAACCACGTACGACCTTCTCAAAAATCACATATTGAAACATAGCAGCATTACCTTTGCTTCAATTTCCCATAGTACAAGCAAAGAGGGTTACAAGCACCACAAACACGGTGGCAGCCATTTTCCAATTTCTGCTGCGCGTTCCATGACCGCGTCATCGTGACGTTACACTATCTGACGAGATTCAGCCAATTGCGGAACGTGGCTTCCCCCTTCTGTCGAAGCAGCCAATCAGCGTCCGAAAAACATTCCACCGCGAGGAGCAGTGGTGAACAACAAGGCACGTAAAAAAACGGTGTATTATGGGGACATGAGGCAGGAGAAGAGTCCCCACATTACGACAAGTAATACGTCATGGCATTAGTACGTTACCTCAGAGTAACTATTGTCTTACCTGAAACACCGAGATTTTTAAAAGGTTTTATTCAAAAAGGAACAGACATTAAAAAATACTGTGGCAGCCATATTCTACAGACTGGGGGCTTCATGAAGGGACAGCATTTCTTTACTTTTACAAAATACAGGGGTCATGATTATGCACAATGCTGAAATCTCAGGATGCTTTGGATGAAGTGACATGCCTAAAAAGATGTAGTCTGAAATCAAGAAGGGCAAACAGAGACGTCAGCTTTATGAATTTGACATACACTCAGATCATTTTCCCCAATTGGAATAGTCTCAAGTGTTTGAAACCAACTACTCTTAATAGCAAGCGTGTACAAATGGCATCTTGCTCTTTGAGTAAACCTTCAGCCAAATCACAGCCTGATGGACAGCTGAGAATCCGTTTACTGCTTGTTTGCCACTCAGCGTGATGGGTTGTATTTCATATCTACATCACAAAGATGTTTGATGACTGTCTACAGGCAAAAACAAGTACAACAGAAGGTCAACAGTTTGTCAGGGTGGACCTTCATCTGCCCCAAAGAGGCAGAAGGACCATTTACACTTTTTCACAACTTGAATAATCATTGAACAAATTGTTTAACAAACACCCCGAGTCCAACTTTTCAACTTAGTTTACACTTAAAAATCTGAAACTTCTGATCCAAATGTTCAGGAAGTGTCTTTCTTTGCAGTAGTTTTATTTGTATATGGATTTATTCTGTCCATTTGTGTTTATTGGGCAATTTAAATGAAATCTAATGTAATCATAAACATTTACACAGAAGCTGCTGAACCAGTTCACTTTCTGTCATCACTCTGAATCCCCATCTTCCTCCCCGTCAGGTGTAAATGGTGGATCGTCAGTGGTCTGTTTCTCTACACCGCCGCCTTCTTTCCTCGTCCCCAGATGCAGCTCCCGGACGGTGAGGATGCGGGTGAGCATGGCCTCCATGGTGCTGTCATCCAGAGCGGTGGAGGAGAACCACAGGGGGCTGTTGGGGACGCAGCAGCGCTCAGGGTGAAGGTAGAAAATGTTAGTGCGCTGCTTGACTGACTCCGAGCTGGAAGGGAGAGATGTTGATATCATTTAGCTCGGTAAAGGCTCTAACTACACTTCATATTCACTCAAAACGATCAGATGGGATCTTCTCTTTGATCTCCTGGATGGTATCAACAATGCTTTCAGCACTGTCCCTAGTCACAGGAAGGAACAACGGCACAGGAAGCTGCAGAAAACAGGAACAACAGCAAAGGAAATAGGGGCAATTCAGTTTAATCAAAGGCCATGTCATTTACAAAAGGTTTGCTCAGGTCTGAGTAAAACGACTGAAGAACATACAGGTAGAGGCAGGCCAACGGGCTGGGGTGTGCACTGGCTGTACATGTTCATGGGTACAGGAACATACACAGGCACCGGGACGGGCAGGACCAAGACTTTAGGAAAGGTTTCACCTATAGAGAGGAAATAAAATACAGTTAATACTCAAGTATTAAGCCTTGATGTACTTGAGGGCATTCTGTTCAGGAGTCAGTTCACAGACAAATCTCAACAGAGAGATATGAAGACATGAAGTTTGAACGATGTTGTTAAACATTATAATTATTGGTTTCGAACATAAACTTCAAAATACAATATAATGTGATGTCAACTCACTCCACTCAGGAAAAAGACCTTGTCTTTCATTTTCTGCACCATCATCACTTTTAGGGCTGGCCGGTTCCAGTATATCTAGGAATGAAAAAAAAGAATACTGAGTTCTTTTCAGACAGAGTCGGGTTTGCTATGTGTACAAAAGCGAACAAGCACCTTCTATCTCGATGTCATTCAGAGAGTTTCCTTTAAATCTTTCCAGGGAACCTTCTTCCATTGCCAACAGCAGTTGTGCGATTTTTGCCAGCTCCACAGCTGCCTCTGGCTGCCGGTAATAGCTCTTCTCAGTGCAGATGTTACGGCCCAAAAGCTTAGCAAGGTGCTCCAGCTCATCACTTTCTAGATTAAGAATCTGGAAAACTCTTACAATGCGCTTTTGAAAATTTGCTGAGAGGAGGTACTCTGGGTTCTTTGCATGACACAAATTAATAAAAAGCTTAATGCAAATTCTCCCTCTTAGGAAGCTTGAAGGAGAACCATCGGGCTTTGCAAACACAAAACCATTGTCTTTGTGCACGCCACATGTCATTCTCTTGCTCAAAAGCAGGTTTAATGCATCAACAAGTTTAGAAGTCAACAACACAGGAACATTTCTTCTAGTCTTGTTTGGCATATTTATTTGGACAAAGTGCTTGGAGAGCACTTGAGCAGCGTCTTCCCTCTTCTGGAATGACTCCAATGTCATTTTTGAAACCTCACATGCACCTTTATTTAAAACAACCACCTGTGCCACTATCACTCTGCAAAGTGCAGTGTAGACTTGTGGGCTTTCGTACTTTTTAATTGTGTCAATGGCAGAAGTTAAAGTTGTTTCAAGGCACTTGTACAAAGCCTGCACATCCTGTGTAAATGGTATCGTAGATGGGCGATTTACTTTCGGTGGACTCAACAGATTCTCCTTTTTGTCAAAGGACAAATTTTTCCATTCTTCTTCACACAATTTAATGAATGTCTTTGTGTCTCGCACCATCTCCTCATCAGCATCAGCTTCCGCTTTACTGACAACAACGTTAGCAATTTCTTTTAGTGTTTGTCCTAATGTTAATGCAACACCTGTTTTTTTATATCTCCCCTTTTTCTCATTGAATCCAGCGATGCTTTTGACAGTCTCAACAATCTTGCTGAAATTTTGGGGTTTTAGAGCATCTTTAAAGCTAAATATTGATTTTCCGTGCAGCGCCAACAGGAACTCTCCCATTTGTCTAAGCATCTGTTTGATGTCCTCATGTTTCTCTTGACATCCATCATACTTGTCTGACAGAAACTGTGTCAGCAGTATAAGAACTGCATCATGTTTAACCATAAATGACGTCTCATCACTTGGCAAGCCTAAAATAATCCTCTGCATATCAGAAAGAGGTGCTGTAAACAATGATGATTTTTCAGACTCATGAAAGATCTTTGCCTTGTTTGATGAGATATTGGGACATTTGGAGAAATGACTTGACATGAATGTACGACTGATGAAGCCTTTACAATGCTGACAGTGTGTATGGGTTTCGCCATTCACTGTTTGGGTTTTTGTCCGTCTTTTTGCTTTTAAAACTCCACAGTTGGTCTTCAACACTTTTTGATTATGCTTGTAGTCTCCTCTGTTCCTTAAGTCGTTCAGCAACATTTTCCGTTCCTTTGAATTTTTGGGTAATGCCAAAACCTTTGCGATGTCAGGCTCCTCATCAGCATGCCTTACAAGATGACGAGAAATTTTAGTCATACCTTTTCCACAAACGTAACAATAATTTCTCCTGGACTGATGTACAGCTTTGGGTTCTTCTGTATCCTTGTTATCACAATCATTATCTGAGCCATGTACGTCTGAGCTTGATCCTGCCTCCTCTGGTTTATAGTCACCATCTGAGATCAAAGCAGCCTGTTCAGGTTCATAGTTCCCATCTGAGACACGTTTAGACTTTGGATCACCAAGTTCTTCTTCGTCAGAGCACGAAGCTGCCACAAGCTATAAACACAAACATAAGGACAAGCGACAGGTCACTTACAAAAAAATGATCTATAGCTCTGCTAGTGTGTCATTAAAAACAGCAACCATAGTTCAGTAGAAAAGACTAGACCTCCATTGTTTAAAATAAGTCAAACAACTGGAATGTCTAAAAACTATTAAAGATGTTCACAAACAAACTCTGCCTTTGCGATTTACAGTTGTTTTGAAATTTGTTATGCTATTTGTTGCTATGTAATTGTCACAATACAAAGAAATGGAACAGTTTCATACAGAACCTTAAGCGCTCTTTTCATAGTGTTAACTTACCTTTGAGCGCCATGGGTAAGAGGAGGTCCCGTAGTTGAATGTTATTTCCTCGCCTAGAGATATTTCTCTCAGAGCAAACAGGCACAAGTGTGGAGTCCCCTCAAATTCAACTTTCTTCATTTCACAGTTGGGATTTATGTGATCATCATTCACAATTCTTCCAAGGGTCTTATCCTCTTTTGAAGCATCAATGCTGCAAGCAATGAAACTCATCATACTGTTTTCTTACAAACTTTGTCAATGTTGTTGTTAACCTATAGAAATAATGTGGTGTAAAGTCAGAACAGAAGAAATAACAGATGGCTTACCACCAATGTGTTCCTTTCCAATAAAATTCATACAAGTAATTGTTAAGCGTATCTTCATGTTTTCTTCTGGACTTCCTGGTTTTGAGACGAGAGATTTTTCCACGATATTCAACAACAAATGTTGATGGTTCAATAGCTTGTTGGGTAAACACACCTCTCCCTACACATCATAGATTAAAACAATTAACAGTTGTTCTGCTATTACACACTGTTGTCCTGAACATGTAATCTATAAATCTATAAAAATCTATAAATCTATACACAGATAAAAATCTGTGTACAAGATCATAATATACATTTTCTATCTCTTTTGAATATTATAATAGGATTACACAGATTCCAGCATGTTGATAAACACCAGAAATAATACTTTTACTAGGTATACTTGCTATTAGTAACGTAGAACTACCTTTGAAAGAATCTATAAGCCTTTCCTCCAGAAAGGGTTTGTCCCTGCAGGAGACTATGTGCTCCAGAGCATCCTGCTCAGGAGTCTGCTGCTTTTTCTGCATTTCCATGGCACCTGGAACTGTTAGGAACATGCCAGGTTTTATCAAAATGTTCACTTAATAGGCAATAAACACTGAGATTGACTTAAAAAACAGAGGCAAATAAATATATAACACAGCAGAGTAAAAACTAATCTGAGATGTTTGTTTAATGTTTGGTTTGATGTTTTGCTTTTAGCATATTTAATTAAACCAGTTTTTCTAAATTACAGTTGTAGCTCACTGTTATTATGATGCACACCTATTTTGCTAACATGCTAACTCTTTACAAGCGATAGTTAACAAAGCATCAGCAGTTTACCAACACTTTGCAAACCACGTACGACCTTCTCAATAATCACATACTGAAACATATTAGCGTTACCTTTGCTTCAATTTCCATCAGTACAAGCAAATAGGGTTAAGTACCTCAAACACGGTGGCAGCCATTTACCAATTCTTACGGGGCGTCCCACGCCACGTCATCGTGACGTAGATTTCTTGAAGGGCTTCAGCCAATCACGGAACGTGACTTCCCGCTTCTGTCAAACGGTGAAAGAAAAGGGTTGTATCATTCAGATCCGGATCGGTTTATTTGTCATGTGCAGGTTGACGCTCAGTCAACAATGCAATGAAATATAAATGCACAAGAATGCACACTTACTCTTAAAATATGAGTGCAATAAAAAAACATAAAATACCAATAGAAAAAAGAACATTAAATACAATCACTAAGAATATGTCATTTTGGTTGCCTATCTTTGCAGGTCTGGAAGATAATAATATTTTTGAATTAATATTGCAGAAGTCATGGGTAGCATATTGCACTTATAACAGTTAACATGTTATATTGAGTCTTTTTTGACTTTGATCGAAGTAGTTCCGGTACCACACCGTGATAGAAGCTGGTGAGGAAGCTGGTGTTAATGCAGAACTACTGTAGAGTTTAGACTGTTTGAATGACATCAGTGTTAACTGCAAAAGGGTGGATAACATGTGTTAATCCAATGAGAACGGGTTTACACATTTAAAGGACATGTCTTAAGCTGGAATAGTGATGATGAAGCCTGAGTGAACCTAGTTTCTTAAAACAGGTTAAAGCACTTGATTAAATCGTAATGATAGCGTTTGTGCTGTGCTTGGCTGTATAGTCATGAACAGTGAGGAGGGGCTGAGGACACAGCCCTGCGGTGTCCGGAAACTGAGATGTTTGAACCTTAAAAATGTCGGGGATGCTGGTCAGCGCGTGCTTTCAAAGCCCGACCTGGGACGCCATCAGGCCCAGGTGCTTTATGGGGGTTCACGCTCCTGAAAGTCCGTCCCACTACAGCAGTGTTTAGGGTAAATATGAGGTCGCCTTCGTCTGGTGGCATCAAACCGGGCGTAGAAGGTGTTCAGCTCCTCTGGAAGCGATGCAGTGGCCAGTTCCACCTGCCTGTTGCTGAACTCACAGTCTGTGACAGAGCGTAAGCCGTTCCACAGACATTTTGGGTCTTGGCTGTGGTAAAAAGGCTCCACCTTTTCCCTCTTGGCACAGCTGATGGATGACAACAATAGGTTATGGCATTAGTACGTTAATTTACTGGAAATTATTGTCTTCTGATCATAGATCCAACATCGAGTGTTGGACAAGGTTTTTAAATGCTTTTATTCAAAAAGGAGCAGACATTAAAAAATACTGTGGCAGCCATATTCTACAGACTGGGGGCTTCATGAAGGGACATGAAGGGACAGGGGTCATGATTATGCACAATGCTGAAATCTCAGGATGCTTTGGATGAAGTGACATGCCTAAAAAGATGTAGTCTGAAATCAAGAAGGGCAAACAGAGACGTCAGCTTTATGAATTTGACATACACTCAGATCATTTTCCCCAATTGGAATAGTCTTAAGTGTTTGAAACCAACTACTCTTAATAGCAAGCGTGTACAAATGGCATCTTGCTCTTTGACTAAACCTTCAGCCAAATCACAGCCTGATGGACAGCTGAGAATCCGTTTACTGCTTGTTTGCCACTCAGAGTGATGGGTTGTATTTCATATCTACATCACAAAGATGTTTGATGACTGTCTACAGGCAAAAACAAGTACAACAGAAGGTCAACAGTTTGTCAGGGTGGACCTTCATCTGCCCCAAAGAGGCAGAAGGACCATTTACACTTTTTCACAACTTGAATAATCATTGAACAAATTGTTTAACAAACACCGAGTCCAACTTTTCAACTTAGTTTACACTTGATTGAAACTCCTGATCCAAATGTTCAGGAAGTGTCTTTCTTTGCAGTAGTTTTATTTGTATATGGATTTATTCTGTCCATTTGTGTTTATTGGGCAATTTAAATGAAATCTAATGTAATCATAAACATTTACACAGAAGCTGCTGAACCAGTTCACTTTCTCTCATCACTCTGAATCCCCATCTTCCTCCCCGTCAGGTGTAAATGGTGGATCGTCAGTGGTCTGTCTCTCTACACCGCCACCTTCTTTCCTCGTCCCCAGATGCAGCTCCCGGACGGTGAGGATGCGGGTGAGCATGGCCTCCATGGTGCTGTCATCCAGAGCGGTGGAGGAGAACCACAGGGGGCTGTTGGGGACGCAGCAGCGCTCAGGGTGAAGGTAGAAAATGTTAGTGCGCTGCTTGACTGACTCCGAGCTGGAAGGGAGAGATGTTGATATCATTTAGCTCGGTAAAGGCTCAAACCACACTTCATATTCACAGTGATAATTAAAACACTTGTGCAACATGTAAACTTGTGACTTTAAATGTATGTTGTTGTTTTTATGTTTTAAATCATTATTTTTTTCTTGTACGTAATATAGTCTCAGTTGTAGACCAATCACTGATGTTACACTAACCACTTTGAGAGGTAGAACTCGTAGAGTCTGACAGGACAGCGGAGGGGGTTCTCCGTGTTCTCTGCCATCTCCAGGACTTCGTCTTTATTCTCATCCTCCTTTCGTTTCTTGGCTGGGACCTCTGCATCTGAGAAGACAATACCCATTCACAATACATGTATATTATGTGAATGAGGAGTTTCCTCATTTACTCCTACCTGTCTCTGCCTCAGTCGTGCATATGGGCGGGTAGAACCGCAGGAGCGTCGTCTTCGTGTTGTTTGGGTTGGTTTTGGTGCAGCGCATGACGTGGGCGAAGGACAGCTGGCGGTGCTGCTCCACTGTGGTGAAGCCGAAGTACTTGCAGCAGAAGAAGAGCAGCGTGTTGAGGAGGACGATGGGGGAGTACGCACCCAGCTGTTTACATTCCCACAGATACTCCTCCTCAACTCGAGAGTGGATGTAACCTGGAAAAGGGGAATCAACAGAGAGGTGATGACTGTGGTGACTGGTTGTTGTCATTAGACAGAACCTGGATGGGAGTGATCACTCACCACTGGCTGTGACGGAGGGTGTGAAGGCTTTCAGCATGTTGGTGAACTCAATGGAGAACTTGTTGTAGAAAAGATCCATGAATATGTTCTCCACCCGACCGTTCTCAAACAGGTGCTGCAGAAAGACGAAAGGTTGCAGAACTAAACTGAGTGAAGTTGGGAGAACATCCAGTTCCTCAGCTGAGTTTGTGTAAAGAATGAGATTTAAGAGGAACAGAATATGGTGCCAAAGTGCTGCTTTTCTTGCCTGCTGAATGCCGAGGCAGAGGTAGAAGAGGCTGTCAGGTGAGTACGGCTCTCCGTTTGGTCGTTTCACCTCAGCGATGAAGCAACAGAGGCCGTAGCTCAGCTCAGCTGTGGCGCAGAGAAGAACATCCTCCTTCAACTCTATTGGACGTGCTAAGAGGAAGAAAAGAGAAACGTTTGAGAGCTAGTTCACTTACATTACTACTAAACTATAACTACAATATTTATTATGGTCAGTATGTAAAGAGTAAAATAGAGGAACAGGGAACAGTCTGTGCAGACTTACACCCGAAGCGTGGATTCCGCAGGTTGGGCTGAGTTCTCCTCCACTGGATCCATCGCTTCCAGGCATCAACGCCATACTGACTCCTCAGTTTTGGGATCTCGACAGCCGCAACCTTGTTGGAAGAGGCATTTGTTGATGCGTCTTCAGCTGCTTTAGACGAGCGCTGAGAAGGACGACCCTAGAATGAACGAAGAGGCAGAGAGGGGCTACATCACACACGTCAAATCTTAATATGTCTGTAACCAGGCCTTGTGTCGTTACCCTCTTCACTCTGGCTTTTCTGTGAGCTTGTCGTCGCCGTGGGGGGGCACACGGAGGACTCTGAGCTCGTTGACTGTCTTCTCTCTCTTGGGCCATTCTCTCCAGAGTTTCTGACAAATACACACAAAACTTTTGCATTTTTTAGCATCACTTGGAACAATGTGTGTATGTATACATACATACATACATACATACATACATTCACATATACACACACCAATATATATATATCTATATCTATACCTATGTATATCTATCTCTCTATCTATATAGCTCTCAGTTATTTAACAATTTGATCGTTCTATATGTGGTACAGCTCTTCTTCTCACCAACTGTGAAGTCAGCCTCTATGTCCATGGGACGTGGAGCCGGAGATGAGGGCTCGGAGTAACGCTCGCTGGGCAACGCCACAGAAGCAGCCGTTATGGGGTTGAGCTTCTCCTGAGCGTCTGAAGGTCTGACGCAGGCCTGAAGGCGAGCGGGCGACTTCCGACCTGCATCAGACGAAGTGTCATCCCAGTTGTTGAGGAAACTGGACAAGTCGTCCGTATCCAAGTCGTCACTGTAATTACTGACATGGTCTGAAAAATAAACGGGAGAGTAAATGTTTGTCCAGATAAAACACAATTAGCATCAATAAAAGGGAGACGTGGAGGAGATTAAAGCTAGTTTAAAATTTATTTGCTTACGCCTTCCCGTCTGAGGTAGATTTTTTTCAAGATGAACTGAATAGTTTTAAACATGTAAAGATTTGTTTGTGTTTTTCTTTCCCACCTTCTGGTGCTTGCGTTTCTTGTCTCTCAGTCTCTTTCTCCACAACTTTCTCCTTGGGTCTCTCCCGCTTGGCATCGGTCTCCTGCTCCGCCACCATCTCCGCCATGAGGATGAGCTCGGCCTCAAAAGGGTCAGACGGGATCTTCTCCTTGATCTCCTGGATGGTCTCTACAATGCTTTCAGCACTGTCCATAGTCACAGGAAGAAACATGGGCACAGGAAGCTGCAGAAAACAGGAACGACAGACAAGGAAATAGAGTCATGATGATTTAAAAATGTTTGCTGGCGTCTGAATAAACCAACTAAAGGACGTACAGGTAGAGGCAGGCCAACGGGCTGGGGTGTGCACTGGCTGTACATGTTCATGGGTACAGGAACATACACAGGCACCGGGACGGGCAGGACCAAGACTTTAGGAAAGGTTTCACCTATAGAGAGGAAATAAAATACAGTTAATACTTCATTCAAATATTACAGCTGCAGCTCATCCACCTGTCGTTGGACAGGGGCTTCAGCTGCTGTATCCTTAAGTCACCAAACTCCAAGTGGAGAATCTCACTTGTCTGTGATTCTGCATCAGTGGTCTGGGTTTTGCAGGAGACTCCTTTGTTCTGCACCAGCGGTCTACAGAGCAGGGCCTTGTTCTTCAGGATCTTAGGTGCAGTAAAATGAGGTTTCACAGTATCTGTCTGAACACCAATCTGAAAAAACAACATCTCCACTTAATTGAGCGTATTTCTCCTAGAACACTCCACTCATAAGTAAATCTAACAGCTCGCTGCATATAAAACACACAACACATCTAACTTACATGTCCTGAGCGTTTTGATTGAATTTTAGACACTGTGCCTGTGGAGACAAACAAAAGTATGAATCAGTTTGGAGCAGGGGTGTCAAACTCAAACCAGTCCCTTGCTGGTTTTCCATCCCTTCCACAGAGCCTGTTGATTACCTTAATCAGGTGTGTTAAGTCAATCAGCAGCTGGATGAGCCAACTGACACACCTGTTCAAGGTAACTAGCAGGGAGTTGGAGAACCAACCGGGACACCAATCCACAAGGAACGCAGTTTAACACCTCTGCTTCAGAGAGAATGAAGCATCTGACATACAGAACAGAAGTGTGTGTGTTTGTACTTTTTTCTGCTGGTGTGTCAGAACCCTCAGTCTGTAGGTCCTGAGAACCAGCTAGGGAGACGACGCTGGCGATGACGGGTGTGGGCTCCTCTTTATCTGCAGAGCCAAGACCATAAAACATCATGGAATACTGACACATCTCAATCAAACAGGAGGATGTTTGGTGAAAAGAAGGAACCAAACGTGACACGGAGACAACAACACACCTGTGAGGACCTCGCCCTGCGTGGCTACCGTATCGCTACAGAACTGCAGCAGACAGTTCAGGTCACAGAAGTGTTTGACCTCCCCCATCATGGGGAGACTCTGCCTCAGCCTCCGTTTGCGCCCACAGGTGTCACACTTGGCAACCTGAGAGGAAGTGATGATAAATGGTTCACTGGGAAACCTGATTTGACGAAGTAGCAGCACTGAGGCGTACTTACGTGGCAGAAGAGCATGGTGTATTTGGACCTGCACTCCTCCGAGCAGAACTGCTCCGTGAAGTTCCCGTACTGAGCAGTCACCAGCTTTTTTGACACACAGTGGCAGTAGACGCAGGAGTGACAGTATTCCCCCCAGTTTTTAGTTAGGTCGTGTTTATAAAGGAGCTTACAGCCTGGAAGAGGAGAACAGCTTTATAACACACCACACAGCTTCAAACCCCTGGCACAGCTCATCCGCCCTCTCCTCACCGTCGCTGCAGAAGTGGCAGTCTTTTGTGTCGAATCTCTTGGCGTCTCTGGTGATCTTTTCGATTTTGCAGTACTCACACAGGTTCGTCAGACTGTTGGACTTCTTGAACTCAAGAGAACAGTCCATGCTACACACAAAAACTAACTTGTCCTACAAGCAGAGAGGTGGTAAGAACAATCAGTCCAATCAGTGCCTGTGGCTTTGTCTCAACTCTGAACTTTTGACGATGGTCTGTTAAAAAGCCAAATACCTTGATCTGGATGAGCTCAGGTTTGAAGACTATGTCGCAGGTACACTGGAAGCAGCTCAGTTTGGGCGGGTTGATAGGGGCTTCTTGCTGAGGCTGGGTAGAGGGTGTGGGCTCGATTTGGGCCGGTCCTATGGGCAACTTGGTAAAAACATTCACTTGTTTCTGCGACTTGAACTTTTCCTAAAGCAGCGAAAAAACAAAATGAAGGCGCTGTCAATAAAACCTGTGGTGATGTGAGAACAATCCAGTATGTTTCATCTGGTCTGAGTGTGTTAGCAAGTAAACCTCATACCTGAAAAACCATGACACACGATAGTGTGCAAAAGTTCCTGATGGTCGTGTCAGACATGGCCAGGTGATAGGCTGGGACAGCTTTCTTTCCACAAGTATCACAGTTCAACTGAGCACCTGTCAAAACCAAGAAAAACTCAAAATTAAATGTTTTTTTTAACGTGGAATGCCTGAATCAAAACCCTGTTGTCAGTACCTGATGAACTGACACTCTGGACCATGAAAGCCATTACACAGCTGCTGCTGCAGAACAGACTGACAGAGTCATCGTTGTTCCTATTGTGGATGGTCTCGGACATAGGACGCACTGTGTGGCACATGGTGCAAGGATGAGTCGTCTTAATTTTCTACACCAACAAGGAGGAAAAGAACAAGAAAAAAAGTCTGTTAGAGCAAAATAAAAATACAACAAATCCATTCAAAGCCTCATCTCCAGTTTACAGTCATACATCTGTAGCTTTCTGAAGCATTCAGGTAATTCTGTCAACCAGCAGCAGCTAAACACTGCTCTGACCTAAACAGACCTGAACCTTTCATACCTCTTTCAACTTGGACAGACACTCTTCATTGCACACGGTTTTGTTGCCATCTTCCAACTTGAGCAGGAGCGGTTTGCTGTGGGTGAAGGTGCCACAGCTGGCACAGCCGTTCAAGGACAGGCTGTGCATGCTACGGAAACGCTGGAAGCAGGCGTCACTGCAGAGCTTGTGCACGGTCCCGTTGAGGACCACTTCATGTTTGCTCTGACAGAACAATAACAAACGACCGTTATATTACAGCTTCAAAGCAGTTTATCCTGTTTTATTGGCTATTGATGGGGTGGTTCATAAAAAGTTCATAAAAACGGGGGAGTACTGTTTGACTTACAACACAGTTTCTTGTGCACATGCTGCACAGCAGCTTTGGTGATATTTTTTTGTTGGTGAGGCTTTTGGACGATTCTTTCTTGTAGTTAAAGGACGTAAGGCAGTTCTGGCTGCAGAAATCCTTCGTGGCTCCTTGAGCATCTGGAGCCAGGATGACGTCCTGAGGCCGTAATATCACCCTGAGAGGAAAAAGTGCGACAAGAAGATTTGGATGTAATGTGACTCTATGCTTGGAACCAGGGAAACCATGTTTTCTTTTGATGAACTGACTTTTGGCAGCTGTGGCAGATCTTTGTGACTCCTTTGAGGGGAAGAGATGCGGTGAGGCAGGTGGTGGAGCAGAAGAGCGACGAAGAGCCCCTCCGCTGGTAAGCTGTCTGTCCTTTCATCAGGCCCTTCTTGCAGTGAGAGCAGGACATTTGCGCAGCAGAAGGGTGGACAACAGGCAGCGCTTGTGATTCAGTAGTCACAGAGAAGACTGATCCGATCTTCAAGTCCTCCTGTGAACACCAGAGAGGGGTCAGTGACGGCTTAGTGACTCTGGATCCATCAAACCCCAATGATGATGAGGGTTTGATGTACACAGCTGAACTGCTCGGTAACACCTAAACTTTCATAAGCCTTGGTAA
Source organism: Betta splendens (assembly GCF_900634795.4). Taxonomy (NCBI): domain Eukaryota; kingdom Metazoa; phylum Chordata; class Actinopteri; order Anabantiformes; family Osphronemidae; genus Betta; species Betta splendens. Next base: position 13,925,223 of record NC_040891.2, on the reverse strand, counting down.
AAGCAGACACATTTCTGACCTTTGCAGCAAGAGGCTCATCCTTCACACTTGTTATAGAAGATGATGAGACCAGAGCGTGTTCATATTCCTCATCTATGGGTTCATCCTTCACCTTGACCAAAGGTGGTGAAGGAGACAACTTCACTGACTGGGCTGCTTCCTCCAACGTCCCCTACAACAAAAGAAAATGTATACTTGATGTCCATACTTTAGACCATTACAAACATGCTATGAAATTATTTGGCAAAAATCTGAAACAGACTTGAGGTGTACATAATAAAAGTATCGTATTTTAGCTTTTCAGCTAAAAAGGATAGGACCCAACTGCTTTACCTGTTTTGCAAGCTTTACAGTTTTTATCCCATTTATCATAGCTGCTGGTGAGCTGTCCCGTCCTACAGAAACACAAGCAAAGGTTCAAAACAAAATAAAGCACAGACGTCAATGCAAAGCATGTTTTCTCTGTAGGGGATTACCTGTACTGGCTGTGGCTTCAGACAATGGAGACATGCTGGACTGAATCAAATCTAAAGCCACTTTCACATCCTCATCTGCTGGTGGTGGCAGTACAGTGGGTTTCACATCCACGCCTTCCACATTAGAGCTGCTGCTCTCTGCCCCTGAGACTATGAGAACATTTTAAATACAATACAATACCTTTTAAGTACCAGGAGTAAATTCATGAACAATGATCAGTCTGTGCTGATCCAGGCATATTTCAAAAGATCAATAGTTTCCAAAATAAAACATTTAACAGACATTTTGCTTGTGCTGCATTTACATATTAAAGCTACATTTGTTTTGTTTACCTGCATTTGAAACAGTGAGTGACTGACTGCTGTCAGTATCCAAACTATTACATTCCTCCTCTTTCATTTGAGCTTCTTGGTCCATCTGATCCACAGCACCAATGTCCATCACCGCATCAAGGTCAGGAGCTATGGAAATGCTCTGCATCCCAGTGGCCTCCATAGTGTCAGAGTCTTGATCCATCTTTTCCTCTGTGTTTCCCTCATCCTTGAGATCAGGATTTGTGTCCATACTCACATCTGGTCCTGAAGAACTCTGATCCAAGTCATTTTGTTTTACGATAATTGTTATGTCATCCACTACAAACTGTCCCTCGGTTTTTACCTCAGTTCTGTCCTCCTCAGCCTCAGAGGAGATACCTGGTTCACAACTGTCAGCTAAAGCAGCACTGCATGTCTCTCCTGCACGTGACGACTGTAAAGGTGATGGATTTAGACGTGATACCGATGTAGGAGAAGTGATCTCATTTTCATATTTTCCCTCTGTTCCTTCCATTTCTTCTTTAGCGGCAACAGGTTTGCTCTCCTCTTCATGCTCAGATAGTCCAGCAGGAGAAGAGCGAGGAAACTCTGTGTCTCCAACATGTGCAGCTTCCATGGACTCCATATCTTTGTCTTCTTTAACCTTTGTAGACCAATATACAATTAATAAATTTACACTGTATTTTTGAAAATAGAAGCTTCAGAAGTACTTGATGCACGTTACCTGTTGTAATTTGTTTATACATATTTGGCTTTAAAACAACACATGTAAACAGCACATTTCTGCAATGTAAACACAAGTAAGCTAACACTGCTGCCCAACCACTGCTCTAAGACATCTACAGCCTAACATTAGCATAAACCGACCGGATTAAATAGATAATTGCCTCTGCAAACAATGCTTCTGTACCTGTACGATGTTATGTTACTAAAATGCCAACAGGAGAAAACTAGTTAGCTGAGCGTTGGCTAAGCTAAGGCTAAGTTAGCCTGATGCCTACAAATAAGCCCGCAGTAACATATAGTTAGAGAGGTCTACACATCACAACAACTAGCCACAAAGATAATGTATTAAGTGTTCACTTCAAATCCGTGGGGGGGGGGGGGGCTTTTCATTCAACACGGTTCTAATTATGATCGTTACAACATGCAGAAAATTACCGCGCCAGCCACTTCATTGGTGGCCAGACATTGTTGTCCGTCTCCTGCTTCCGTAGTCGCCATGTTTGCGCCTAAAGCCCGTCCCTGAAGTTTTGCAAGTAAAATGCGAATCTGCGCGTTTAGAGCAGACTTTGCACAAGCGAAACTGAGAAATACTTTCCCATGCCTACAACTACATCATTTGCGTACAGTGTTTTTTTGCAGGATGTCCGTCTTCTTCTACTTACTGTTGGTTTTTAGCAAACGTGGAGCGCTCACTTCCGCCCCCACAGGCCAAACAAGGCATCACACCGAATACTCAACGCAAAACGTGAATGCTGTTTTAGTTTTTCATTTTTTTAAAATATAATCCTTAAAATGCACAATATTTAATGCAAAACACAGTTGAAGGAGAAAGGGAAACACAAATAAAAGCTTTCAAGGTGCCTGAACACAGAATAACCAAAATCCAGCAAAGGTGATGCTCTAAAACATTTTTTATTAGAAGAAGAAAAGGACAAAAAATGCCTGGTGGTTTGGTCTGGGCTTTGGACTTTATTTTAAGTACTGCTATATAAGTGATGATCAGCCAGGATGTGAACAAACACATCTCTTTTCTTCACAAAGGAATGGAAGCAGTGGCTCATTTTATTTATATTGCATGTTATACATTCAGGCAGCAGAAGACTCTGCTGGTGGTTCTTTTTGGAGCAATAGACAGGTCATCTTACTGTCCAGCTCCTCCATGAAGCCTTCATCCACAGACTCACTGTCCACCTCGTCTCTCTCTGCCTCTGTGGGCAGAAACACATGAAGATGAGGACGAGCCGGGCCGACAGCAGCAGCAGCGACAGGCTCCGGCACGGCGGGGCCTTCACTGCAGCTGGGTCCATAAGGTTTACCAGTGACAGATAAGGGTTGTTCATACGGTGAGGATTTGTTGTGATCTCGCATCACTAGAGGTCGTAGGTCACCAGCCTCTGCTTCACGGGTGTGTCTGTGCGACTGACGTCTCACTGGTGTTGACTTAGAGCTGAGCTGCATCGGCCGGGAGAAGTGAACATAGTTCTGGGCCTGGACCTGTGTCGCAGACCGACGGCAGGCGTTGAACGGCAGCAGTGCCGACAGCCTGGAAGATGGAGCGGAGGGCGGAGGCCTCGTTTGGGAAACACTGGACGAACAAGTTCTGGAGAATCTCTGGTAAAGGACGTTTTCATTTGGGATGAGAAGAGAGGGTTCGCTGACAAAGAAGAAAACAGATTATAAATCTTTTACTTATGCTGCACAAAATGCTGAACTGTTCTTGTTCATGTGTTCCCATTAATCCTGCACAAATTCATAAGGCTTTATTTTATCTGATATGATCTTAAATATTAAATGTGTACATTTTATTCTGCCAATCTAAGAAAATGCTTCCTCAGATTATTGATTCTTGTTTTGTTATGGTTAAGAATCGTCTGCACAACCAATGGCCCCATAACACACAATTAGACAAACATCAGAGCTTCTTTCCTTTAATAATTCACCGGTGCTCATTCACAGTCTACTCTGTTGTTCAGTAAGTGTTTGTGGCCCCCTCGGGTTTCTCGCTGCTCTGAGTGAAGCCACAAGGCAGCGATGGCTCAGCTTCCACGCCTGAGATTTCTCCTCGACTGTACTCAACGTGCTTTCAAACTGTGACAAATGTGACATGAAACAATTACAGCGTATTTCTAGACAAGCACTCAGCTGAAGGGCCGAGCCCATGAACTGCAGCTCTTCTGCTCCACACAAGCAGAAGAGCTGCAGTTCAACCGTGTAAAGCAGCTACTTCTATTTTAATTTACGAGAAATAACATTCTTTACCTTTATGGTTAAAGACTGTTTGATTAATCGAGGAATGTTTTAACATCAGATATTTGCTTAACTCAGGTACAAACAAAATCACCATTAAAACAATATGTTACAGGGCCACATCCACCGCTGATGTCTACCTGAGACGAGCCACGCTCCTTCTCGCCCTGGCTGAGGTGAGGGCCGGCAGCCTCACGCGGGCCCCGGGGCCCCAGCTTCCTCCCCCTGTGGGCGGGAGGTGGACGGAGCTGGTGAGCAGGTGCGTTCGGACCAAGGTTCTGCTCCTCTGACGCCGCGTTCCACTGATTTCCAAACCCTGCGCCGCAGGGCCGCTCATGGATCTCTCAGAACCGTTTGAGTCCTGGCTGTGGAATCGCCCTGCGAGAGTCCGTCTGGAGCTGGAGTGTGACCGCATGGGAACACACACGTTCGTCTGTCTGTGGGGGGTGAATGGAACCGCTCCACAGCAGCACCATCAATGATGCATGCTCATCAATGTTGCAGGCTGGACACCACCTACTCTACCTCCTGCTCCTTTCCTTCATCCCCAGGTCAGTTTACACAGGCAACAGGTGGAGAGCAAACAGGCGTCCAAAGGTAAAACTGGGTTTTATTTCCTGGTTCTTTGTTGGATCCTGGGCCACTGTTTCTTCAAAGCTGTTGTGTAGTAGATCCACTTTCACGCTTGGCCTCCCTGTCCTGCTGCATCAGCTTCTTGGCTTCTGCTGATTTATTCACTTTGTCCACCTTCTGTAGAGTCGTGTGACAGGCTGTGCAGCCAAGTAGCCCAAACTAGTAACTTGTTAGTTCAACTTTCTTGGAATCTAAAATATTCAGCATATATTTCTTATATTTTATTCAGCATATATTTCTGATCATTTATCAGCTGGTGCTGAGGATCTCCGCTCGGCCTCGTTGCATCTATCTCAGCTGCCTCCTGTTTTCAGATGCTTCCGGATCACATTGCTCTGGGTGGAACCTGTCCAGAGTTGACAGCCAACCTTCAGGATACGAGCGTGACTGATTAGCGTTGACGCTGGTGTTAACAGCGGCCTGATAGCATCACATCCTTCAGGTTAAAGTTTAGAATGCCTTTATTAGTCCCACAGCGGAGAAATTCCCAATCATTGTTTCACTGCATTTGCATTTAAATTTCACTGAATTTAAAAATCACCTTTAACTTTACATTACACATACTTTACTACATTAACATCACGTCATCGTTAAAAAAAAAAAAAAAAAACATAGACACCATCTCATTTTCATAAAATTTATTAAGACAAATCAAGAGCAGGTCGGACTCTGTAGCCATTTGTCGCCTGCTGGATGCTTCTCCGTGCTGCATCTCCACCTGCAGCTCTACAGGCAGAGGACGAGAAGGCTTCAGTGAGATGACAGACGTCCAACATTGTGACGGTCAGTGTGGTGAAGGTGAAGCTCAGAGGAACCAACCTTAAACGTGTGCCGCCGTCACCAGAGAACAGCCGCTGGCTCTCCTGCAGCTCTGCTATTTCATTCTTCATTTAACCTGAACAACAAACAGACGTTAATAAAACTTTGTAAAAGTCATTCTGCAGGTGTTACAAAGCTAAAGACACAGCTCACAAATGAATCTAAAAGCCATCGAGTGTCCAGGTCTCACCATGGGTTAAGGCACAGGGACCCTCAGCCTCCTTCCAATACTTGAGGCTCCTGTGGCAAGAGACAAACAGTGAGTATGTGGTACTGAACGGGTCCAGTACCCATCAGTCATTTCATCTGTTACTATTTGAAGCTGCCACAATTAAAAGAAAATGTTGCTCTCTGCATCTACATTCATACGATATCTGTCACAGAATGTGATTTTGTGCTTTGAATTTGGACCAGCGAGGGCAGGTAAAGAAAGCTTCTCGCCCAGTACTGAATTTGTTATGTGAACATGCATTACAGGTAAACAAGCTGATGTTTGTCAGGGTTATATGTAGAATGGATGTGTGAAACAGGAAGGCATCCGTGCACCTTGAAGTGATCTGTGTGTACTGAAACTACAGAGGACGTGAAGCTGGACTTCATACGGGAACATCAGGGGCATTAACTTTGACCCAGACAGTTCTGGCTGCACATGATCGATGAGTAACCAGGTACAGGAAGGAGGCGTTCTCTATGGACACTGTGGGCAGAGCCCTCGTCAGCGAGGCCGTTAAAGGCCGGAAGGGTCATTCTGGCATCACACTCATAACAGGAGGACATGGACAATAATTTGAACCAATCAGGTCTAAAAGTAGTGAATGGATCACAGTGCAGACAGGTTAGAAGCCTCCAGGGCTCGACTCACGACTCCGAAGGATCAAAGCTCAGAGGTTTGAGAACCAGAAGCTCCAGGTAGCATCACACTCCGTTACAGCTAGAAGACAAAGTGCTGTTCCGTCAACAGGAAGTTGCCAGAGGCATCGTGTACTGTACCTTTTCAACACAGCCGGCCGGTCGGTCACTGGCATGACAGAAGGGTGACGTGAGTGTTAAGGTACTGAGAGGAGAGAGAAAGCAGCAAAGAGCAGCACTATGAAAAGGTCCATCTCACTTAAGGTTAACACGTTTGTTTCATGTGCTCCACCACATTTCAACACAAACATTACCCACGACACCCATGAGGCTGTGAGCTATAAAAAGGTCCAATAAAAGAGTTGCCAAAGAGCCGAGCTCGTGTTTACCTTGTTACACTGAGTAGTTCCCTCAAACGCAAAGACACAGTCGATGGATCTGCGTTAACATGTGTTAACATATGATCCTGAAACAACGTGGAGCATCTTTCCATGACGCAGATTAAAGGAGACGACAGCTTCTGAAAAGGTGCGCATCGGTCAGGATGTTCAGAGATTGAGCCTCTAAAGGCTTTAAAACACTTTAACTGTGTTCGCTTTAGTTCCAAGTGTCTAAACTAAAGCATGAGATCAAAATGTAGCGAGTTTAAACCGTTTTGCAACCATTATTAAATGGAAGATATTTTCTCTACTACAGGTCTGGAGGACTGAGACCAGTGAGAGGTGGAGTGTTGAGGATCATCATGTGCTGAACATGAGTTGGTAATAAGAGCTCTCTCTTCATCTACTCAGTGTTGATCATTCTCCTTACAGCAAACTACCGTCTACGCTGTGAAGTAGTAAAGTAGTAGTTCACAACTGCTTCTTCTGGGGGAACATTTGGAGACCTGAGCTTCTGGACTAAGTTAATGTGGAGGTGTAGTGGTTCACTTACTCAATGTTACGGTTTCTTTATTTGAATCAATAGTTATTCCTAGCCTCACTGATTCTAGGGGAATGTTGCAGGTACATTAAGACGGATATGAAGAAGGTCATTGTGCATCATTAGTAAAGGATGCTTGAAACTAAGTTAAAACATTGCAGCAGGGCAAAGCTAGAAATCTGAGGAAACTAGTCATTAAAGGTTTATAGATATTTGCACCTTTTGACAAATCCACTCTAAAGTAAATACAAACAGTCACAATAGTTGTGGAGGTGGTGAAAACAGCTCTAAATACAACAATAGAAGCACATCTGGCAAAGAGCTTCATTCTCCACTTCCCACCCATTTTATTTGAAAAACAATTACACAAAAATTGAAGTGGATCCGCTTTATAGAGAAGAAATCATGATGCTGATGTTACCACATTATACAACTAGCACTAAAGAAACGTTTTGACGGTATCGACCTGATACAGGTACAGGACAGAAGATGTTTGTTTGAGCATCATAGTAGAAACCACACACAACCTGCCTGTTTCCACTACAGATGACTTCAACGAAAAATCACCACAAGTTGAAGAAAATCCAACTGAAAAATCTTGTATTATCAAAAGAAGCAGTTGACCTGCGTGAACTGTAAGTAGTACTCGCAGTGAGGTCCAGCACTGTGGAGTGGAACCAGTGACTCATATAGGTCTCATGCACACGTACAGAGAAGCCAGAGTACTACAACCCCACACACACACAAAGACACACACACACACACTATGATGCGTCGCCCCCTCACACACAAACAGACGTCTGCACTGTGACTCCATTCTGTGACAGTGTGATGCCAGAAGCCCTGTGACGGTCACTGAGCAGTGACGCTGGAAGGAAGAGTTAAGTGATGGGAGAACTGAGCATCTTGTATGAGAAACATGGGTGAGACACTTACCTTGCGTGTTCAGCTCATCTGTGTTAGCATACCTCTGGCTGCAGTGACAACAAGTCCAGGCTTTACTGTCCACTGACTTCTACTCATCGTCAATGTAACCCAATGCAGAGAAGCGCCTCTACTGTGGACTGGGACAGTCTGGCTTTCACAAGCTTGCTGACAGCAGCTAATGCACCTCCCATTTACTCAAAGACATGAAACACACACAACACACCATCGCTCCACCACAGTAAAGTGCATGGACTTTCTACCTAAGGACGTTTGGCAAATGCAGACGGTCGCATGTACTGGGATGGTATTTGCCACAACGTTTAGGATGAGACTTTTTCACACACAGACGACCAGTAAGCGTCATTTACAGAGATTAAACGTCACTGGGCCTTTAAACAAATCCTGATTTCTTACTTTTTCACAGTTGAACTTTCATGTCCATTTTGACCCAAAGGTTTAAATATTTACTTTAATATAGTTTAGAGTGTATGGTCTATGAATTACAAACCGTATTTTAAATTAACACTAATGTAAAATTTGTTCCAAAGCTGCTGCCTGGAACCCTGAGGGAATCAAAATTCAGACTATGTCTAATGAAAATGTCAACGCTGATTTCAGCTAGAAGTCAATGTGTCGCTGAAGGAGCCTTTCCTTCAGACAGCACTTATCGTATCTACTTTGTGATTAGCAGGAAGTCCGTTCATCCTGACTGTTTAATACAACCAGACAGGAGCTCAGTGACTTGACAAAGTTTCCAAGTCTCCGGTGCCAGAGTTTTATATTACATCCAAAAGTGTAAAAGCTTTGGTTCCAACAGTTCCTTTCAGACTCCAAACAAAACGCTGTTGTCATTCAAGGTAAAGCCTTTGGGTAGATGTTTGTGTATTTTATCTGACGTCTAACATGAGACAGGGTGAAGCAGTCTTGTCTGGTCCAGCAGGCTGGTTCTCTGGTCTAGCGTTCCTTTCACCCTGCAGTCAAAGCCTCTGCTTTGTTCTACTTCTAGAATGTGACTTGAGGGCTGACTTTTAGTTTTAGATTGTGATTGATCTGAGATTGTGGACAGGGGTACAGATATTTTAACAGGCCAGACTTGACAACTGAAAGAGAAAGACTTTTACTCAGACATGCCAGAGAAGAACCGCTGCTGGCGAGTAGAGGTGCTGCATGTCAGAAGGGGCTAAACTAAAAGACAAACCATGCTCCTGTCATGCCTCTGATGCGTTTGTGTGTAGTCTGCCTCTGACACAGACTCTTCAGTCTGGTTTACATGGTGTAAACGTCCCATTCTCAACTTATTTGCTTTGTGCCATGAAGTACTCAAGAGAAGCTGCAACAGTTGCTACATACAACTTTAGACAACAGCTGATTGTACCACTGACTTTGAATTTCTTGGTTCCTTCTCACTGTCCAACATCTTTAAAGATGGTCAAACCTGTCAAAGAAAAACAAATTGCACACAACACAGACATAACATTACAATGTTTAACTTATCCACCTGTATATGCAGCGCTGCCATGTGCTAACGCTCTCACGTTGAGTGGAAGAGAAACTGCTTGAAGTACATCAGGAGCCAATAACATGTGGTTCACATGTTAAATGTCTACACAAACTGGTACATTACACCAGTATCCCACATATGTAAAAGGAATTTGCCTTTAAAAGACAATGATTCCACTTCTAAGAATTTAAATACCTTGTGTTACCTTCCTAATTAAGTAGCTTCCTTATTCACATAAACTTTCCCTTAGAGGTTGAGAACTAAAAGTCAAGCTAGAAATAACACTTTCTAAAAAATATAAGTCTGACATCAGATTACCTTTAGCACAGATATAAGATAATTAGAATTTCTTTAATTATAAAATAAATAATAAAGAATAAGTGTTCATAGTAAGGGCTCCTTAGGAGAACACGAGGTCTGAAATGACACTTAAGGCCAATCTGGGCCAAGCTTAATAAATGAGGTGGCTTTAATGTCGGATGATGTTAGACGAAATTGCATAGTATGAAAAAAAAACATAATAGGTCGAATTATTAGCATTAGCCATCCATGTTATAGACAAATATTAGTACTTCAGCCACATTGGCTGAGTGCAACTCTTTTCTATGGACTGAATAACTTAATGTCTCCACACGGTCTGGAGGTTTGTTAAATGAGGAAGAGTGACGACTTTTGAAGCCGTATTCCCAAAACTTCGATGCATGAACAGAACATGAATGACAAAACTATAGAACTTGAGTTTAAGACTATTTGACAAATTACTTCCTCAATCCACGCAACACAGCCACCAATTCCTCCTCAGTCCAAACTCTTTAAAGCTGGTCAAACCTGTTAAAAAGGAAGATGTGCATAACAAAAACACACGTGACATTTCAAATGTAGACTCCAACACATCCTTTACTGATGTATATTGGTTTCAGATGACAAGCATGAACAAACTCTTTAGTAAATATAGTGTGTGTGCGCTATGCTAGCATTAAAAGTTCAGTGACGTCTTGACAGTGTCTCTGGATTTGACTGGTGCCATGACATGACCCGCAATGACCAGAAGCAGGTCCAACATTTATTTTTTTTCCAAAGAGAAAAATCACTTAATGCTAATGTTCAAATTAGGAGCAAACTAATGGCAGAAACAAATAGATGGAAGTATTCAATCTGTTTGACTAAAGGAGCAGGTAAACGTGACTGTCCACAGAGTGAACAGAAGCCTGTGGCATCAGAGACACTTCACTGGCTTTGATTTTCATGTTAACATGTTGTCCTTACAGAAAGTGCAGCTGAATCAAGACTTTTAAAAAGGAAGAGTCCAATCACAGTATATTTGTAATGTAAAGGATTATTTACACTCACCATTTCAGTCCAACCCCACTTACTGTACAACTATGGAATATGCTTGCTAAGGAAGCCCGTGGGTGGAGGCCACACACCGGTAACGTGGGATTATCTCTGCACTGGTGCCATCAACGTTTTAGAACAGCTGGAACCCGGAGTTTGCATGTTCTCCCTGTGTCTGCAAGGGTTTCCTCTGGGTACTTCAGCTTCCTCACACCCAGCTCTAAACCGTCCGTAGCTGTGTGAATGGTTGTCTGGCTGTGTCAGCCCAGCGACAGACTGTGGATGCATCCAGAGCTCAGCTAGGCTTGGCTGTAAAGCACCTGCTACGCTCCGCAGGATAGATTAGCGCAGGTAACGGGTACTCAACAAGGGCACCATCCATGGATACGTTAGCCAGCCACGTAGAATCCATCCAGAGCGGAGATCATTACACAGAACATGTTTTTGCAGACACAATTTTTACATTTCAAATTCTGTCACATTACTTTGTGCTCATTTTAGAAAGTTAGTGAGCAGAATTGTTTGGGAGACCCTATTACTACTAATTCTATCTTTATCCACAAACAACTAACTTTGCAGTGAGGAGTATTAGTAACATTAACACATCTGCATATTCTATGGAGCCAAAATATAATCAACCTCTGTGGTGCCGAAGTTATAACAGAGCAATAATTAATATAATATTCTTCTACTTTCCACATATCAAGAGCACAGAGAAGTTTGTTTCTGATTTAAATGATGGATTCTGGTCAATGGACAACTGCAAAGCAGTCCATCAGGAAAAAAAGTATTATCATGCTTTTCATAAACTAACAATGCATAAATAAGAAGCCATTGCCTGACATACAAAGGCAGATTTTCATCAGCACTTTTACTCTGAGGTTGATGTGTTTATATCAAAGTCTTGGGCAGCTTCTCACCTGTTCCTTCAACACACCAACAACTCTGTTGTACCACAAATATAAGCCAGCAATGGGGAATGACTATGTTTAAACGCGTGTGTCGTCAGGTCAAATGCTAATATAAAGCTAACATGCTACCTGCATGTCAACATAGTCCTACTCCATTGTATTTGTGCTACAACAGCCACTAATGCACAACACATACACTAATGTGTCTCACACACTCACAGGGTTTCTTAAAGGTTCTATGTGCAATATTTCTGCTTTTCAGAAGCATTGTTTTAAGAGCAGAGAACGACGTACTGTAACAGGTAAAAGCAGCTGAAGTGCTTATCCACATGTATACACCTGAGAATATCAACAGGTTGTTATGAATAGAACTTAAATGGACTGGGCCAACAACAGGTGTAGGCACCACAAGACCTAGATTAGCAAGATCCTGCTGAAGAAAAAAAAGAAGTCTTTGATGCACTGCAAAAAGCCAAATGGTCAATACAACTCATCAGGAGCAGGCCTTGGTCTCTTGATGTGTGGCAGACATGAGCTACAAACTACAAACCTAGCATCCAGAAACAGAACGCTTGGCTCACTGCCCGTCTTAGTAACTTAAAAGGACTGGTTTAAATGTGTTCCTGCCTTTTATTCAATATTGTCACCTCAGATCTTTAAAAAGCAAGAGGCCTGAAGAATGTGTCCAGTTATTTGCAGGCGATTTAAAAAAACAGCTGACTACGGGTGTACGCTGAGCATTTCAAATCGGTTGGGGGCAGACAATACGCGTAATGCAGAGATAACACATAGAGCCTTTAAGAAATACCGTAGCAGATGCATAAACATCATTTCATTCAACTGAGATCTGTCTTTTTGCATGAGGTTTTAAATTTGGGAATAAATGCTAAAGGTTTGTCCTCAGAACCAATTTGTTTTATTATAACACATGCTTTGATTTCCAATGTATGGCACAAAACACAGCCATAGAAAGTTGAGAAAATGTTACAGTTATCACTTCACGACGACTCACAGAATAATACATCTAGAAAAGAAAATTTAATTGTACATGGGTCAGAAAGAACTAATGGATCACAGGATGGATCCATCTTTAGACAATACAAAATAAAAAAGAAAATATTAATTGTCATAAAATGAGAAAATTGTCAGGCTAAAAATGTAGCAACAATTTAAACTTAAATGCAAGAAAAGTGAATCCACGTGTTTGTTTCAGGGGATCTATACAAAGGGTGCTGCTGGGAGAAAAATGCCGGCAGCGTCTAAAAACGGGGTTTCTTAGCAGGACCATCAAACTCCTCGCGGACCCTGCCGTACCCGGGGTTACCAGGACCCATTCCCCTAGGACCGCCCTGAGCAAAGCGCTCATTACGCTGCAAGGATCAATTTGGCAGATAGGAAGGAGAGTATATGGTTTGGAGGCCAGTGCATGAGCACGCAGTTCATGTCCATGTGGAGGTTTTAAAAGGTTTCGGGAATAAGCAGATTTACATTGAGAGCAGATTTACAATGCAACCAGCAGGAGACACATCCGAAGAAACCGTTCGTTCCAATATGAAGGTCCACAGGTGCCACGGGTTACATACGGAAAAGGAAGAGAGGGCAATGCTTTTGTTAGTCAGTGCCTACCTAGTGGGATCTCTCCAGTGCATGCCAAAAATAACTCATAGGTCCTACTCGCGATCATGTCAAGCATTTTGTGAACACTGACCACATTCTTTGCTGGTAATCATTAACTATAACATGGCCATGGCTACATGGTCCAAAGTAATAATGATCCTATGATTCTAAATGTGACAGGCAAGGAATGTAGAATGTTTGCCAGAAATACCTGTAGCATATTGTTAACACTGCACACAAGATTCAACAGAAGCACCTTTCCACCCACAACACATTTTTTGCCAAAAGTTAATATGCTATTTAGATGTTCTCTAAAACCAGAGGTAAGAAAGTATAGTTCCTGGAAAGCCAAAAATTCAAGAGCAAAAGAAAAAGCTTTAGTTCAAGGTTTTAAAGACCATTGAACAGAACATTAGCATAAACAGCACAAAAAGCACACCTGTGTAACCTGATCTACCAAGCAATGGGATTATCACTACTGTTGACATTCAGGCTCAAAGGCAAAGGGGTTAATAAACACTTCATTCAGCTTAGGAACAGTCCAACTGCTGCACTGTAAACTTTGCAAGAACCTAATAGACACTAAAGAATCAGGTCTAACAAATATTTAGTTCGACTTGACAAAAGCTACAAGCATATACAACAAGTTTCCAAATACAAACCAGTCGCTCGCAGGAATGTTTTGGCCATGTTACCCTTACAATTCTACAATTGTATATACACGTATACATGGTCACCTATCACGCAACAGGACATTTAATGCAATAATATTCTATAATTGACTCAAAGTCATTCCTTCCCTGAGGCCTTTCCATGTTACTCAGTCAGTGGAACAGCTGCTGTATTTCTCTTCAGCGTTCAATTTGAGAGTAATTTTTGTATAGTGTTATCTGCCACAGACACAGGTATCCTGACAAATACGGGCTATGGCTCAAATGCAACCTAAAGGCAAAGAATGAAATAAAAAGCTAATATGGAACACCCTTGCTTAAGACGCAGTGCAATACAGGAAACTTCCTTAATCTCTGAAAATCCTTCTAGGGGAAATACGGTATAGCACTCTACAATGCTGGTCATTTTTCAAATTTAAAGTGAAACAAACTTTGCTTTGGAAGTACAAACATTTGTTTCTTCACCAGACTCAAAACTTAAAAACCGCAAGGCTTCATCTGCCCCCATCAATTGCCCAAAGAGAAAAGGTTTATATATTTGTCAATATCTGATGCCTTATACCATCAACCTGCACTAAAACTTTTGCAAATGACTAGCTACAAAAGAGGTTCATGAGAGAGTAGACCGTCAACTACACAAATGCTTCCGGTGTCAAATTGGCCTGTAGGACGGATAGAGTTATCAAAGGATTGTACATGTTACCCAAAAATCACACGCAGACCATTTATATACAACTTCTTCTCCCAACAGACAATGCATGAAATTGCTACCACAATATGAAAAGTGATTTAAGCTGGATGAGCAAACGGCCAGCAGGTAAATGAAGAAAAAAAATTGGTAGATGCCATTTTGCCTCTGCTCAAGTGCCTGTCCAGCTCACGAGACAGGGCTTGCAATACCAGTCCACTACAAGAACAGTGCAGATGAGAAGAGCCACTGAAGTCAGCTGCCAGAGAGCACAAAGAGCTTTTGATTTAGTGCAGGTTGACGGTTTCACAGCTGGGCCACCTATGAGCAGATAACTGAGGGGGCTTGGCTTGCCATCAAAGGAAACTATGTTGAGGTAGAACCTTAATCACTTCCATTCAACAAAAACCAAAAACGGCAGCGACAATAATCATACATAATCTCTCGTCCTGCTTGGGCCACCGGCCTTTTTAAGATCAGCTTAATTCCTTTTACGCAAAAAAGGGAAAGCCAAAAACACACTCAATTAACTATTGATCTTCCCAAAATGGGATACATTACCATTTCGTTCCCCATTAAGCCTCCTGCAGATGGTCCCATTCCCTGTTGACCTTCAAAGCCCATTCCACCCATGGGAAACTTTTGGTTAGGGGCACCAAAGGGCATATCTAAAAACAAGAAAACCAATAGACACACACGACACATTTTGTACAATTAAGTCCTAGAACCCTCTGCATCAAATATTTTATATGATGTGTTATTAGATGACCACAGTTTCAAATGAGTTCTCCCAGTTAACTTTTAATTATTAGGCAAAATGCTACTTACCACCCATGCCTAAAGCTCCACCAGCATTCATTCTCATTTCTCTGTCCCTCTGATGAGAAATACAATAAGACAGCAATTAAGACCCATCAAAAACAAATTATTTATATACAACTTCATTTGGCAACATTCACTTACATCCATGAAGTTGCCCATCCTGTAATTTTCTTCACGCTGACGACGCATCTGTTCTTCCATCTCTCTCTTGCGAATCATCTCTTCTTCACGCCTGCGTCGTTCTTCCTCTTGTCTTTAAAACAATATTAAAATATGTAATCTAATTTTGGCATAAATATAAGCCAGACTTTATATAATCCTGGAACCTTATTAGAGGACGTTTAACAAGGGCTGTAACCACAATGAGACAAAACTCTGACAAGCTCAGGCAGCCTGCCTTCTAAAGGGTAAATATACCTGAGCTGCATTTCTTTTCTCTTTTGCATCTCCTGGCTGTGCATCTCCTCCATGCGCCTGAGTTCCTCCTGCCGTCTAAGCAAATCTGTAGGGATAATATGACTTAGTCTTCAGATCTTATGCTATACAAAACTACTAACAACACTGTTACTGCTTGCCTTGTCGGAGCAGATTAGCCTGGTGCTCGTGAAAAGCATCCTCCATTTCGCTCTCAAGTTTTTCACGGGCTTCACGCATGTTCTTCTCCACTTGCTGCCTCTGTTGCTTTTCCATTTCATCGAGCGACTTCCAGCGCTTTGAGTATTCATATTCAAAGGTGCCAGGGCGAGCAAAACGAGGAGGCTCTTCACGCTCTCTGAAGACACAAAGCATAAATATATTACATTTTGGTGCTCTGTAAAGGCAGAAAACCCTCACAAAGCAGATGCTGCTACTACTAGTAAATATATGGTTCTGAAGGATAAATATCCTACTGAGGTCCTTCTCTTGTTTTACAAAAGGTCAACCATGTCAAGACACACACACACACACACACACACACACACACACACACACACACACACACACACACACACACACACACACACACACACACACACACACACACACTCTTACATCTGTGAGCCCTTTAACACCTACCCCTCCCCATTATTAGTACCAAGCCATCTGCTGCTCACAAATGGCACAATGAACTGATCTGTGTGTATAGCAGATGTCAGTAATGTTCTTACGCTTGATATCTGGGATTCTTCTGTGCTAATTTCTCTGGAAGACCATCTTCATCATCAAACTGCTCAAGTGGCTCAACAATTACAGGCCGGGGTGATCTGGAAGAGAGAAAAGATGCATTAATTAAGACACTAATATTTTTGCATTTAATCCACAAGAGCGTTACTTACGTGGTAAGAAGGAAGACACCCTCATTGCACCGGTCCAGGGCTTTTCTTGCTGCAGGTTTGGAAGCAAACTCCACAACCCCCCTGCCCGTGGAGCGGCCACGATCGTCAACAATGACAATGGCCCTCTCAACCATCCCAAACTGCGAAAAGGCCTCTTCCAGGAGCTCGTTGGAAACAAATGGTGACAGATTCTTCACAGCCAAGGCTGCAGAATGTGTTGCAAAGCGAACACGCAGAGGGCGGTTTTTCATAGGTGTGTCATCCAGCTCTGCTTTTGCAATCTCTGCAAGGGCACGAGACTCCTGCAATCACGTGTACAAAAGGTTAAGGAATCGGGTTTAGCTAAAAAAAATCCTCATAATTAATATACATTAATATAATACTATATAAATGTTTATGCCCAACAATAGAGGGTTGTGGGCTGTCTTACCAATCGAATGAAGCCAAAGCCTTTGCTCTTGTTGATGAAGACCTCGCTGGGCTCTCCATATTTAGCAAAGAGCTTCCTGAAGTGTTCTTCTGTGATGTCGTTGGGCAGATTCCCAATAAACAGGCGGCACCGCTGTGTGTACGTCTTCTCGCCAGGTTTCAGGAGCATGGACAGTGTAGCTCTGAACTCCTGCTAATAACAAAAAGATGTTTACAACTGCAGACACATAAATGATATTACAAAGAGTCTAATCCCCCACCCCCCGCACGAGTTACGTACTCTGACAAATAACACCAGTTAGTACCAACCATGTTCTGCACCTTCTAACAATATTCCAAGAAAATAACCTGTTCAAATAAAACACTGATCATCATCAGACTTTATTTTCCCCAAAATGCGTATTTTAACACACGGGTTTTAAACAAGATGGCGGGTGGCTCAAGCGACTAAAACTACAATGCGCGTGGTTGATTTACCAGCGTACACCGCCTGATGCTACGGAGAGCGCTTACACTAAAAGCGTCGAGAGTGAACCGCACGACCCCGCTCGCAAAGGCTACGCCGTATTGTAAAACGAGCCTACTCTTAGTCGCCCTGAATAAGCTAACTATGGCTAGGCGACAATCGACGCCATTAAGCATAAACATTAAAACAAACCTTGGACGGGCCGCCTGCCTGGGCGACATCGCTGCCTGTGGCTTTCTTCTCTAGCTCTTGTTTTGGGGGCATCTGGCCGCCCCTGTTCGGTGGTCCTGCCCTCTGTCCCTGGTGGGGTCCCGTCCTTTGGCCTTGTTGAGGTCCGGGCTTCGGGCCTTGCTGGGGTCCGGGCTTCGGGCCTTGCTGGGGTCCGGGTTTTGGGACCTGCTGGGGTCCCGGCTTCGGGCCCTGCTGGGGTCCCGGTTTTGGGACCTGCTGGGGTCCCGGCTTCGGGCCCTGCTGGGGTCCAGGCTTCGGGCCCTGCTGGGGTCCCGGCTTTGGGTTCGCTTGTGGTGGCTGCTTTTGCTGCTGTCCGTTACCCACTGGTGACTTCAGCTGGCTGTCGCTCTGACTGCTGTTGGCCTGGTTCGGTTGAGGGGAGCTCACGTTAGGCTTCGGCGGCGGTGATTGAATCTTCTGCTGGGCCGCGGGCGGGTCGGTTTTCCGCTGCTCCTGCTGTTGCTGTGCCGGCTTCTGTTGCTGCTGCATCGGGCCTTTCATGGTGAGAGCCGGGCCGGGACTCGGCGGAGGGATGATCGGCATTTGGTTCTGTTGTTGCTTCTGGGGGTTATGTGGGCCCTGGTTGAGCGGTCTGTTAAAGTTATCTGGTCCTCTCCGGTTTTGGTTGTGATTCTGGTAGGGATTGTTCCTAAAATTTGGGTTTCCCATCAGGCCCCCCCGCATCGGGCCACCAGGCCCGCCGCCTCTACGTGGCTGGAAGTGATTCATCCCAAGTCCGATGCGGTTATTGTTAAATCGAGACATTGGTCCCTGTATTTGTCAAAAATAATTAAAATACCAAAAACAATTACAGGTTTACTGTATAGCAGTCGCCTCCACTCGCTCCTCACGGAACACTCCAAAATGGCGACTAACGGCTGTGGATGGAAAGGTCTTTCTTTCTCCTGAGCAGGAGTCCCCGCCCGGCGCCACTCATTGGTCCGCAGCTCGGTAGGCGGAGTCACCGAGTTCATTCATTACTCAATGAGTCAACATAAATATTTGCCTATGTTTTTGTAAAGGAAAATATTGCCTTGGAATCAGCTTTATATGTATTTTTGCCGGTTTCTCATTTTTCTCCGTTTTTTTCTTATCTACTTTATATCTTAATGTCTTAACTTTTGACTGCTGGTCAGTTTTTGCCACACTTTCATTGAATGATTTTGCAACAAATTTGAAAAATCATTCAGTGGACACAAATGTTTTCATTTCTTACATTAAATTGCCTTGTTGTAATCCGTATTAAATATTTTCTCGGCCAGTCTTTTACTATGTTAACACTGACACATCCAGCTATGATAAATGAATGATGCTCAGCTCAGGTGGACTTCTTTTGCCGTTTATTTTTCTGCATACAAGTGTTTTGGAAACAAAAAACATTACCACCTCAACATGTTATTTTAATGCTCATCATTATAAACAAACACAAAAACAGAATGAGATGACAATACAATAACAAACCATAACTCCAATAAACAAAGAACACATTTAAAATGTTTAACCGATGAAAACAAAAAACCCATGTGAAAACACACAAGACAGTGCAACATTGTCACGCATGGGGAAATATAGGATTAAAAAAAGTTGTCAAGGAGAAGAAAAAATAGACTAAATACAAAAGAAAAAAGGGGTGCATAAGAGATTTAGGGTTAAGAGAGAGACATTCACTGATTTGTGAACAATCAACACAGATGTCTTTGCTCCTTTCCACTGTTTTGTCTTAAAAGGAGGTTCGAAAACAACAGTACACAACAAGTAAGAACAAAATTAACAATCACAAAAGGAAAATCCAGAACACCTGATATATTT
Source organism: Betta splendens (assembly GCF_900634795.4). NCBI lineage: Eukaryota > Metazoa > Chordata > Actinopteri > Anabantiformes > Osphronemidae > Betta > Betta splendens. The sequence goes on along the minus strand of NC_040891.2, from coordinate 13,905,514 downwards.
CGAAGCACACACAACTCCTCGGAGTTACACTGCATTGTCCAAGGATTAGTTGTTGAAGAGTAATTTATAGTAATTTAATTTGTGGAATCACCCAAGTTATGTTGGAACAGCTTCTTGCTAAAGCCTCCAGTTGTATAGCCATGATAGTGTTTGGTTTAGCTCTGAATCTGACCTTACAACAAGTTGCCAAGGGAGGGAGGTGGGATGGGAATGTTTTCTTGGGAATAAATTGTCTTGAAATTTGAATAAGATTTCACTTTAACAAGACTATTTTTGTGATGTTTCAAAAACTATAAAAGAAGCCATTTTTTAACTAGTGTAAATCAATGAAATAATGGAGAGGTGGTTGTTTATGAAGTCGATGCTCCCCAAATCATAAAACCTTTATGAGAAAGTGAAGCAACTCATGGTGTGTAGTGTGATGCAACCACGCATCATTTCATGCAGCACACATATATGCTCATGTAAAAAATTGTAAATCACAGAACAAGACCATTAACAACCAGATGAGAAAGCTTTGGAATAAACAGCACAGGGTGGCCAAAGTATCAATTGGTAAGTTTTCCTTTTATTTCAGAATACTTTATAACAATCAATCCAAAAGGTGATGTGACAACCTGGACAAGCTGCAGAGCTTTATTTTGGGGGTGGGAGGCAGTGGCACGGATGGATGTGAGATAAAGCAGATGCTCCGGTGTTAACCGCTGGAAGCTGCTGTCAAGCTGGAACTATACAGGACACATCACGTGATGTGGCAAAAAGCAAGGAGGGAATAGGGCAGGTGTGGTTGTAAACAAACTGTGGAAGCAAGCGTGGTGAGTGGGTCAACAACAGCAGTCAGCAAATATGCAAATTATCCCATTATTCTTTTAATTGTTATTAATCGCTGGCACTGGCCTCAAAATACCAATCGACAGCCCTTCTTCCCTACAGTTTGAGTAACCTTATACTATTACTACAACTATATTCTCTCAAATTGTGTCTTGTTCAATTCTCCTGCCTCTTCTATTATGTCACTATAACAGACAGTAGGCTATACCTGGGTCACAGTATCATGTAGGTGTTAAGCTACTTGACCGGCTCATGCTTGTGGTTAGTTCGCTAATCAATGTCAGATAATTAAAAAAGGCCAAATGAAGCTCAATCAAGCAAAAGAGGATAAGAACTGGGGTTTAGATGGAGACAACAGAAAAAGCTTGCTGAAATAAAAGCAAAGGGAATGTGTGAGTTGTTTTTTCTCCCTCCGAAGGCTAAGACTTGTTATTTACTTGTCAGGCTTTAGATAGGAAAACCAAATACAGTTGTGTGACTGGACTGCATGAGAAGCAAATGTTTTCATTAGAGAGGATCAAATCGTTACTAAATGTGTGTGTGTGTGTGTGTGTGTGTGTGTGTGTGTGTGTGTGTGTGTGTGTGTGTGTGTGTGTGTGTGTTCACGCATGATGTCTTGCGGGTGTGTGTGGAGGGGGCGGGTGCTCATGGCTCTTTCCTGTGGGAGAATGGCAGATCAGGGGTGAGTGGTCAGTGTCTCAGGGGGTCACAGTGAGGATGAGGTGAGGTCAGATTCGGGGCAAATACTTCTCAATAAATTCCTTTACAGCTGCCATCTCCTGCAAGACAGAGAGTTCACACCGGTGCAGTAAACAAATCAAAAATATACACACACATGCACAAAGCAATGCTAAATTACCTGAGGGCAGGAGCTGTGAGTGAGCCCTGGGTAGGTTTTGAAGGTGATCATATGTGGATTAACTATGTTCTTAAGTTTTTCAGCTGTCATGGCACCAAACTGCACAGGGATCATGAAGTCCGTCTCGCCGTGGCACTGCAGGATTGGGATGTTCTTGTTGCCACTTGATGCCTACAGGAACAACACAAATCTGTTTCTAGTCCTGCATTTAAAGAAGAACCTTGAAAAGCTGCAAAACTCAGACTGTACCGATGGGAAACTCTGGTGAAGTGGAAGCCAGCAGCTGAGGGCCACAACGCCAGCTACCTGATACTCGCAGGTCAGGGCAGTATACAGCGACAGGGCCCCACCCTGAGGCCCATGGGACAGACAGAGGAGGAGATACATCCATTATGTGCTTAGTCAGCAGACAAAGAAAAGGACAAGGCATGAAACAGGATGTGAGCTCACACCTGAGAAAAGCCGCCGAGTATGATGCGGTGGGGTGGAATCCCGTTTTTGGCTTCATGTTCGATTATGGCCTTGACTGGAGCAAAGCAGAAGAGAGTGTTAACCGATGAAGAGACAAAGTGTTTAACTGAGTGTTAAACAAAGACTTTAAGGTTTTAGTTCCAGCATTAAAACTCTGAGGTATCACGCTCTGACCACTGGATGGAGCCTTTAGACTTCATGCATTTCCATCTCTTTCAAGATCAAGGCTAGCCACAAAAGCCCACAGCTACGATCACAGAGGAAGTACAAAGTCCAAACTGATGTGTGCACATGTATGTGCTCATAGTGAGGTGCTAATTGTTTCCATGTGCCCAGAGAGGAATCCCTGTGGACAGATTAGTTTTATGTGGCATTTCTCATCACGAGGCTCTGTGTACTCCCATAAAGCATAGCAAAACATTCTCCAGCTAAGTCCACTAGCTTGCAGTCGTCTTCCCTGACTCCGTTGGTGCATTGCAGCACATCCTGGCTTTCTGCCACTACCTGAAGACCAGTGAAGCAGGGAGACATTGTTGGTCAGACTCTGGCTGTTATCACACCATGAAGAAAACAGGGACCCCTCTAAAGTAGAAACCCAAGACTCCACAGGGAACCTATAAATGGCTTTCCTTCCACAACACAAACGGTCGTAAGTGTGTGGGGTTTCACTGCCTGACGCTGTAGTACCAGCCCATCCTGAAGGAATGCCGTCACACTCACTGCTCTCTGCTGCCTTCTTGATTCCAGATTCGTCTTCCGGGGAGTCGGGGCTGAGACCCATGAGGTCAAACCTGCACACATGCAAATGGGAGTGTTTAAGGGAATCAGTGGGTACAATCGCTGTACTGTCAGTGGATAATCTGGTAGCCTATTGTGGTTTCCAGGGAAACAATAGCGTCCAGTGTTGGACAAAAAGCCCGTGTCTTTCATCGCGCCAACTCACCACGCGGGCATCATCGACTTCATGTTGAGAGTGACAGGAATAGCGGGCCTGCGAGCGGGAGGAAATGAAAACATTACAGCCAGTGGTGGAGATCACCAGCAACAAGGAGCGAGACACAGCTCCAACACAGAGAAAGGTCCATGAAAAACTGGTTCAGATCTGCCTTTTGCGTTCTGACAACAGGCCGCTTATCCTCAAACAGCCGCACGAAGGTAACAAAGGTAAAGACTTACGCATGGGGACAGATGAACTTAACGTGAGGCAGCTGGATCCCTCTCAAGGAGTCGGCCCACCCATGCCTGTCACAAAACAGAGAGGGAGCAGCGTTTCCAACCAGACTACTAGTAAGTATACGCATTAAAAAACAGCAGTAAACCTTAAGAGGGCAGATAAGAGAGTTTAAAGGACAGTTCTTTGTTTCAACCATTTCCTCTGAAAATAATAACGCTGATCATATCAGCATATTCACCTCATATTCATATATCATATTCACCTTTAGCTAACTGGACGCACCTGACCACACTTAATCTGATAAAAGCTGCATGTGAACGAGGGTAAATACTTGAAGCCTTTTAAAATCAAGTTGGTGTTATTACTTTCTGAACTGAACAGTTTTTCTCTGAAAAACTAATATTTCAAGTGAGACACAAATACTGTCAGTGAACTTTCCCCTTCATGCTGCTCACACATGAAATGTACAGACATTCAACATGAGTTAAGAAGTTAAGTGAGAACCACTCACCCAGAGTCCCCTAAGCCATGGAGGAAGATCACCTACAACAGACAAAACCAGGAGTTAGAGCTTCATGTGTGCACACTATAAACTAGCAATCACACTTTTTAGGTTATTCCTTGATCACAACAAAGTCCATCCTGAGCTTTATAGAAAAACTAACCACAATCATTGAAGTAGAGCTTATTTATCACAGTGTGCCGGTCTCAGTTGTGTGCACTTGTTCCAAAACAGAAAGAAACCTGCCAACCTCTCGTGTGCCAAGAAAGCTCGGGCTGCTAACTTCCACACATGCTACTCTCTGCAGCAAAGCAAAGAAAGCTGGCAAATCACTGCTTGTTGGCAGCAAACCAGAGGCTGAGCTGCCTTTACAAGGACCAAAATGATTTTCTTCTGCCGTGTAGGGTCTGAGATGAGCCTCAGAGCTGGAACCAGTGACAGCATTCACTTCCTGAACTGTGTCTTAACACTGTCTTCAAACAGCTGCTGCAGCGTCCCGTCAGCTGTTACACTTGCTACAGGTGCAGCTACAGGTGTGGGTGGTATTGAGCAAAACTGAATGTGGTACCTGAGTGTACGATATGTCTGTAAAAATATTACATGTTAAATGTTTCTTTTCAGTATTTCTCTTTCTACTCTGCAGGGGATCGCGGGCCGACTCACCGCCGCGGTCTCCTTCTCCAACGCGGACACCGTCACGGCCTCGGCGAGCAGCGGCACAGACATGTTGTTACCACACATACACTGTCAGAGGAAACAGATAATAAAGTGTTCATCTGCATGGAAACATGGCGTCACGTGCGTCAGGGCTGAACAAAGGCATTTATGTGACCTTACATTTTCATCTGCACATATTTATCTGGACAGTAGTTACTCGCAAAGTAGAGTTGTGTGAGGAATCTGTTGTGTTTCCTTGTTAGGGCAGAAAATAACCAAGGCTCTAATGTTGTGGAGCATCTGATAAATGTTTTTTTATACTACAGTTAACACTTTTAATCTAGTGCTTTATTTGCTGCTTAAGAATCAGCTCTGATGTTATTAAATCATTGTAATGAATTATGAAAGACGTGTTTTGTAGTCATTTATGATGTTGACGAGCTAAATTCTGCATCGTCTGTCAAACTTTCAAAACTCATAGATAAGATATAATTGGGACTGTGGTTTAACGGTCATCTCCATAATTCTACTTTCTCATTGTAAGAGGTCCTTTATGTTTAGCAAGTTACGTCAGTCTGTGAGCTAGAGAACGATGTGTTCAGGGACCCACGCGTTCCCATTCTTTTTTATATAATACATACAATACATTTAGACATATATTTATAGTACATCACTGGGTTAGCTAGCACCACATGCTAACCTGTATTTAAATACTGTAACGAGTGGAGCTTATTCAAATCAGGGGGCTTTTCTGCAGCATTTTCTCACATTACATGTGTTAAGAAGGAATGTTTTATGACGTTAGCAAAGACAGAGCTGCTCTGTCTGATCATCAGGGCAGCCACCAAAACTGGAACAGTAAAGCCGATTCTGGACCCAAACGAGAAGCCACGTGAGCGTTTGGACGTCGGGGAGCGACTCATTAACTAAATGACACAGCCCTCCTCCTTCCACTGTACTCTGGAAACCAGCCGTTAGCCGTCCATTGTCCTGCAACCAGTCAGTCATCAATAACAAGTCTGAGATCAGGTTGTGGGTCGAGCACTAAGAGCTTTGTCAATTACTGGTTCTCTGCCTGTATGTTAAAGAGGGACAAAACAAACGAAGACAGGAAAGGTGGGTCCAATGCTGCCTGAGCGGTAAACACACATTAAAGAGATGGGGAAATGTCTGAAATACAAAAGTTAGTGTAGTTAAGACTCTGGCGGAGCCAGAAATTGCACCGCTCAGTTTTTCCTATGGCGTTTTTGCTGCATTGTCTGAAGCCGAAGTACATTAAAGTGGACGGACACAAGGGTCCAAAGTGTGGTGTCGCCCGGTGTCCTGACCCTTGATAAATGAGTAACAACTGGACCCGGTCACATACCAGGAAGCGGTTTTAAAAAACGGTTGGAGCATTTTGTGCTAGACATTTATGTTCACAACTACATATATATAACTGTTGGGGGACCTCAGGAAAACTGTTATTTCTTGGTTCACTACATTCAAGCGTACGACATGGTCACAGATTAGGCCAGTTCCTTTAGGTCCACATTACATAGAATCTTTGTTTCAACAACTGTGTTGGGGAATATGCGGAAAATAACTGGGATTGAAGAGACTTGACAAGTATGTGACAATGTGTTCAGTTAATTTCATTTGAACAGAAACCTGTCCCCATTGTACCACGTTATATTGTGTCCCACATGCTATTTTTATGGCTCCCAGGACAACAGGACATCCTTTATTTCCATGGATATGTTCATAAAAATCAATTCTTTGATAGAGGCTTTACACATATTTTTGATTTGTGAATGTTCAACAAAAGGAAACGCTTTATAGTTGGGAGCTCAGAACTTTGCTATTTCATGGCCACCAAACAAATATTAATTCACATAATATCCCACCCATGAAAGATGTGAGAGGAGAAATGAAAAAAAAAAGCACGAGAATCATTAATTAATCTATGCAAACGTGCAGCACAGCTAAATGTGGTGGCACATGCTGGGAGGTGATTAAGCACTGGCTTCACCTGTTATTGTTCAACAGATTCACAATGACACAAAACCCAGAGTAGCAGCTCTTAACACTGTATTTATACTGTGGGGAGGATGGGTGTTAAAATTAGTGTCACATTGTACAAAGGCATCTCGTCCATTTCAACCAGAAAAGAATCTGAGAAGGGGGCTTGTTCCAACATGTTGAGTGAAATGTATGTATTGCTTAATACAGTTTCTTTTAGTGTATGTCTTTCAGCATTAGTAATGATCCGACAAATGCAAAGAAACTGCAAATTTATGATTCAGAAGGGTTTAATAACCATGTAAAGAAACTACACTTTCACCTAGAAAACACGACTATTAGTGACAATGTCAAACGATGGTGGATGTTGTCTGGCATTGTTGTTTTGGCAATATCTTGATTTAGAGATAGCACAAGTGATGACTAAAGCACCGTTTAAATATTAGGCGAACATCTTGGGAAATTGAAGTCAGCAGCAAATAATCAATGCTATTATTAGAAGACACGAACCCAGGCGGAAGAGAAAACGCTGCCTGTGTGGCAGCAAACTTAAAGGACATCACGAGTCTCCTGCGTGAGTCCAATTACATCTGAGTCGATCACAAACAGAGGCTGCTGCTGCTGCGTGCGCTGGGACACATCAGTGGCAAACAACACGATCACATGCGGCACCGAGTGACAGGCGTCCTCCTCCCAGTCACAGCAGCGGCTGCTAGCTCTGCTCAGCTAGCTTACTCGGCTAACGTCAAACCCGCTGCAGTCAAAGTGAAAACGGCCGCTTTGTTATCAGGTAAACAAACGTGCAGCAGCTCAGTCAATGCAGAGGAGGCGGACGAGCGGGCGTCGAGGAGGAAGCAGACAATGAATGGTTAGCTCTGCTATGCGACACATCCTCAGCCTCGGAGGTGAAGGCGTTCCGCGGACCGAGGCCGGCGCTGCCTCCAAAACACTCACTTCCAGGCTTCGCGCTGCGGTTTAATCCCGGTTTAGCCGCGCACACGCAGACACGCGTCTACAGAATGAGCGCGAGCGGCGGCGCCGCGAGCCGCCGTCGAGCGCATTAACAGCTGTATTGTCTCCTGCCGGTGTAGCCGTTCGTTCGCCTCGAGCGGAAATTCCTGCTCCAGCCAAAGCGCAACACGCGACGCGGTCGGAAAGCCCTTTAAGCGTCAACAAAGCCCCGATGCGGCCACGTCTGCAGCGGGATGAGGGCTTTAAAATCACTCCCGCGGCCCGCTAGCTCATACAAAACCATACACTCACCGTTTGCTGTCCCAGTTCACGACGGAACGGAACTTCCGGTCCTGGCCAGACAGAAGGACGGGGCGGGGACAGCGCGTGATGACGTCATCGCGTAGCAACATAAGAGCCACCCCCTTAGCGACGACTGACTCCCATCACGACTTAATTTCTATTTAGTAAAATATTTGGATATTAGGAATATGTATGATCAGCATTATGTGTTTGTTTAAGTGCTTAATACTAGCTACCCTTGTACATGAACCTAAATATCAATATTGAAATATTAAACGGTAACTTAACGATTCAAGTTGAATGTGCACATGTTTGTGAACTGAATAAAACCCACAACTGTGTGTTTCCACATTCAAATACATCTCTACCTTAAGCTAAAACAATGATGTCACCAGGTGGCTCATTAGTTCAGCTTTTCCCACAGATGACATTACATTAACCTCCTCCACACAATGCACCAATACAGGAAAGGCAAAAGGACATTCAACAACATACACATGTAAGTTTAATTGGCAGAAACATAATCAGTTCTATTTTCATAAACTGACAGACAGCAAGAAAGTGCAGTAAGCATTAAACAGATTATTCTTCCAGTTTGCTTTATTTTTCCAATTGAGTGCATGAAACACTGCATTAATAGTGCAATTTTGGCAGAATCATTAAATGATTTCATGAACACAACCTGTGTTAAAGTAATGTTAGGTGCAGATATGATGTGACTTGTTCTAGTGCATTTTTAGCTTTAAGCAAAGAAACCAAAATGCTACCAAATTATTATGAGACATGTTGAAAAATTTTGTTTTTAATGGATCAGAGTTATCTCTTATCACACATATTATACTCTAACGATTTAGGCATAAAATGGAGATAGACACGAATGACTGCACAAGGTAGATTGATAACAATAGACCTTATGAGTATCAAATGTTTCAGCCATTTATTATTAAGCATTTTGTTCACATTAAGCCTTCACTCTTGCCAAAGCAAACCGAGCTAAACCACTGACTGTTAGACTCATCTGAAGCTCCTCCGGTCTTCAGGTTTCAGCGCTCACTCGGTCGAATTTGACCAACGTACCAGCGCACAAAGCTTAACTCATCTTTGACTTTTTGACGCGTGTCAGTGGCAGCCAACAGATGCCAATCATCCTCCCCCTTCTCCCCCTGTTCTTCCTTACATCCTCCAGAGCTTTCAGGAGATGAAGTTGGTTTGGGGGATGATGCTCTCCACTTTGTGATCTGCTGGGTTCGCAGATGCCTCGTAGTTACAGATCGTCACTTCATGTCTGTGAGCCTAAAAAGGACAAAGATTCTAGTAAATCTGCAGTAAATTCAAATGATTTGTGGTGGTTCTTAAAAATTCCTAATGGGGACACTGAGTAACACTGTAGCACTGATGCCCTCAGGCAATGAAGGCAAAATAATATCTTCTTTTAATATAATTAGGGTCTGACGTAAATTAACCAAAGCACAGTCTAAAAATCGAATATTTACTAAAACTAATTCATGGAAATCAAGAGCTCAGTTCCCACATGTACAAAAGTGATGCTGATCTGATGCTGCCAATTTATTAGGTACATCTGGCTAAAACCAATGCCAGTGATCTGCTACTACATTTACCACTAGTAAATAATGGAATCTGACAACCGGAGTTGACTGACTGACCTCCGCGTACTCTCCCCTCAGACCAATGTAGTAAACCCGGGTGCTCTCTGCTCCAAAGTTCTTTGAGATGTGGACAGAGAGGTGGTGAACACTGGAGAAACGAGCAATCCTAGAAATCACAACAAAACACTAGTGTGAACATCTTCATAATTAGCCTTGCGTAAATATTAGAGGCAAACACACATGAACACAGTAAGTCTGAAACACCATTCTACTATGTAGAAACCTGAACAGCTTTCAAAATGGTTCACAACTGTTCTCAAAAACAGAGAAAGTGCAACAGACGATTGGCTTCACTTGTCTTTGAAGCTTCTCTGCGCAGGATTGCATATCACTCAGTGTTCAGAGCATCACAGTGTTACACACGGACGTCGCTCCAGTTTCAATTCTCTACTTCTGGTGCGAGGTCAAAACAAACTGCAACATAACTGTGCAACATTTGTACAACAAATTATTTATAGTGTGTTTTAGATTTATTAGTGACTTCCTCCTCGTGGACTCGATCAACAGTGAATCAGCTCTGTGTGTCAGACCGGCTGCCACAGCTGGAGCTTCACTGCCACCAGTGCTTAAATGTTAAAAGCAGCGGTACTGTCTCACTTTGTCGGGTACTCCAGCTGAGCGAGCGGGTCTCTGTTAAGTCTGAAAGCTTGTTCGGGTTCTCTGCCGGTGTCGTCAAAGGACATCTGTGGGATGTTTTTGAACCTAGGAAACAAAGTTTAGTAACAGACATAATTTGTGTGGTGATCATCAGGTAGAATCATCTTGCATTTAGTGTTTAGATTTAAAAATCAATTTAATGAGGCAAATAAAGTATAAAACAATTGATTTATTAAACCATGACTTTGTCATTGGCCAGGAGCACCTGAACCAGACACTCACAGTCGTATCTCAGCTGGATGAGAGTCATCATCTTCTCCTGAGATAATGATGCCTTTCAGCTTGACGCTTCCTGTGAAGCTGAAAGAGATGAACCAGAAATCTTTCATTATTCATTCATTGCTGTGATTGTGATGGCATGGCCTCTTCGGTGTTTGGACTTAGACATATACAGTTACTGTTTGAGTACAAGCACAGTATTAAGCTTTCATGCTTATTAATGATAATAATAATAATAATAATAATAATAATAATAATAATAATAATAATAATTATTATTATTATTATTATTATTATAATGATGATATTATAATAACAATAAAAATGATAATAAATAATAATAAAAATGACTCAATGAAGAACTTACGGGATGTTGAACAGCAGCTCTTCATCTGCATCACTCTCAACAAACTTAAAGAAAAGATAATGAATCATTAACAGACATAATCCTTCGGGATACTGGTTTTAACTGGTCCCAGTATGAGCAGTCAAAAACCACTTCAAATCTAAGCAAGACAAATAAACCTTTCTAGAATAAACCATCATGTTACGTAAAGGAGGTGTCATCAGAATAGACTGTGTTATATTATGAAGAATTGAAAAAGCTAACGGAGAAATTAATCAGACAAATTTAATGTGAATGTTGTGATTTTATTTAAAGCAAATATTACAAACATCTCAGCTGCATAGCTTTGCTAGTTTCCTACCATTTAAGTGATTTAAGATCCTGTAAATACTTTTTAAAGACAATGGGCATTTAATCAATAAGTTTCCTAAGTACTTCAAATGCGTACTTCAGTAATTACTTTTTACATTACATAACTCCAGACCTGAGTTGCCAAATTGGTCAAAACGAAGGAAAAGTTTATTTTCCAGATTTTGGACCAAAATGTCAAATATTAGTGCAGCATGAATTTTAGAAAAGTTGTTCCCTGTTTGCAGAGAATTTCTGTACACACAGCTACGCGTGGATTCTTTACGGCCCGCGTGGGTTCTTCCGCAGCTATGCTTAACACGGGGCATCTCTCACCTGGTTCCGCTCGGTTCGCCGCTCCCACGGCTTGAACACCAGCTTCCCGTCTCCTTCCCGACTCTCGTTCAGACACTGCAGCTTGTCCAGGTCGATCTTCCGGTACAGTCCGTACTCCAGGCCCCGCTCGGCGGGTTCGTGCTCCCCCTCACACCCGCAGCCGTGAGCGTGGCCGTGGCCGTGACCGTGGCCGGACATCGTGGAGGTGAAGCGTGGCTGTCGGCTGCAGACGGTCGAAGAAACAGAGGCGTAAAGAACCTCTGGTAATTTGAATAAAGTGAAAGATCTGCAAGTCGCACTTCGCAGCGTGAGGCGAACTGTCGTCTGCGTCAAGCTAACGTGAACCTCCACACTTTATTCCGGTTGAATGTTTTCACAATAAAACAAAAGCGTTTTTTTAAGCATTATTGTCGTGAACTGACGGACGTTAAATAATGAATATAGGTATTGCAAGAGTTTTTGATCTTTATTAAGTTTTACGAAGTTCACAAATTGCAGACATGACAGAAAACAGGTCAATGTCATCAGTAATGAGCGCTACTGAAAACACTTTATTTTGGAGCTTTAGAACTCGTGGGCTGCTCCGCTGTGGATCTGAAGTGGCTTCACCTGTTCAAAAAGCAAAACACCAAACACGTGATGCCTCCTCCTGCCACAAAAAGTCCAAACTGTCGCAAACCTTTCCCCAAAATTCAGGTCAATGACTCACATGAACATTTGTAATGTTTTCCCTATGAAACATGCAAAGTGCAGTAAAAAGAAAACATGTTAGAGACAAATTAATTTTATATGATTTGTGTATGTGAGCCCTATACTTCATATATTGTTTTATATATTCTATTGCAATAATAATCGAGTGTTTGGAATTTACCAGTTGAAGAATTTGATTTAGCATTAACCTAAAACATGAAGGTCTTAGACCTAAATTTGTGTAACTGCAGCATACTCTTAAACAGTAGGTAATTTGTTTAGTTGTAAATCCCCAATTTAATTTCTAAAATTTAAAATAAAATACGTAGAAATAAATAATAGAAGTGCCGCTTAAAAGGTGTAAAGTTGGAATAATATTAACATTAACGCCACACACAAAACATTTCCACACAAACATTATTTTCAGGGCAAAAGTCAATTTAATAAAAACGACCATATAACATTTATTAAAATCTAATAAAATTACATTTTTTATCCTACTTGTTTTTGGGCCCATTTTGTGGGGAGCCAGGTCCCAGGTTGAAAATAAATACATTTAATCATCATCATCATCTCTGCAGACTCCCTGTCAACATCCTTCCATGCAGGCATTTTTCCTCCTCCTTGTCCCAGGACTCAAGTTGTCACAGTGAAGCAGATAAAAACAGGGACACACATATTCAGCTGCGGGAAAACATGTTCTGAATGCCACAGAAGGGTTCAAATGAATCTACAGTGTGTGTTTGTGTGTGTTTAGTTCAAAGTTATCATTCGTATCCCTACATTTTAAAAATGCTCCAGGCAAATGTTTATACATTTTTCCTTTTTTAAAAACCAGTCTTTCCTCAGCCAGTTCATGTCCCAGGTTGAGTCTAAACGCTGCAGCCGACGTGCACAGGCATGCAAGCAAAAGATTAAACTCAGTGTGCAAAGGTTTTCCTATTGTAGTGTACCATTTGGCCGCAAAGAGAGTAATACATACGCCTTATAAGACAAGAACGAGTAAAAGCACAAATACTTTACTGTCCTGTGTAAGAAAGGTCTGACATACTCCGATTTGTTTGATGAGAAAACAAACATCACTCGGGTGGACGATAACTATGAAGCTGGTTAATTTCACTTTGCACAAAATCCGGAATCTGGGAAGCATCTCAAGTAGAGGGATGTTTAAATTAAAAAGCACAATGTCTGACATAATTCAACGTTGTGAACTTCTATCATGATTTAAAACCAGAATGCGGTGACCCTGTACATGACACATCCTGAAGCAGTGTTTTGTGCTGAAATTCTTGTTTTTGGAAAGAGATTTGCAAGCGTTTTTTTCCTTATTCCAGTCTTGATGCTGTGGCATCATATTTATCACAGAGACACGAGACCAGTGTCCTTTAACTCTGGGCAGGAAAATCAACGCATGTCCTCTCTAAATGTCAAACTGCTCCTTTACAGATCTCAGCTAGAAAGAAAAGGTCCTTTGTTTTTCTCCGTTTGCATCCTGATAAAGTTGGTGGACTGAGGTTCCACAGACGTCACACCTGCTCGCCGACCATTTAAATACTTAAAGACTCTCAAAACACGTGACCATTAAAAAATTAAAGAAATCCCCCATTTTTCCACCAATACTGTAAAGTTCATGATATGTTGGGTGGGTAATGATGACATCCATGTGTGTGGGTGCAGACATGAAGGGGTCTCTAATAAAACTGATCTAAATTTAAGTTAAAAACACAACAGCTGGAAGTCATTAAATACATTCAGTCTGTTTCACACTATCGGCGGGAGAATCGGTTTCTGAACGCTTTAATCGTTTTGGCCATCATGGGGGCGATTTCTGCAGCAGACATGAAACAAGAGAACAAACAACGTTTAAGGGAACTTAAATCTGGTGCGTTTCACTCTTCTAAATTCATGCAAACTTACTTTTAACCTGCGGCTTGTCTCGGGCACCGTGACCTCCTGGCCCCGCTGCCGGTGCTCCACCTGGTGCCGAGGAGCGGATGGAGCTGGAAGAAGGGTTGTTCTGAGAAAAGGAGCGACTGGATTCACCTTGGTCGTCTGTGGTAACCGGTCTTATTCTGAGAGACACAGAAAGGATGAGGTCAACAGCACGAGCAAACCCAGTGACTCTTAATAAGTATTTCATACTGACTTGATGGGAGTAGCAGCCGAGGTGGAAGCGGCTGTGGACAAACCACTGGTGGTGCCAAACTTCTCCTGTCGGCGGCGAACGTCACGCGGCGGCTTGGCCGCCGAGTTCACATACGCCATCTTAACCTGCCGCCCTGCCAGGAGACAAACACCCAAATGAATCTGCTGTTTTCTATTCAACCGTCTCCTGCTGCCCACGGGCTCAGGACCCAGAGGATCATCTCCTACCCTTGGGTTTGTTGGCGTGTGCAGAGGTGATGTTTTGTGTCAGCATCCTCAGCCGCTCCTCGCGCTCGTCGTGCAGCCGCAGGTACAGTTCCCTCCACGACTCGTACTCCTGGGGAGACTCTCGCTTGAAGTCCCGCTGGCAGTGATGCATCCACAGCTCATCAGAGTCCTCAGTAAAACACTAGAACAGAAATCCAGCTCTTTCTACTTTTGACCAACCACTTGTTTCCCTGAAACTTAATTTCGATTTAAGGTGTGGTTCATGTTCCGTTTGTCAGATGTGATGTCGGTCAGTTGTGTTTGCGTCACCTGGTTGCTCTGCTCGATGCGGTACAGCTGCTCTGGCGTGCACCGTTTCAGAACCGGTTCCAGGATCTCATATGGCACACCTCCCACCTCAGCAATGGCTGAAAGAGTGCAGAGGCATTTGTATTAATCGGTCACTTAGATTTAACAGATTTCTTCTTTGAAGAAAACAAAGACTATTTTCTCCTTAATAATACACCTGACAATTAAACCACTCAGCTCACAGTCGATGTTGTTCTGCAGCACACGGATGCACTGGTCGTACAGAGTCATCATCTTGGGCAGGTAGGAGGTCTTTGACCCCGAGTAGACCACCATCTTAGAGTTTAACCGCCTCCCGGTGAACCCCTCGTCCTCTTCATCGTTGCAGACGGGAACTGGGAGTGAGGTAGGGAGGGAGTGATGGTCAGAACCACAGAGGTGGGAGCTCGTAGACATGCTGACTGACATTTTAGGAAGAACTTGATCAGAATCTGCATTAAAGCTACCAGACATTTGTGTACTTTCTGCTGTCGATAAATAAGTGAATATCTCACTTATTTATCGACAGCAGAAAGTACACAAATGTCTGGTAGCTACTGTTTTTTCTTTATATAACAAAAAAGGAAACTCTGACATTACTGGTCAAGGAAAAAGGAGGAACCGTTTACACTTGTGTCTGTTCATACTGTGACCTGTCTCCACCTGAGGTAGCGAGTGTGAATTTGCGAGCGAGCTACCTTTTCTCCTCTGAGGGGACAGAGGTGTGACATCGATCGAGGGCAGAGGTCTGTAATTTGGCTGAATCGCTGGAAGAGGGATTTCAGGAAGAGTTGGAACGGCCTCAACTATCTGCACACAACAACACAAGCATGTCCAACCCACAGGAAGCTAATTATGACATACAACAGATGATTCATGCACAAAATTATATTGTCTGCGGTGAATTTATTAAAGCTTTTCTGCAGAAAATCCAAACTCTCTGCTCGATCTTACCCTCTTGCGTTTCTCTGACGTTGCTGCTGCTGAGGAGCTGGAACTCGAGTGTGACCTCTTGGTACCTTGAGTCCCATTCGTCTTGCTCGCCTTGGAGGAAGACGAGGATGAGGGGGCTGTAGGCGGCGGAGGAGTGCGTGCGCGACGAGTAGACGAAGATGGGCGACTGTGTGAGGATGACGGTGCTGATGCTGATGCTGCTGATGCTGGCTTCTTCTTCTTTTTGGCTGGAGTTGGAGCGTCGTATGTGAGGAAGGACTCGAAGGACATGGTTGGCGCCTCAAAGTCCTCATCCTCGAATGGAGAGTCCCTCTGTGCTCGTGGTCGTCCTGAAGACACAAGCACTGATGTTAATGTGTAATGAAAAGACAGAGAGTGGTTTACAGCGATGCAGCCGTGATTCTTATATTTTGCTGACATTTGAGACCTTGAGATAGATTCAAACTAATGAATGATGCCAAACATTTCAAATTAATCGGACCAGTTGCTTTGCGTTGCTAAGGAAATGTTTGTTACATCTTCGCTTGTCATTTCCTGTCAGCAGTTTCCCAACACTGAAACCGGCACCAGCCCAGGATGTTGTAACTCAGATGATGCCACAGTTCGAGATTAAGGCCGATAAAACACACACATAGATTTTCTGATGTACAGCTGCACTACTTAACGATTCTTTCCTGCAAAATCTTTATTATGCAATAAAAAATATTTATTATATTTTTATAATAAATATTTATTATAATTATATTTATTATTATTATCTTACTGTTTGGTGAATTTTACAGGGTCCCAGTTATAGTAAATATTAAGCACCAGAGACGATGGATTTTTAATCTTGTGCTGGAGCTGTAGTCACATATTAAACAGCACAGCATAGTTCAGAGTGCATACAGTTCTGTGCTGGTGTTTAGGTTTGGAGGACTTGACAATATTATGAAATCAGGCGAGAAGTTTAAAACCAGTAACACTGGGCACATAGTGATGCACTCACCATCCTCTCCTCCTTTCTTCCTGTCGTCCCGCTTGTTGTGTTTGGGCGGCTTCTGTACTGGACTCTGTTGTCGCTCTCTGTCTGCACTGTGTTTCTTTCCCTCGCTGCTGCTTCCTCCTCCTCCTCCCCCTCCTCCCCCTCGGTCACTGCTTGTCTGCGCGTGGCGCTTCCGTCGCTCCTCGCCCCTGTCCCTGTTTCGGTCTGTGTGGTGATGGTGGTTCTTGGGCTCTTTGTTTGCTTTGGCAGGTCGGACTTCTTTGCGAGGAGGCGGCGGTGGAGGACTGGGTTCGGGCTCAGGGCTGTTGTACTCATCTGACTGGTAGCGTCCTCGCTGAGGGGGGCTGTACTGCTCAGGTGGAGGGGGCGAGGGTGAGTAATTGGTGTGGTAGCTTCTCTCCTGTTGCTCCTCCTCCTCCTCCTCCTCCTCTTCCATGTATGAAGGCTCCTCTTCAGGGGACGGCTCCCGGGTGCGTCTGTGGCCTCCTCCACCACCGGCCTCTAGACCTCGCGACTGTGTGTTTGACTGGGAGGCCTGCGAGGCGTAGCTGTTGGGTCTGAGGTACAAACATGGACAGTGGTTAAACTATTACCATTAACCTACACTATTCATTTGCACGTCCTAGAGTCGACCTGATTTATAGGAGTCACAAAACGATGACATTTATGAATGTATGACAATACGATGGTTGTTGTCACAGAGCCATGTAAGAAGTGAGTTGTGTCTCATGTCCAGGGATGAAGACGCACCTGTCTGCAGACTGAGGGACCAGTTTCTTCCATTTGGCGACCAGGCTCTTTGCAATTTCTCCAACTATTTCATGTTTCCTAAAAGAGTTTACAGTCTTCCCAACTCCAGTTTCCTACAACAGAAGCAGAAACACCAAACTGATTGTAACATCAACAGCGTCCAAACTTTACAGGTTTTGTTTATTCGTGGGTTTTTTTGCAGAGACTGAGTGATGAATGAATAAAGCCTCACCACCAGTAGATCCACAGTCATTGGAAGCTCCCCCAGTTTTTTGAGCGTCTTTAAAAGCTGAAGAAACAACAGAAACGTGTGATTTTTTTAAAAGGAAAGCTGCTTTTACACTGGATTGTAACCGCTTAACACATGGATATAAAGTGCTGCATTATTAGTAAACCAAGGGAAGGTCGGCTTCATTTAACGCCTGGTGCGTTAACGAACCCAGCTGCTGTAGTTTAGTGTAACTTGCACCGGTTGAACATGTGAGGCCTGAACTCGCTGCGGCCGTCACCACTTCTGCCTGAACGTCAGTGAGTTAGCACAGCGGCTAACGGCTACTGTGGCCCAGAGTTTCGTTAGCAGACAAATTGTGGCGTGGTGAATTAATCATTTTGACGCCTGACAGAAGGTCCTCGCTGACGTGTAGCAGCGGGACGACGTGTGTTACCGTTCGATGAACTCCTGGCTTAAACAAACACGTTAAAACAAGCTAAATCCTTTAATTATCGTGACGTTTCACTTGAGGCTTTCAGGGGCTGTCGGAAATGCTGCACTCATAAACCCCATCTATGCATGAATCACTAGTAACTGCACAGACAGGTCCACGGTCTGTTTACACAGCGTTGGAGTGAAACTAACGCTATTTTACATAATGTAAAACCATCGTTTTTACAAGAGATGCAAATTAAGCCTCAAACTGACCACATGATGCAAAAACAGCACAAATTGACACTAAACAACTATAAGCAAACAGGCTACAAAGAGATAGTAATGGAAGGAAAATCTGAATTTGAACTTAATGGAAGTATTATTATACTGTCAACACATCAATGCAATTGCTATGAGATGTCAAACAGCATATACAGCAATGCACTGCTTTTCTCAAATTGTAATAACATAAGTAAAGGGTGGTCGGTCCACTATAAACAATAACAAACCATTAATTGGCTGTTGTAATCTATAAGACTTAATTAATAGCTTTGTTCTTATAACTTAGTAATAAATCAACGTACATGTCTAATAAGGGATAAAATTTATTAATCAGGACTGAATATTGATCAAAATCCCAAACATTTGCACTGGCAAAAACAGCTTTTGGAATGTTATACATAAAACCAATATCATACATGAACCAATTATCCTAAAAAATATTGTTAACTTATATTTAATTTAATAATTATGATGTAACCACATCCAATGATAATACAAATTCCATTTTTCAAAATATAGTTGAACAATAACCGATTCATCATAAATATTTTGGGATTTAGACTGTAAAATTGCAAACATGTTTAAACACATAGGTGTAGAAATATACCTATCATGTTCACTAATATTTAGGTATTTATACGAAATAAAATATAGATTAGAAAAACTGATTTATATTGACAAAATTAATTCATACTAAACTAAATTTTAGTGGCAGCTCAAACCATGTGACTGTACTGATTCTCATACCATACACATCTACAGTTTTTACATTTTCTACAACTAATTAACTAAATGTACCGAAACCGACTATTGTTTCAAATCAACGACTAGTATTTCATGTCAACTGTGTTTAGATGTCGGAGCCTGACAGCGGACCCTGAATGCGGCATTTAAAAATCCGTTGCGACTTTCGCGTAACTGCCGCGGCCGCAGCTTCGCTTCGGGCTCCGCACACAAACGGGCGCGTGTCGGGACCTAGTCAGTATCAAACACCGGGTCCGTCCCGTTCCGGGCGTTCAGTCGTTACCTTTCGAGGCTCTGGATTGTCCAGGAGCCGGGACTGAAGTCTGTCCACTGTTTCCAGCAGTTCCTCCGCCATGTTTACTGCTGGTACCCTGTTCCCCGGAACCTACTTCATCCTGACTGAACAGAGACGACAAAGGAGAGGTTCCGGGTCTCCGGTCCCGGCGGCCGGCTCGTTTTCACGAGGCACAGTGACGTTGATTTAATTAAAACTGTGTCAGGGAGTCGGGTACAACTAAATGCTCGACAGTTAAAGGGCAAAACATCAACTTTGTACGTTAAGATAATATTAAGAGACGGAAGCGCGTCAGAGACCTTGTGACGTCACACACATGAACACCTGTTGGTGTGACGTCAGTGGAAACGTTTAGTGTCGGCGCTGTTTACCACGTCACCGGGAACCGATGTACCTGCAGCATCATCAGCGAATTTTAAGCTTCTAGAGTCAAAATTCTTTACATTCAGCACTTACCAAAAAGTAAAGTACCATAAATAACATATATAATAATATATTAAAGTACTCAATTTAAATGCTTAGACCTCCCTTTTGCTGAGTAAACAAAGAGTTATTTAAAAAAGTTTATACTCTAGTAGATACTGTACTGGATTAGCGCTGCACGAATTCATGAGCAGCTGCTTGCAGAGTTTGCCAGTAACTGAAAACCAAATGTAAAATGTGAGACAAAAAGGCCATGACAGAGGGAGGAGGGCAGCAATAAGAGGGCCGGGCTCTGAGGGGATATTTTTGGAGGGGAGGGCGACCAATGGTGCCTGTATTTGGAAATGGAGGTGGACGGCTGGGGGAAGTGGAAACTGTAAGGGGAGAGTGTGATGTGAGCTGTGGGAGGCATGGAGTGATGGTGGAGGGTTGTGGGGGTGAATGATACGTCACAGCTTTGCTTTGGGGGCTGATTTACCTTTGATACTGGCAAACACACACATACACACACGCACACACACACAGCACACTGGACGGAGGAAGGAGGAACCTGTGAGAGAACAACAACAAAGGAAAAGAAAGAACATAAAGGAAAGCCCAACAATAGAAGGTGAGAAAGCAAAGGAAGCGAAGAAGAGGGAATTTGACTGAAGAAACAAAGGTAAAACACATTCACTTTATTGCTTTACAGCTTGTTTGTGTGAATTCAGTAAAGAGAATAGAAACCCATCCAGATCCTTTAGTTTATTGGCATGAAGAACAACAAAGGACATGACACACTGTCATGTCTGCATGAAGCAGCTGAACTGAAACATGCTGTTGAAGTGTTACTTTGCTCTGCAGAAGGCGCCCGTCCACCTCTTTCCAGCGGTAAAACACAGAACCTATAAATACCCTCATGAGATAAACAGGAATCTAGCTGCAGCCACAAAGAGCTAGAAGTGTTGGAGAGCGAGACAGCGTCAGTCAGCTCTATTTATTCAATGAAGAGGTCACACACTGAACATCCTCACACCATCATCAAGCAACTAGTTTTAGCAGAACCCGCTCAGCATCAAACACACTCTGTAGAGTTTAGCACAGGTCGGATGTTTGTATCAAACACTGGTGGAGCCCAAAGCAGAGCTCACAGTTGAACATCAATGAGTGGAGGCTCCGTCCAGTGTTTGGTCTGAAGCTTGACTGTCGGTGACTCTTTGTTTTGGTTAAGAAGATGTTGCTTGTACTGAGCAGCTCACAAGCTCTGCAGGACGTAACATATGCTGTCGGAGCAGCGAGTGCTTCAAAACCATCTGATCACATTCAGTATCAAGCTCTGTGAGGTCTGTGCCTATAAATAAAGAACAGTTCTAGTCTGTTCTAGTCTAATGGTCTGTTTATCTGCCTGCCAATACAAACGTCTAGGCTCCACGTTAAAGCTTGGTGCGTGTCTTAGTGTGAGATGCTGCTGGTGCTGGTGCTGGTGGGGCTGGTGCTGCTGGGGCTGGTGCTGGTGCTGGTGGGGCTGGTGCTGGTGCTGGTGCTGGTGCTGGTGCTGCTGGTGCTGGTGCTGCTGGTGCTGGTGCTGCTGGTTGGGGGCCGGTGCTGCGTGCTGGTTCCCAGCATGCTGGTTGACAACAGCTGCTGCCACCTCCACCCTCGGCCCCACACATTTCTGACCAGTTCCACCAGTTGTGGGCCGTGAACACAGGAGGAGGACAGTGGGTGGATGAGGTGATTGGGGATAAACCAATAATATGTGGATTCCTTTTCATTCTAAATGATTATTCTCATTCTCCTCTCATTTCATCACCTTCCCACTGATTTCTGATGCCAGCGTTACTGTGACTCAGACAGAGGAACTGAGACTCTGGCACCAAACCGATCCAAACGTCTTCGCTGCAGCTTCCTGGATCACAGAGCTTCTAATGCAAATAGGGTTTACATAGGATTGCAACATCCCGTCTGAACCGACGAGCTCCTCCTCTCTACACGACACCGGCAGCAGCTGCTGCTGCGTCCTGTGTCCATGTGTGGAGCCGACACTGAGGAGCTATTTAAAAAGTGCCAACGAGGACGAGTGAAGGGCTCGCGTGGACGTTTGTGCTCACTCAGTAACAATTTGATCAGCCGGCATCAACCTGTGGATGGAGACGGCCGTGTTCACATCAGCAGGGTTGTGTCTCATCTTTGTGATGTTGTTGTGTGTCGTGTTAAATGAGGTGGTGCAGGTTTAACCCTCTAATTGTTCTTCCAGGTGCTGTGTGCTGTGTTAAAGTAAAACCTCCCACTAAAGACCTCACCACGTTCAGAAGGAAACACATCCAGCCAGAAGCTCAGGTTGTCGACTGATCCCGTTCCTTGTAAAAACAGGATCTCACTGACACTAACACCAGTTTCATCAACCCTCAGCAGTCAAACCATGGCCCCTAAGAAGAAGGCCCTCCGTCAGAAGAAGCCGTCCGTGGAGGCCGCGGCCCAGGTCGCCGTGGAGACGCCGCCTCCGCTGAAGGTGGAGAGCCGCGGCGATGGCGTGGTGGTGGTGGAGGGCGGAGCCAAGAAGATCGAGCAGATGGCGGCGCTGGACATCGCTCAGCTGAACAGCCTCAACCTGCCGCTGCCGCCGCCCGTCATCAAACCCGGGGAGAGAGGCCTGGGCCTGGGCAGCGAGCTGACGCGGCCCCTGCACGGCAACGCGCTGCTGGAGGAGCTGAGCAGGATGCGCCAGGAGAAGTAGGTCCAGAAGCCGGGGCAGTGGGCGAGGAAGGGCCCCGGGGTCCTGATGGTGTCCTCACTCGCTCCTCAGGTTCCTCACGGACCTGGAACTGGCCTGCAAGACCAAAGCCTTCGACGTGCACAAGCTGGTCATCTCCTCCGTCAGCCAGTACTTCAGAGAGATTCTGGCCAAAGACCCGAGCATGAAGCGCCTGGAGCTGCCCTCCCTCTCTCCTCTCGGTACCAGCTCATCAGGATGTGCCGGAAACAAGGTAACGTGCTACGAGTGCCTCCACCGCTTAATGATAAATGCCTCGCGCCGCAGGCCTGGCCAACGTCATCACCTTCGCCTACCTGGGCCGCGTCCACATGTCGCTCTACACCATCGGCTGCACCGTCTCCGCCGCCGCCACGCTGCAGATCCCCCAGCTCCTCAAGATGTGCACGGACTTCCTGCTGGCCGAGCTCAACGTGCAGACGTGCGTGTACGTGTGGAACATCGCCGCCGCCTACGGCCTGCTGCCCGTGTGCGACGCCGCGCGCCGCTTCGTCCTGGAGAACTTCGTGCAGTTCGCGGAGACGCCGCTGTTCACGCAGCTGACCCTGGAGCAGATCTGTGCCTTCCTGCAGGACGACGGGCTGCTGCTGCCCTCAGAGGTCACGGCCTTCCAGGTCAGAGGTCACAGGGTTCAAATGAAATGGAATATGCAGCAGCATCATCCAAAGCTACGGTTCATCCATTATAACAGGAAGTTAAACAGTCGTCACATCAGTATTCATGACACCAACACTGAGCAGACTTCCAGGAGCTCAACCACTAACGCTCCACAACAGCTCAAGACCCTCTGGCCTTCCTTCTATTTTCACCCAGACCTAAAAACAGACCCCAGACCAGCTGTTCAGAGCCTCAAACAGAGCCATGAGCCACGACTCTAACACAGGACTAACATATTAGGGAATTATATATAGGGAAGCGAAGAAGCTTTAGTTCTATTTATATATTTGTTTTATTTTTTTAATTGTTTAATTAATTAGTTTTTATATTTTAAAATAATCTATTCTATTTTTTCAACTCATTATGCAGCACCACGTGATTAGTCATTTCAATGTGTAGTCACTTTATTAGGAACGTGCTGAAGCCGCTATCTTGGAGTGAATAAAACATCAAATAAACATATTTCACACGAAAACATATGAATCAACATATGAATCATACTAAAAGGCAGGATTTCATTCATTTTGCTTTTTCTCTGGTCTCGCTGCAGCTGGCCATGAAGTGGCTGGACTTCGACGCCGCTCGCCAGCCTCACGCCGCCGAGCTCCTGACCCACATCCGCTTCGAGACCATCCCCGCCTGCGAGCTGGTGAGCCAGATCCAGCCGGTGCCCCGCATGATGCTGGACCCTCAGTGCCACCGCCTGCTGGTGGACGCCATGAACTACCACCTGCTGCCCCACCAGCAGAACTCCCTGCAGTCCAGGCGCACGCAGGTCCGAGCCGCTCAGCAGACGCTGCTGACCGTCGGCGGCCGCCCGTCGCTCACGGAGAGAGCGCTGAGCCGCGAGGTGGGTGCTTCTGAGCTCCGTGCCCTCGGTTCACCGCGCTACCCTCGCTGACCTTTGACCCTGGCGTCCAGGTGCTGTGGAGGGACCCGCGTGACGGAGGGGCCAGCTGGCGTCACCTCACCCAGCTGCCAGCGAAGAGCTTCAACCAGTGTGTGGCTGTGATGGACGGCTTCCTGTACGTGGCCGGAGGCGAGGACCAGAACGACGCGCGCAACCAGGCCAAGCACGCCGTGAGCACGCTGAGCAGGTGAGGGCGCACGCTGAGCAGGTGAGGGCGCACGCCGTGAGCACGCTGAGCAGGTGAGGGCGCACGCCGTGAGCACGCTGAGCAGGTGAGGGCGCACGCCGTGAGCACGCTGAGCAGGTGAGGGCGCACGCTGAGCAGGTGAGGGCGCACGCCGTGAGCACGCTGAGCAGGTGAGGGCGCACGCCGTGAGCGCGCCGAGCAGGTGAGGGCGCACGCCGAGGCGTCGGGAGGCTCTGACGACGCTCTGTCCCCAGGTACGACCCTCGCTTCAACACCTGGCTCCACCTGGCCAGCATGCGCCAGCGCCGCACCCACTTCTCCCTGGCGGCCAGCGGCGGGCGCCTGTTCGCCATCGGCGGGCGCAACGTGGAGGGTCTGCTGGCCACCGCCGAGAGCTACCTGCCCTCCTCCAACACCTGGCAGATGCGCGCGCCCATGGAGGTGCCGCGCTGCTGCCACTCCAGCGCCACGCTGCCCTCCGGAGACATCCTGGTGACGGGCGGCTACATCAACTGCGCCTACTCCCGCTCCGTGGCGTGCTACAGCGTGGAGGCCGACAGCTGGAGCGAGAAGGCCTCCATGGAGACACCCCGCGGCTGGCACTGCTCCGCCGCGCTGGGGGAGAAGGTGTACGTGGTGGGAGGGAGCCAGCTGGGGCCCGGCGGGGAGCGCGTGGACGTGCTCTCCGTGGAAGTCTTCTCCCCGGAGAGCGGGTCGTGGAGCCGCGCCGCGCCCCTGCGGCTGGGGGTCAGCACCGCCGGCCTGTCCCCTCTGGCCGACAAGCTGTACCTGCTGGGCGGCTGGAACGAGGCGGAGAAGCGCTACAAGGCGGCCGTCCAAAAGTATGACCCGGCCACAGACAGCTGGTCCCTGGCAGAGGATCTGCCCGAGCCCACGGTGGGGGTCTCCTGCTGCACCCTGACGCTTCCACCACGACACTCACCGCGGCGCCAGCACCGCAACACGCCGGGCCACGAAGAGCAGCAGCAGGCGGGCAAGAACCGGAGCAGAGAGAGCAGCGTGGCTCCGTCACACGTCATCTCAGCGTAGAGACACGGGGTGGTTGAACCTCTGGAGAACATCTGGATTAGGGCTGCACATAAACCATTTTATCAATTGTGCGAAATGGTCCAAATGTCTTAGTTTGTTCAAGCTGAACAGTTAAAAACAGAAAAATGCCTCAAAGGGTTAATTGAGCACTTGCTGATATTGATTTACTGGAGAAAAAAAAATAGTTTGCTGTTTTTTCTGTCACAGAAAATTAAAAATCAGTAAATCAGGGAGTAAAATCAATCAGCACCAAATAATAAAACACATCACAGCCAATAACATCTCAAGTTGATGCCTTCTGTTAATATACAGGCAGCCGGGTTGTACCCAAGTTTTATTCCAATTCGATTCTAAGAAAGTGAGAGAACATGTTTAATGGAGGTTTCCTTTTCATTTCTTGACAGTTTATTTTTTTAACCGTATCGAAAAGTCCACATATTTACGGTTTAGATTAAGAACAAATCCTGATGGTTTCTGACCTGATGATTAAAGTTCGATTCAGCCAGAAAAAAGCCTGAACAATCCAAAGCAGTGTCAGGAGGTTTTACAGAAGGAAACAGATGTGGAGAAATAAGATGGTGGAAGGTTGAAGACGAGTTAAGCAGGCGGAGGATGAAGACGGAACAGTGGCTGTCTGTGTCTGAGTGAATCTACTGGCAGTTTGTGTACAAAGACGACTAAGTGTGATCTGCATCTGCGAGTGTGTGAACAGAGTGAATGACGGGTGTGAGGCGCTACAGCAATGAGCCATTTCTGACAAACTCAATAAATTCAGGAAAGCAGCATCATTACACAGACAGCTTCGTCAGAAGTAGTTTAGAGAACTTTAAAAAAAAAAAAAAAGAAAAAGGTTTTCATAAGTGCAATAAACTTAAAGTACTACAATTTGAGAGTAGTGTGGAGAAGTTCAAATGTACAAGCATCCTGGAATCTGCTAATAAAAACCAGATGCCCAAAACATTAAAAAGCATAAACCTGAGCTTTAATGCTCACGTTCTAAAGCTTTTGCTGCCTTCAGACGTTTAATTGGTCCTGAAGAACCAGTGAGACCCCAACCGGTCAAAGTCTAATCAGATGTTGATGAAACCAATTCGACCGCTTTAATTGGTTGGTCCTTTCTAATTGTCTGTGGCACCAGTTGAGCTTGGTTCTGTTGGGTTTCACTGAATAAAGCCAACCTGATCCAAATCACACCGACTTTCTGCCTTTTAATCAAAGACATTATTAATGTATGTAGGAAAAAAAGACTTCTTCCTCTAATAGTTAGCGCACTGACTATGTTAAATGCTACTGACTGTTTATTATTCTGACCAATGTTTTATGAGCCTCAATTTACACCTGCTCCCCAAAAATTAGTCACAACACTATTAAATGCAACAGCAATAACAACAGAACAACAAACTAAATTTTTTCCATTTATTTTCTTTGTTACAAACAAGATCAAAAGGTGGTCCTTTACTTGCCGGGGAGGATGATGCCATCATACTGGAGAGTAAAAGGAAAGAAAGTCAAGGTTAATACAGTTTAAAAACAAAGAACGTTTTTATTGGGTTAATGAGTCGGATGGAGGCGTCACAGGACGCCCGATAATTAAAGTCAAAAAACAGATCCATGCATCTCCATAATAAGACATTTACCACAAACTTGCCTTCAGGCCTGCAGCCTTTTAGTAAGCTGCATTTTATCATTTAGGCATGCATTTATGGAGCAACACAACATTTTTAAAACCATGTAGGTTTAGCAGCAACACTATTACACATTTCCTGAGTAACATTAACATCTAAAAACAGTTTAAAGCATGAAGGCACATCTGTAAAATGTTACCCAGTGTCGAGATATATTGCCACAACAAGGACCTGTGGATCCATTGACCAGATATATACACATTTCATACAAAAAAATGTAAAGCTATAAATTAGATATGAGAGTTTCATCTCTGAACTCACTTTCTGCTGGAACCAGCGCATAGCCTCCTCTTTGCGGATGCGGTGCTTGAAACCAATGCGGCCTCTTTTCCGCTTCTTGTCGGCAATGCTGAATCCGGGTCTGCCCAGAACCTGAGGGCAAACAGTTTGTTAATGCAGAAGAGAAGCTCCACATCACAAGGCAGAGTTCTTACTAGTAATGTTCAATTCATTCGTCTTGTCAGAGAAATGATTACACAAGACAGACACCAAATATGCAATATAATAATTCTAAAATACTTAGAAATTCAAGAGAGCCTTTTTAGCTGGATCATAAACCAGCCAATAAAGTGGGTAGAATAAATGCCCCTCATCTGAGGTTACTACAGAGCCAGAAAAAAAAAGCCTATAAAACTTAACAGCTGTCACTTACCACGTAGAAGTCCAGTCCGTAGATACCGATGCTGGGGTCGTACTTGATGCCCAGATCGATGTGCTCCTGGATGCCAAAGCCGAAGTTTCCTGTATCCGAGAAGTTGTTCTTCCTCAACTCGTACTCACGCACCTAGAGGCCAGAGGAAACCAATGCCCATCAGCCTGTATGTTAAAACATTTCACTGAACAATCCAAGGAAACAACTGATGGACAGAAACAACTCTGGCTTTAGTGTTGCTTAGGCAAACATTACGCTTTAATCATGTGCCGTGACCAGTCACAAATAAAGGCCAAACCTACTTTAAGTCCCTTCTCCAGGATCTCCTCAGCTTTAGCTCCACGGACCGTGCAGTGGACAGCAATCTTTTCATTTCTACGGATACCGAAGGATCTCACAGTGTAGCGGGCTGCAGGTCAAAAAGAAAAAGGCTTAACACATCTTATTCAAAACCTAAGACATGACAGTGAAGTTAAAAAAGTTACACAAATACTCAGGAGCTGGCAAGAAAAAAAATCATACCACCTGCAATGTTGTCCTTAGATAACAAACTACTACAGCACATCGGTCAGCTGATCTATGAATGCACGGAACACCTACACAGTGTCGGTGGTGACGAAGGCTGAGGCGACACTCACCTTTGGAGAAGACGGGAGTCTGCCCCGTGAGCTGCTCCAGCACTTTAGCAGCTCTGGTCAGTCTGTCTCCGCTCTCACCGACGCAGATGTTCAAGCAGAGCTTGCGGATGCGGAGCTCTCTCATGGGGTTCTCCTTCTTCTCACCCTGGTCCTGAATCAAACACAAGCCAAAGTTTTACCATCGACACCAACTGTCGCAGCTTATCTACTAGCCTAACCGGCTAACAAGCTAACACATGAAAAATCTGACGTTACATGAGCGCTACAAAAAAACTGACGTCTGACATCAATATAGTAACGTCTCCAAATCCCAGAGTTGTGGTGTTATGCGTCTGCGCCTAAACTCCCACCAGTGTCAGAACACATGCCGGCAGGGGGACATGTCCGTACATATCCACTGAACTAACCGTTAGCATTATGCCAAATGAAACAGACGCATTATAACTAACAAACAAGACAAACGATCGCGATACATAATTTAAGACGCGCCGTGTTAATTGACCTCTCTACGATGCAGTTTCATACAAGGTATAAGATCTGTGGTGTTTTCCAGCAGTTAGCATGTTAGCATCATTGCGTTTTAAGTTTAACAGTATTTTCTAACATTAGTGGAAAAAATATGACGTCTGTTTAAACATTCACAGTGGCGTGTAACTATTCAGACAACACGCGACACTATGATCGCCCCCAGAGCTCAGATGATTGTTGATTTCAACTGTAACTTAGTATTCATCGATGTGAGCCCGTACTCACCGCCATGTTGGATCACTAGAAGAGGACGTTACGCTTCCGGTGAGGATTATTTATAGCGCAGTGTTCACCGTAATGAGATCAGAAACACAGAGCGACGACGGTTCCGTTACGGTGCAACAAGATCAATAATACCCCAAACACATGGTAAATATTTTAGTTGTGGTATTTTTTAAATTACTTGCCATATATTCATATAGACCAATTGTAAGATGTGATTCTTCTTCTTCTTCTCTTCTTATTCATCACAAAGGCGAATTTTAACAAAGTAAAAGTGGAAGACACATCAGTAAAATAAGGGCAATTGGAAAGAGATTATATAAATAAGAAGAACATTTCAAGCTCAGTGGTTAACTACGATAAAAAACTGTAATTCAAAAATAGTTTTTTTTCAGTAAGTTTTAATACATAAAATTCCATTTACACAAAATTATAAATAACATTAGATTGTCAATAACATCATATATTCTGTTTTTTGTTGTGCTAAATAGCATCTTTCAGTTCTTTAATATTTTATTTAGAAATGTTTTCTGACATCTCAGTTGATTCAAAACAGTATTTTTTGTATTTAAATCATTTAATGTTAACAAAAAACTCTTTTTACATTTTACAACAGTGTAATACAGTTTTTTAGTTTTTTAAAAATCAGAAAACAAAATGAAAATTAAATATCAGGAAATTTGTAAATAAAAGTAAATACAATATAATAAAGTAAATACACAGATATTTCATAAAAGACTGTACACAAAGCAGACAAATATCAACAAGTAGGAAACTTGCAGTAAATCTTATTAAAGCTATTACTATTAAATTGCTAATTAAATAATTCAGTTGGCCCAGAGCAGTGCCACTACTGATATATTACATCAGGTTAATAATGGATAATAATAAATAACATCTCATGCACTGGTTTCACATAGAACTTTAGCTTTGTTTTATTTTCTCAGTTCACGTTTGCTGTCACTTTGATTATGTACAGGACACAAAGGACCAAAGTTAAAGCAAACACCAGTTTAACCGTAGGAGTAAAGTGAGAATCGTGCGCTGCAGCCATTGGGGGCCGTCTGCTGGGCTCCTCCATTGGACTCACTGGCCTCAGGGGCGAGACAGGACCCGGGGGCTTCAACAGAGGCAGCCCCTCTGCCCTCTGTTGCTTCAGGGCGCTCACAAGAAAATCCAGGGATTTGCGGTGGAACACGCGTGTGGAGAAGAGGTTGCATTCAGGAACAAAGTAGTGAGGGAGGGTGCGCCTGCGAGCGAATTCCTCCAGAGTCTCCAGGAGGTTCAGGAAGCAGACAGGGAGCTGCTTAGGAGCCCACATGGCGTCAGTGCTCCTGAGAGGAAGATGCATGAAGACATAATACCACGGCTAACTAATAATGACTGAATGATGCTTCTACATGATGTTACCTGAGGGACAGAGTGTGGAGGAATGCAGTCTTCCCGTGGTACGAGCACAGATCCTCCAGTTCTTCAGGAAAACGTTGTTTCAGACCCTCGATCAGAGATTTCAGGAGCATTAAGCACTGCTTCCTGTGGGAAAGATGGTTTATTACAGAGGAGACTTTCGTCTCACAGAGATTCATCAGACGCGTGTCCGGGTCTCAGTCTCACCGGCAGCATTTTTTGCTGTTGGCCTCGCAGCACGTTTTTGTGTGTCCATGGTTTTTGATCATCTCTTTCTCAACGAGGGAGAAAGAAATCCTCCAGCTCTCTAAAAAAAAAGAAACACAACGATTTCAAACACAATCAAGTCAACACACGTTACATATAACCAGAATTATACACAAGCAGACAACGTATGAAAACAACGAGGCTCCTCACTCACCTTTGGTGTCTTTGGCGTTTGGGCCTTTCAGTCTTTTCGGGACAAAGATGCAGGGAAGATTCATGATTTCCTGGCGCTCCTTCTTCCCCAGCCACTCGTCCACGTTGGGGCCTCTCCTCACAGCCTGTGGCCAACCCTGAGTGGAGTGGACCTTCACACAGGACGCAGAGGAGACACCTGGTGACGACTACTTCCAATGTGATGCACTGGTGACGGTCAAAGGTCAAAGTGGCCCTGTGTGTTCACAGCGTTCCGTATTTGGACGGGGATGTGATGATGTCATACGCGTATATTTACCACGAGAGCAGGAACCACGTCCACGGAGATCAGTTCCTCGCCGCCGCCGTCAGTTCTGCGCAGAGACAACGTCACAGCTGGAGAGCTGGGCCGCTTCCTGTTCACCTCCCAGCAGCAGCGCGGGTCCGGCGCTGGAGACGAGGGTTCAGATCAGGTTCTGCTCTGAGGAGCTGCGCGTGTTTTAGGTACGGCCATAAAAACCTGTGTAGGCCTTGAGGAACTTGCGAACCAGCCGATACATCTCGCTCAGGATCCTGCTGGGTGAGACCGTGAGCTCGTTCTCCAGGACAAAGGCCTTCATGGGGCTCCGCGTCGGATGGAGCAGGTCCAGTCGGTAGAAGAGGCCGTCGTCCAGCATGGTGGTTTGGAAGCGAGCGGGAGCCTGGAGCTTCAGCATCATGTCGAACTCATCGGGGCTGTGGATCTGAGTCAACGGGTTAAAGGTGCTGTGTGTCACCTCCACCTCTTCGGCGTTTGTGATCATCGTTGTCCTTTACTGTGTGTCTGCTCAGTTTCCCAGTTTGACAGACAGGAATAACTGCGCTCGTGACTCACCTTCACTTTCTCAAAGTAGCTGCCGGTGTTGAGGAATTCGGCCGACTGGAAGAAAGGCTGGTCTGTGCTGCTCTTCAGGAATTTCAGCAGGCTGTCGCGGAAGTCGTTGACCACCTCTGCAGCACGGCTGCGATCGTCCTTCCGGATCTTGAGCTCCCGAGCGCAGTCTTTTATCCAGTCGGCCACTTCTGGGGAGAGGGCGCTGGACTCCTTGAGCTCAGAGCATCCGTCCTCTGTGGAGTGACACAGACATGATGAGGCTGAGAAGCAGGATGTTTAAATGAATGCTGTTCTGTTGCATCACCTGGTTGTTGTTGCTGCTTCGGGAGCTGCTTCCTCTTTCTCACCGCTGATCCTCCACCAGACGACCTTTGTCCTGCGTTTGGTGTCACATCTGCTGGAGTCAGAGCTTCGTCTTCTCTGTCCATGACTCTACCAGCGTTTAAGGAAAAAGCACATTCATCAGGAAAAGAGCTCAGCTGCAGCAACGCCTGAGCCGGTGACAGGAGATGTTCTGCTTTAATGCTTTCACATGTTTTCGTCCAAAGGTCTGAAACCGTCCAGATGATCTGCTTGGTTGTAATTAGGCTGCGTTTATCCTTTGTAAAAGATGCGGCGAGGCGACGCCCTGTCGTCTAATGTTTCACTTTCATTTCCTTTCATTTCATCACCGTTCAACACAAACCGGGTCATAGTGGGGCAGAACTCTGAAGCAGGTTCACATTCTGCCACATCAAACATGGAGCCCAATATGTTTACAGATTGAGGTCAATCATTATGCTGCACTGATATTATAAACTATAAAACATAATAAGTCCATTGTTATGACTTCTCTGTGCTGCCTTCTAAAGCTTTGTATTCAACACAGAATCTTTATGCCTTGTGGTATTTCTACTTTGTGATACAATCATGAACTGTAAACCATCATCAGTGGAAGAGACCAACAGAGAAAAAACGATAACGTCTCCCAGGATCATTAAATTCAGTCTCACTCACCTGGTGGAGGAACACGAGCCTTTTAGCGCTGGTTGCTGTGAACGCTGACGTCTGTCCATCTATTTATACCCAGGAACCTGCGTTTCCAGTTTCATTTACATCAAATGTAATTTGAGCCCCATAGCTTCCGCCTCCACTCGTCATTGCATCATTCCAGGTGTGTTTTCTGTAGGCGTTTTCTGTCAGACACACGCTTGCATCACTAAACGTGTATTGAGACTTATTGTTTTATCGCATCTGGCAGGAAATATGTAAAACTATAGTTAGAATGTGTTGATTGTTGGTGACCTCGTACACGTGGTGTCGATCAGGTTCATTGTTACCGTAAAAACATTTCACAACATTTTCTTTGAACTACTGTGTTGTACTTTGGATGATGAGCCGGATGTGTCTCCTCTGTACCTACATGTTAGGTCATCTTCAGAATCATAGCTTTTTAGCTACTAGAGATATTTATTAATAACAATACATATGAGACAGTTCAGAATGAAGCAGTCCATTAAACCACTGCTGTCTCTCGGGCAATAAACCACTTTTATTCCCTTAATGGTTTAAACCTGTAAATGTTTGGACCCTCCTGCAGCCTGTGAATTAACTGGAATTTAATGAGACACAGAACAAACCTCTTATTTTGGCAATGTTGACGTTTTTATTGTTTTTGGCTTTAATTTAATCATCAATGATCTCAGTTTCCTCTAAAAGACACTGGCCGTCCTTTCCTGCGGAAACTTTTGCGATGGGTTTTAATCAGCATAAGCCAGTCCTTGAGTAGAGAGCTCTGCCTCAGAGGAGACGGTGCCGGTTGCCAGGGGAGACGAGGGGATGGAGCCGCCCGCTGCTGCTGAGGCGCCACATGTTCTTGGACGTCCTGCATCAGGATTCATTTCTTCTTCTCGGCCTTCTGTGCAGACTTGGTGACCTTGCCGCCGCTGGCCACCTTCTTGTCAACGGACTTGATGACGCCGACGGCCACGGTCTGCCTCATGTCGCGCACAGCGAAGCGGCCTGAGAGGAAGAGGTGATTTTATTCATCCCTGCATCTCATGTTTCATTTGGTATTCGTAAGTATGAGTAGATAATTCAAATAATACATAATTACATTAAGAAAGATAAAGCTGCTCCTGACCATGCAGAGAAGTTTAAATTGGTTTATTTTCCTCTTTCTACTCACCCAGTGGAGGATACTGGGAAAAGCTCTCAACACACATGGGTTTTCCAGGCACCATGGTGATGATGGCAGCGTCTCCAGACTTCAGAGCCTTGGGGTTGTCCTCAAGCTTCTTGCCGGAACGACGGTCGATCTTCTCCTTGAGCTCGCTGAACTTGCAAGCGATGTGGGCAGTGTGGCAGTCCAGCACGGGGGCGTAGCCCTGGGCGATCTGGCCGGGGTGGTTCAGGATGATGACCTGTACAGCAAGAGACATGGATGAACGGTGGCTCTTGATGGGTTTATT
Organism: Betta splendens; assembly: GCF_900634795.4. Classification (NCBI taxonomy): domain Eukaryota; kingdom Metazoa; phylum Chordata; class Actinopteri; order Anabantiformes; family Osphronemidae; genus Betta; species Betta splendens. The sequence continues at coordinate 13,871,312 of NC_040891.2, read as the reverse complement.
CAGTTTGCATGACTGTCTCTACAGTCTAATAAACAAAATATTACTAAATGGATAATTAGCGATCAGCCCATTTATCTGAAGCTGGTTATTATTTTCTCTGTTGTATTTATTGTCCTTTTCTGGACCTCACCTGGGCTGTGAAGTTATCAGCTGCCATGGGTGGGTCGTTCTTGCTGTCACCAGCCACGTTTCCGCGGCGGATTTCCTTGACGGACACGTTCTTGATGTTGAAGCCGACGTTGTCGCCAGGGAGAGCCTCAGTCAGAGACTCGTGGTGCATCTCGACAGACTTCACCTCAGTGGTCAAGTTGGGGGGAGCGAAGGTGACAACCATACCGGGCTTCAGGACACCAGTCTCAACACGGCCGACTGGGACAGTTCCAATACCTGTGAATGAATTGAAAAAAAGTATTGAGCAATGGGATTCATATTATGATATTACATCCACTAATGATGGGTCTACAGCTCACTACTGACCGCCAATCTTGTAAACGTCCTGCAGGGGCAGACGAAGGGGCTTGTCGGTGGGGCGGGTGGGGGGCAGAATGGAGTCCAGAGCCTCCAGGAGGGTGGTGCCTGTTGCGCCACCTTCCTTGCGATCAATCTTCCAACCCTTGAACCAGCTCATCTGGAATGAGAATTTATACATGAGTTGTTATAGCTGGGGTCTATCAATAAGAATTTTAGGGTCAGCAACTAACAGGGAGGGAGGAAGGAAGGAAGGAAGGAAGGAAGGAAGGAAGGAAGGAAGGAAGGAAGGAAGGAAGGAAGGAAGGAAGGAAGGAAGGAAGGAAGGAAGGAAGGAAGTTGACTCAGGCATAATCCACCCACCTTGTCGCTGGCCTCCAGCATGTTGTCTCCGTGCCACCCAGAGATGGGGACGAAGGCGACAGTGGCGGGGTTGTAGCCGATCTTCTTGATGTAGGCGCTCACTTCCTTGGTGATCTCCTCAAAACGGGCCTGGCTGTAAGGGGGCTCGGTGGAGTCCATCTTGTTGACTCCAACGATGAGCTGCTTCACACCCAGAGTGTAGGCCAGCAGGGCGTGCTCACGGGTCTGGCCGTTCTTGGAGATACCGGCCTCGAACTCACCAACACCAGCAGCAACGATCAGCACAGCGCAGTCAGCCTGCAAAGAGACTTAGTAAAACATATGCAGACAAAATACACTTGTTAATTTAAAAAACTCAAGGTTCTGTTACCTGAGAGGTACCAGTGATCATGTTCTTGATGAAGTCCCTGTGTCCTGGGGCATCAATGATGGTGACGTAGTACTTGCTGGTCTCAAACTTCCACAGAGCAATGTCGATGGTGATACCACGCTCACGCTCAGCCTTCAGCTTGTCAAGCACCCAGGCGTACTTGAAGGAGCCCTTGCCCATCTGGTTACATTATCAGAAGTACAAGAGAGGATTAGGGTAAAACATTTACCTGAACAAACAAAACATGCCTCAGTAAAAAATAATGTAAAAGACATTTACTCCTGCAGCAGTTTCTTAACTCTAGATGTGACAGGTATCAGCCACCAGCATTTTCTCTGCTCTCAGTTTCTAAATCTGTGCTCACTATAAATAGCGCAGTGACAGTTTATCCAATCTCAGGCTCAGAAAGTGATATATATTAAAAAATAAAAGCAGATCAGTCACAGTAAACACAATAATGCATGAGTAATAACATGCCTGTTTTACTGCATATTACCGTATGTACCATAAAATGTAAACAGCTAATTTCCAGGATCAAAGAGCCGTTAACTGGCTGCATGTTGATACAGTGGTGAGGAAGAGAGAGCAACGTCCTTGAGATGACACAAACCCAATTCTGTGAAGTTTGACTAGGTATTAAAAATTAGCTGGGACTTCCTGACTTATCGTTTAGTAACAAACCCCTTAATCGTCCTTATTACACTTCCACAGTAATGTGGTCTTTTAAGTACTTTTTATTTAAATTATGTAAATTCTACTGCAACTCTTATGTGCAGTGATTGAGACAGTTCTAATCTCTCACCAGTAGGTGGCAGCATCAGTCAAGTAAAATCAGCTGTTTCCACCACACCTGTTTACCAGCACTAATAATTAAACCATTCTCACATCCACTGAGTTATGTGAGCATTTTTGTATTTTTTTTTTAAATCCCTTCAACCAACCTCAGCAGCCTCCTTCTCGAACTTCTCGATGGTTCTCTTGTCGATGCCTCCGCACTTGTAGATCAGGTGGCCGGTGGTGGTGGACTTGCCGGAGTCGACATGGCCAATGACCACGATGTTGATGTGGATCTTTTCCTTTCCCATTTTGATTGACTGGTTGTAAAGGACATTATGAATCGTTATAGTCCACGGTGGTCACCACAGAGCGCGTGTCAATCAGGTGACGTTATTATATTTATTTAACCACCGCTAATTTAAAATAAAGTAATTGAACAATAGGAGAATTTGCTACGTGGTGTTTTAATTGGCCCCTCACGAGTCCGAAAAAATAACGGTTATATAACGGTTATTAAGATGTACGTGAAACATTACATTACTGCGGCGTTAGCAGCGGGCCGGTTAATAAGAAGCTAACTGACTAGCCATGACGCGTTCAAGTCCCCTTTAAATAAATGACCAAACGAGAAACGTTTTGTTCCAACATTTCAGTCAGTCTAATTACAGATTGAAACTATTCAAGAGGAAGTTATAAAGTAATAAAATCAATTAATAAAATCAATACTGATTGAGCCAACAAAGGAGAATCCAGTGTTCCACAATTACATAAATGTGATAATGCACCGAAGGAGACGTCTCCTCAATTCAGATACGCGTCTATTAAATGGTTTGACTGGGACAAATACGTCACTTCGAGGCGTACAACACATTTCCACAGCACTGCAGTGTGACAGCGGTGAGTCATGAACCATGTGCTCGACGCCGGCTATCCGGCATCCATGTTGCGCCGTGAACGCAGATCCGCCATGTTAGCAACTGGTGCAAGCGCGCACACGGAACACAACAGCATTGTGGCGGAATGGAGCGCGTTCACGAAGGCAGAACGCAACACTACCATGACTGGCAGAAACGTCATGTTCAGTTTGTCCTCAATATTCATCGCATTGGTGATTATCACGCCTTGTTACCACACGGACGGTTCAAACCGTGCCAAAATAGTTTGAATGAAGCAAGCGCGTTTATACCTTCCCATAATAGCCCAGTATTAAATTACACCGCATTTTAGCTGCAGCTAGTCATTCAGATTTTTTGCTCACGCCAATAAGCTTTAGAATTTAAGTTACCAACCTGTGCCCAGCAACTTAGACGTCCTCTGATTTAGAGCAGAGAAAAAAAAGGACAGAACGTGATCGGTCCAGAGTTTTTATACCGAACCACAGGAGGGAGGGCTGCGCTGCTGTCAGACTCAAAATACGGGGTGCTATTGGCTGAGGTGGCATAGCACCTAGTGATGTGATTGGATGACAAGCGCATCACTGGACACAAGCATGGTCAAAAACAGCTGCAGCATAGAGCTGTGCTTGTGGCAGCTGAAAACTAGCCCGAAGGAAGGAGCTGAGCCAATTTCAATTTTTTCCAGACGTTTTATTTTGTTACCAGCAGCTTTGCTTTCCAATTTGATTTGTGGCATTAACATCAAGGTACAGTTCTAAACCATTTCAAACATAAACTTAACTCAGAAGAGGCACTGTCATGCAATTCAGTTAAGTGACAATGCCACAAAGTTCTTTTTCCTGCGAAAACTTTTGCGATGAGTTTTAATCAGCATAAGCCAGTCCTTGAGTAGAGAGCTATGCCTCGGTGAAAGAGATCCAGGGTGGGGAGAAGATGGAGAAAGTGTGTCCCGCTGCTGCCGGCACACTTCTTGATGCTGGATGTCCTTCACGACCATTCATTTCTTCTTCTGGGCCTTCTCTGCAGCCTTGGTTGTCTTTCCAGAAACGTCCTTGGTCTCCACAGCCTTGATGACACCGACAGCGACCGTCTGCCTCATGTCACGCACAGCAAAACGACCTGAGAACGGGGAAGACAAGTGGTCAGTTATGTGACATTTAAAACGCCATGTTGCTCTATGGAGTCACAATAGTTTGTTTTGAATGCTCACCGAGGGGAGGGTAGTTGGAGAAAGGCTCCACAACCATGGGCTTCTGTGGGATCAGTTTGACGATGGCAGCATCTCCAGACTTTACAAACTTGGGGTTGTCCTCAAGCTTCTTGCCAGAACGACGGTCGATCTTCTCAATGAGCTCGTTGAACTTGCAGGCAATGTGAGCAGTGTGGCAATCCAGCACGGGGGCATAACCAGCGCTGATCTGGCCAGGGTGGTTCAGGATGATGACCTGTAGAGAAAGACGGTTATAGGTCTGCACAAGAACCATAACAATGTCAGTCACTCAGGAAAAACAAATACCAACCTGGGCGTTGAAGTTGTCAGCGGCCTTGGGTGGGTCGTTCTTGCTGTCACCAGCAACGTAGCCACGACGGATTTCCTTGACGGACACGTTCTTGATGTTGAAGCCAACGTTGTCGCCAGGGACAGCCTCAGTCAGAGACTCGTGGTGCATCTCCACAGACTTCACCTCAGTGGTCAGGTTGGGAGGAGCGAAGGTGACGACCATACCGGGCTTCAGGACACCAGTCTCAACACGGCCGACTGGGACAGTTCCAATACCTGTGAGCAAGGAGGAGGAAATGTTCAATAAAAGCACAGTGACATATTCAGACAGTAGCATATCTGATCTGTGAACTTACCGCCGATTTTGTAGACGTCCTGCAGGGGCAGACGCAGGGGCTTGTCGGTGGGGCGAGCAGGTGGCAGGATGGCATCCAGAGCCTCCAGGAGGGTGGTTCCATTGGCATTACCCTCCTTGCGCTCAATCTTCCATCCTTTGTACCAGGACATCTGAAAAATTAATAGACGTTATTACCAGGCTCCACAATGAAGAAACAGTCAGCATAGACATACCACAGCATAACCCACTCACCTTGTCGCTGGGCTCCAGCATGTTGTCTCCGTGCCACCCAGAGATGGGGACGAAGGCGACAGTGGCGGGGTTGTAGCCGATCTTCTTGATGTAGGCGCTCACTTCCTTGGTGATCTCCTCAAAACGGGCCTGGCTGTAAGGGGGCTCGGTGGAGTCCATCTTGTTGACTCCAACGATGAGCTGCTTCACACCCAGGGTGAAGGCCAGCAGGGCGTGCTCACGGGTCTGGCCGTTCTTGGAGATACCGGCCTCGAACTCACCAACACCAGCAGCAACGATCAGCACAGCGCAGTCAGCCTGGAAGTAGAAATCAGACATTTAGCTCCACATTGCAACAGCTGTGAACCACAGACATTTAAAGACAACTTACCTGAGAGGTACCAGTGATCATGTTCTTGATGAAGTCCCTGTGTCCTGGGGCGTCAATGATGGTGACGTAGTACTTGCTGGTCTCAAACTTCCACAGAGCAATGTCGATGGTGATACCACGCTCACGCTCAGCCTTCAGCTTGTCAAGCACCCAGGCGTACTTGAAGGAGCCCTTGCCCATCTATGAATCAACATTTACAAGTTAGTGGGTTTTTTAACTTAAATCACTTTAAATGTTATTAAACATAATGAATTATTAACAGTTCATTGTGTTGCCATTCAGGTCATTACGTAAGCTTTTACTACATCTTAATACTGTCCGTTTAACAGGCTCAGAGTGCAGCGTCACCGTCAGTACGTTAAGCCCCACCCTGCGTGCGCGCACACAGCAGTTACACCCTCGTGCCGGGTCGCTCGGCTAGGAGGGGGCACGCTAGCGCCGCCATCTTGGATTCGCCAGTAACTGTAATAAAGATAAGAAAAACGAACTCCTCACCTCAGCAGCCTCCTTCTCGAACTTCTCGATGGTTCTCTTGTCGATGCCTCCGCACTTGTAGATCAGGTGGCCGGTGGAGGTGGACTTGCCGGAGTCGACATGGCCAATGACCACGATGTTGATGTGGATCTTTTCCTTTCCCATTGTCTTAGTTTCTGTAACAAAAAAACGACCCACGCGTCAGTGTCGTGTCAAGAACCGCAAATTTTATTACACAATATAAGTAACTTGATCATAGGCTGATTAGACACATGTGCCGAAAAAACACGTTTCACACGCGGTACAACTAATTAATAAGCTTGTGGCCGTTTATAGTTGCTTATTAGCCATGTATAAAAATGTTCGTTTAAAATTTTTAGATACTTCCTTTAATCGATCATTAAGTGAGTGGTGCTAGCAGGCGGTAGCTCGTGCTAGGCCTCACTCGGCCACAGGCCAGCCCCAGACACGTGTTACCCTATGGGCCACGTCGTATAAAGTTACGAAGCTCGCCAAATATTCCGACGCTATTTCATCCAGACTCCGACAGCTGCCGCGGGACACCGTGCGGTCATTTCAGGAGGAGAGAGCTGAACACATGCCATTCCCGCATCCTCGGACCTCAGTTCTGGGCAGCCCCTTCTTTGTTCCTTCCCCCACATTCTTTCAGCCTCCATTACAAATCTCCTCTTTTGAAGTTAAATAAAAAAAGTTACCACGGCCCCAAAAAAGGCAGCGAGACCCGCTGGTTAAAGCTAAACGAGACTAATGTTAATTTACTTCGACATAAAATCCACAGGTTAGTGTGAAGTTACATAAGAGAAACGGCGAAGTTCCGTTTTACACCGTTACGTCAAAGTGAACTAAATACATTAAAACACCAAACCTCATTTTAACGTACACGTCAGACCGTTGAGGTAGCGTGTGAATTCGAAGCGGACTTACCGGTGTTTCTGGGTTTTCACGGCCTAAGCTGCTGCCCCTAGCCAGGTAACAGAAAGAGGAAGACTGGGAGCGGACTGGAAGCTTTTATACGGGCGGGGAGGCGGCCCGACGTCCCGTCGCCCTGTTCGCCGAAAAAACCCGCAAATCACACACATTCCTGCCTCTGACGTCATCACGTCAGCGAACATGCATGAAGTCCCGCACGCCGCCGGATGATCATGCGTGTGGCACCGGACCCGGCAGAGAAGTTTTATTAATGTTCAACAGTTTGTTTTCCAGAAGTTAACTTGTAGAAATGTGTCAAATTGTTTTTTTGTACTATTTTTATCAATAAATCTCAGCAACAAAGGAAAAACACGCGTGTTGATCTCTCCTTAAGATGGCAAAGTGAAACACGTTTGTTTTCTGGAAGTTAACTTGGTCATAGAAAACTTCAGCAGCTCCTACATTTAGAATTTCAGGTTGACAGCAGTTAAACACGCTATAATAAAGCACTACAGATACAAAATAAAGGTATATGTTCATTAGGACTAGAAATATATTTACACAGCTTAAGGTCTGTGCTTGTTGTCCAAATAAAGTATATGAAATATTGACATATGAGAAGAGAAAGTTTGGTTCACTATACAGAACCTTTATTTGACTATACATCCTGATTTTGTGTTTTCCAGTATCATCATCACACTGTTGAGGACCTGCTTACATGAAACCACCTTCCCAAGCCCCTCTCTACTCAGCGTTAATACCTGCCTGACAAGATTAACTCAGTCTAAATCCAAACCACATCTGCATTCAAACAGTCTGGCTCTGAAAGGACGAACTCATGCTGTTTCAGGATGCCTTATCAGCCAGACATTTACATCCCAACAGACACATATACAAGTGTCTGATTCAATTACAACTGTGCTGTTGTTCCTTTACAAACATCAGCATGTGTTAACTCTGTTGTGATTTCTTCATAGTAACTATCATATAAAGTGGTTTGCATGCTTGCTTAGTGTGGATTTAAAGCTCAGATATACTTAAAGTGGCCAGTTTGACTGGGATGCTGTTTGTGGGTCAGGGGGTCAGATTCAGCCTCTTCCTGCATCACTATGGCCTGATGCCCAGTGTAAAGGACCACACACACACACACACACACACACACACACACACACACACACACACACACACACACACACACACACTCTCAGCTTTCAGTCCAGGTAACAGCCACTTCGACTTGGCAGCTGCAGCCCTCGCTCAGCGCCGAGGGCCTGAGAGGAGCTGGGGGGGGGGGGGGGGGGGGGGGGGGGGGGGGGTGAGAAGATGAGCTGGGGGAAATGTGGCTAAAGGGGGGAGGGAAGAGAGCGACAGCAAAAGGCAGCATTCAGCAGCTGCTGCCACAGAAGGACTCGTCCTCTAAAAGTGTAGACTTTTAGTTTAACTTACTTGACATTAGAGTTACTTTACATTCATGGGATTTTCAAAGCACAAAACATCATTTATAAAATATTATATAACTATTACTATAATCAGGGGTTTACAGTAGATGAGCATAGATTAGCATATGTGCAGGGGTATGCAGATATATATGAACATAATATAAACATAAATGTGGATATTAAAAATGTACAAATATAAATATGAGTAAAATATGAAGTTCTGATAATAATATTGTTTTATTGCAACTGTTGACTAAATAAAATGGCAGTTCACTCACTTGTGATTTGCAGTGTTTTTGTATTATGAAATAATGAAACTACCTACAGTTTATACAAGTCACTGTGAAACAAGACAGTTCAACAAGGAGCAACATGTCTGAATACAATTATTTGATTTCAACTAAACTAAATACAAAGGAGTCATTGTGTGCTCTGGTTGAGATGATATTCATGAAATCAGTCCGTCAGTCCGTCTGTGGACTAGTCCTATCTGTGGGTCTGGGTGTCCCCCCCCCCCCCCCCCCCCCCCCCCCCCACACACACACACACACACACTGAAGCTCTCTCTCATACTTCCTCTTCTCTGTTAGTGTGTGAAATAAGGGGACAGATGTACTTTGCTCTGTTCATTCGTCAGTTCATTAGAGCCACTTACAGACTTTCTTATGTAATTGTGGTTTCGCTGCTCTGCTCACTGAGTCTTGCTGACTAATGTGAAGTTGAGATTTCGAAGCTGTGCATCTGATAATAATTTTTATTTTCCTTTTTTGCTGCTTTGCCATTAGCTTTGTTCCCAGATCCAAACTGTTGCATTTGGAGTGAAGGCCTGACTCTGTAGTATCACAGTTGAACCCAGAGGGCGAGATCGGGGCAGGGTTGGTCTGAGCCGTCCAGTCCTTCCGGTTCTTCAGCGAGAGCCTGAAATAGTTTTTTCAAGAACTTGGCGTCGGCACATTCAACACGTAATGTTACAGTGAAGCCCTGCGTTTATATTGCTACTTCCCATCATATGTTTTACAATATCACCAAGATCACATTATTACAAGGAAAACAGTCAATAAATGTGTTTTAGATTATTCTGAAGCATTTTTACTGTAAGGACCAAATGTTTTTAAACCAAGCAGGTCCAACTCATTTTATATGTCTTTACAAGTGAAATACTCCATAAATTATTCAAGAAACAGGGCACTTCTTGCTTGAACATTTTATTTCTAGTCCTTGTTCATCAGGTTCATGTTGGTGAGTTTTAAGAATCACGATTTGTCTGTGTGGGAACAAACTGAGCTCTGCTTCTCCTCGGTGCCAGTAAATCCCACAGCGTTGGCATCTGTGTGCACGGAGACAGACCGGAGATTAAATCAATCTAAATTTCAATGTCAGCAAACTGTATGTAAATAGCCTGAGCCATCAGGGACCAGTTAATGCTAATAAGGCCATTTGCAACACATTGTCGACCCCTGTTGGCTGCTGTTACAGTGGTTGCTGTTGGCTTCACACTTGCAAACAAAGCTTTTCTCTTTTGGTGCCGACTATTGTGAGTTTCTCCCACAGCTGTTTGCTAAAAAGGAGATGAATGATATGCGGCGGCTGCTTGATTGAGGTCTGAGGGCTGTTTTGGGGGCTACACCCGGGTAAAGATCTGCTCTTGAATGTTGAATGTTGGTATTTTCTATAAATGAATTTTGAAAACCTTATTGAACTTTAGGTTCTGTTGTTTTACAGTTTTATGGTGCATCTAAACTTATTTGCTTGTTTGCTCCAGCACCAACAAAAATTATGATCTTCGATCATGACCATTTTAACCGTTTTTGACCATGGCAGTCGCAAATGACTTGCACCAAAATTGTATCCTTATGAAAATGTGTCAGACAGAATAAATCATTTGGTAGAACTATGAAAATATGTTCATAAGCTGTGAGGAGACACGACATATTAATTATTGGTATAAACACTGAATCAATCATACGTTTAATAAATGAATCACATACGACACTAAGAACGTCTCAAGAACCTTTCTTTCGTTTTAATAAAAAAGGAAGGTAAACGCAGTACAACTAACCTGTGCTAATGGTGGATTGTTCCTCTAGATTACTGGTAACCAACATGGAGAAGCAACATTTGACCAAACATATTCTGAGTAGTGATGGCAAAATCAAAGCCTTTTGAAGCACCTAACAACTTTCACACAGCTTGGCTGAAATCGACACATTGCTCCACACCATTTGACACAGTCAGAACATTCACATCTGCTGGTTGTATGTGAAAACTGCATCAGAGCAGACTGACCATCAAACCCTCACTGATACGTGGTTGCTCAGGATCATAGTCCGGGTTTTATTTTAAAATAAAAGTTATTTAATGGGTGTGTAATTGTGTTTCTCTGTGGATAAAAACGTATCAGGAGCCTTGATATGGAAAATATGTTTGATAGTCAGATGTTATTAGAGCTGTATTTGGTACTTATGCAACTTTGTTTTTACTACATCATGTTTATAATTGTCTTTAAATCAAATATTTTTATTTTAAAGTCGTTTCCAAAGACCGTGGCTTTAAGCAGCTTCTCTAACTCACCAGCTATGAAGAAGCTGATACTGTATGTGACTATTAAAGATATTTTTAATGGAATTGTGACTTGTGTCAAGCTATAGTTGTAGTCTTTAATTACAGTTTGGGCTAGATATAAATACACTACAAACATGTCGATCTTATAGACGTAAGTCCGCTTGCCATGTTTATAAAGCTTTGACTATTGAAACAACCAGTCCGTTTAAACTGCAGAGACGCTCTACAGTCACGTGACGTCACGTTGCGGCGCCCGTATTGGTCACGTGATTTCATACGCGCTCAAGACGCTACTCTGCGACACTTCCGCTTCGAAAGATCGACGCTGTTTTTTTATTTTATTGAAACATTACAATTTACAAACTCAAATGGGAAAGATCGACGCTGTGCCGAGCGGGACTCGAGCTGGACATCTCTACACTTCCGGGAAAGATGAATGCTAAAAAATGTCTTATGAAGTATTCATAAGACCGGCTCTCAATTAACTACTCCAATAAAAACAAACTCATGAACCGGCTGAATATTGCGTCGTAACACATTTAAAAAATAGGACCCTAAACATTAAAGCGACAACTAGCGCTAAAGCTAAATTCGAAACCAGCAGCGCCGTAGAAAAAAACAAGACCAGACGAAAACACCTCTTGGGACAAGTGATGGTGAGATGAAGCCTCATGAGGCACTGAACCACTTGAGCCAGTTGGTTTATGTGCACACGAAACCACCTGCTGGCCAAGTGTGGAATCACATGCATCTGCATCTGATCCACATCATGTGTGACGCATTGAATTCTTGGGTCTGCTATGTTTGTTGGGAATGACTGTGATTTACAAAATATGTATCACCAAATAATTTCTGTACATAAATTACCACATGTGTATAATACATTCGTATGTACTGTGTGTGTGTAAATTCTCCCAAAATAGTAATAATACCATAAAATAGCAGGTTAAGCTGTTTTTCTGAAAATGGCATGAGCGTAATCAGGCAGAGGACAGTGAAAGTGCTTTTAGAACTAGGAAAGGGGCACAGATTATGCTTGTGTAAAGTGGACAATGATGTACAGGCAGGGAAATTTTATTTATTTTTATTTAACAGGCTCCATCCTATCATCAATCCTACTCGCCTCACTGTCCTAAGTTTCTCTTTCTAAAACCTCCAAACTCTCTCCAAACTATATAAATGCTATCCAAAATCTGGTGCTCCCAGTGCTCAGCCTGAGCTCTGCTCATATTTTTTCCAAACTTTGTTTTGATTGGTCAGCAATGGCATCACAGCCAATCAGATGTGGGATCATACCATTATGTGAAAACCAGCTGAGGCATCTGATTTTTTTGAATTCCAACCTTTGTTGAGGACATGAATACTGTTTGCTTGAGTTTGGTTCTCAGAATTTGTTTGCAGTTTTTTGTGCATTAAAATGTTTTATTAAAATATTAAACAAAAGGAAGAACTGTTTTGTATCAGAATAATGCAAAAAAATATGCTATATAAGGCTGTTATAAAGGCTGTTTGCTTGAGATTGGTTCTAGTTCTGTGGACTTATTTGCAGTTTTGTTTAATTTGTGCACATCAAGGGCAAAGCCACATTTATTTTAAACAGTAAATTGCGTCACTGTCTACTGAGTTTCAGTTACAGGCGTACTCTTCCTCCTACAAAACAACCCAGAAAGCATTATACCCAGCAGGCATTTCAACGTTGAGGCAACATTATAATTATGATTTTTGTTTTTTTAATCAACATTGCATTTATGTTGAATTAACTGTTGATTTTGAAAGATGAATGTTTAAATTGCAGCACAACCTGTTAAAACGTGGCTGTGAACCAAACTGTGAGTGAGCAGACTCAAACCCAGACTGGTTGCATCCTTATGAATGACTGGTTGCAGAACAGGCAATATTTATTGCTGGAGTTCAGAGGTGAAACAGGACCTATAGAAGCTCAGATCAGGAGCTGAGGAGTCCAAAGAGGAGAGGAGCTGCAGGGAGTCCAGGGCAGGTGTCAGAGCCGATGGAGAGGGAGGAGGCAGAGGGGTTAATCCATTAGCTGCTGCAGGTGGATCTAAACGAGGAATGAAATGGAGTTAGTAATTGAGGAATCACCAAATTAGAGCTTATGGTGTCAGTACTGACTGGTCAGGTATGACGATGTGTTCGCTCTGGTCTCCAAATGCCGCCTGGTTGATGAGTGGTGCTTGTTGCTTCTTATTTACTTGTGTCATTCACCGAAATCCACCAATGTCCACTGTCAAACCACGACATATAAGTTACACACTAAGCATTTATCATGTAAAGTAAAACAAGTACATAAATGAATGAACGACAGGAAACAAAGGTAAAACAATCAAACCTCACTGGCTGCACACACACATGAGGGAGTGGAAACGTCAAATACATCAAAACAAACACTGTGAGACTTTAGCATCTTGTCTTTATACTGCCTGCTTTCTTTCACAAGCTTACCTTTGTGCACCAGTAACATAAGAAACAAATGAAACTTTGTTCCAGAACAGCCTTGAACGTTAAATAAATGCAGACATACTAAATATGCAAATAAGAAAATGTAAAGATAACATTTATGTCAGTTAAATATAGCGTCACCAATATTAAAACTCACACTATGACTAAAATTGACATTGAAACTGACCATAAGTAAACATGAATCAAACTAACTTACCAAACTAATCCCACATGTGAAACAAGTTACATTACATTACAAATGAGAATTAAACGTGGAAATCACGAAACCACAAATGAACGAACAGGGCGAACACTGGACAAAACAGCGCCACCTGGCGACCGAAACCTGGAACCGAAACGCCAAGTTCCATCTTTGTTTCACCACAACCCAACCTTGTTAGGGAAATTGTTAGTTCCCTTTGTAAATCTTAAATTAAGCAAACACAATCAGTTGACACCTTCTTCAGGATTTTACTTGCAAAGAGTAAGCAGTTTACAGCAAAGGCAACTTCCTGTCACTGAAGAGAAGACAAGGATTCAGCTCATAATATGTATTGCATTCTGGGAGGTGCATCGTCACACAGTACGTGGGGAATATTTTCTGCACAAAGCATTGGGCTCATCAGATAAGGATGCTACACACCGGTACTCCCTATTTCTTGCAGAGCAGAAGGGAGGAAACCACAAGGCTATAGCACAGCTAACGAGGCTTCAGCAGAATATGCTTCAGTGATTAAATGCAGTATTTTTCCACCAAACCTCTCTGGTGCATATGTGTTCATTGTTTTCCATACATTTGCTGATGTAGTATCATAAATTGTGATGACAGCATCTAAGGACAAAAATCAAAATACACATTTAGATCATTTTCACAAATTCTGCATATTTAAACCAATGTACAAAAATTCTGTTTGACACAGTTCCAACATAAGCATGGACTAACATTCTAATTTGTTTAAATCTCTTTTTAAAGCATGGACTAACAGTCTACTAATTTGTTTAAATCTTTTTGACTTACCTCTTAAAAATAGGTGCTACATCGCTGTGCTCCTTCCAAAACAGTTGCTTGGTGTCTTCTCTGCTGCAGCACACACTTTCCCAATACTCAACTCAACTCAATAAACTCAATAAAACAGCTAAAAATGAAATGCATGATGACCAAAACTTTATAAAAAAAACATGATTAAATAAAATATTAATTAAAAAAACTATTTACATCTACAGTAAATAAAGTCTGGCCTTTTCACAACCGTTAGTATTAAACATTGTTTTAGCGTTTCGTCAACATCACAAAAACAACTGACATTATTTCAACCATATGTGAACATTGATTTTTTTTGGATAAAAATACAAATATTGACCTGATTTTAGATGGGTTTATGTATTAGATGGGTTCATTTGCAGAGGGTTGCCAGATTTACTTTCATCACCAAGTCGAAATTACTTGATTTTGGAGGTTTTAAAACAATGAATTTTCTTATTTACTAATAATTGTTGTTTGTATGCAAACTTTACTTGGACAAATGATGATACTCAATTTCAATGTAAAATATGAAATTCTATACAAACTTTTCAAATAAATATTGGAACATAATTGTTTTTGCAAATGATAAAACACTGAGAAGATACAACAATCCACTTACACGAGAAAGAGATGCTAAAAACATAAAAAACACAAGTCCCACAGTAAAACACGTCTGACTCTTTTTACAATAAAACATCTGGATAACACTTGAAGATGAGGTAAATCAAGTTTTGCGTCCTTTCAGCAACATCAGTATTTTATAATCTTTGCTTTTTTATGGTGCATCATTGTTTGAATTTAAAATTGCTAAATCTTTAAAACATAAAAACAATTATTGATCCTATAGAGACATCTAAAGAAAGGCAGTCACAGTCGACAAGAAAAACTAAACCTCCGTATAAAAATGTTAGAATCGTTTTAAATGCTTTAACTGCTACAAAAATGTGTTGATTCCTATCTTGAGTTAAGCCTTTGTGACATGTGAAACGGACGTCCTTCCTGACAAAGAAGCTGACAAAGAACTCTAGGGCGAATTAAAGGCAAATGCCCATAGGTCTTTTTCGTTTTCTCCTCAAAACAAAAACACAGAAAACGGCTTTAAATTAATTAAAATTTAATTTTTAGGTTTGAAATAACTATTTTCAGATGGGTTTTTTTAACACAGTGGTTTGATTAAATTCCGTTTTTCACTCATATCAAAAGAAACGAGAAAATGGACGTGTTTTGTATTTTATCTTCTGCACAAATTAATCAGAAAACAGGTTGATTTTAGTCGATATCGGCAGGAAAGTAAGTTTCAGAAACATTACTTGAGCACCGGCTTCCTCCCGTCGCTGTACTCCGTTTCAAAATAAGAGTCTCGCTTTCTTAGGCGGCGCGTGTTTACCATCAGAATAAAAAGAGTGAGAGAGTGTGTGTGTGTGTGTGGGGGGGGGGTTGCAGACCTTGTCCATTAACATAGTTCTGCACCTTACGCTATCCATTAATGTCTTTATGTGTCCATTGGTTAAGGCTGGGAGACACAGATGTTCAGGTGTGTGAACAGGTAGAAACATGTCACCAGGTCAGTTCAAGCAGGCCTCATTGTATGTAACCTGCACCCAAGAAGACTCCTGTAGCGTGACAAAGCATGTGTTAAAACATCAAAAGACTACAGCAGTTACACCACACAGGTTAGTACAGTATTTACCTTTTCTCTCCTGCTTCATTGGCGGCTCCATGTGTGCAGCACGTTGTATTGTTGGGTGCAAAGTGTGTATCTCATGGCTCACAATGCTAACACAGTCACGGGACCCGTACCACCATCAGCCTCTCTCCCAGTGCTCTACTCCACTAAGGTGTTCTATTGCTTGGACCAGGCCTCGACCAGACCACAGCAGCCACAGGACAACATTATGAACGTCTAAGCAGCTTCATGGCAGTAATATTTGTGCATGAACAGCAAGTAGGCTGGTGTTTAACTGGATCATAGCTTCACAACAAGCTCTCACATTCACTAACAGCAAGACAACACAGACCCAACTGTTACAGACTGGTCATTGTTGTTCATCTGTCGGCTTGAGCTTCACAGCTTCTCTCCTGAAACTGACATGTGGTGATGACACAATATTTGTCGAGCCACTGAGTGGTCACTCTGGTTGTTCAGGTTTGTTATTGGAGCATTATTTTATTCATTATTTTCATCTTTTCATACAGTACATATGCTGTGGTGAGTAAAGGGAAGCATGATAAAAGCTTAACACCTTGCAGGAAAAGTGCCCTTCAAGGTTGTGAATGTGTTAAACAATATTTGACCTTGTGACCAGACTTTTGTGCACTGGACCTCTTATAGAAGTTGTAGAGGTCATTCGTGGGTCATGCCCCAAACGAGCCACTGTGCCTCGACCCAGGATCTTTAGAATATTGATTGTGGAATACACGCATGACTGTAGAATAACATTTGTCGCATCCACAGAAAACAGTCAGAACTTATTCTCCACTCTGACAAACACACGTTTGGGCTGTACTTCTTCCATTGACCGCTGTGGTCTGCTGGTGACAGTCTGTTTCAACCTGTTCACCCACCTTAGCATCTGTGTCTCCCAGTTTAAACCAATAGATACAGCTGTGCATATAAACACATAAACTGATAATATGCAGAACTATGTTTATGAACAAGGTCTGCAAGGTTTAGAAGTGCAGGAGCTGTTAATGTGTCTGAACACACCAATAACGTTGTTTTGACGGTACACACCGCCACAGACGAGACTCTTATTTTGAAAGGGACGACAGGAAGCCGGTGCTCGTGTGGAAATTAAGTACTGGATTGATATATATTGAATTTAATCAAAGCACCATGTTCAAAACCAGATGAAAATAGTTTATTTTTCAAAACCAGACACAGAACTGGATTTAAAGACGTTTCCCGTTTCTCGTTTCTTGAAGAAACGAGTCGTTTTCTCGTTTTCCCAGCTTTTGTTTTGGTGAGGAAAGTCCAACTGTTGCACACGGACCGACGGGGTCCACGGACCCCCGCAGATTTAAAGCGCCTCAGGACCACTCCCACCTTTAGAGGGGACAAGAAGCGGCCTGCTCTGAATTCTTTTGTGTTGAGGGGACAAACACCCCACAGAACACACAACAGAACACAACCTACTACTTCACTTTGTGGCGACGAGGCTCCGCTCCAAGGAACATGCAGGGAAGTCTGACCCAACAGGCGCTGGACACGATCCTGAGCCAGGTGGACCCCTGTGACTCGGAGGGAGAGGACATCGACGTTCAGCAGGACTCGGATTCGGACTACGAGCCGTCCGCAGGTTAGATTTCATCTGTATTATTTCACATTTCATCTCAAACACGAAAGTGGAAAGTTCAGAAAAGGCAGATCGTTTGTTTTTATTTAGCAACACATTTCAGACATTACTGATGCAGCGGAGGAGTTGTTGGAGTTCTTATTAGTATCTGTGCACGCGCCATCACTTGACTGTGTTCACGCTGCAGATGAGGAGACGAAGGCGTCACCCCAAAAAAAAGCTCGTTTGGAGTCCGACGCGACGGAGACGGCGAAAGACGGCACCGCGTGGCGCGAAGAACGCGTGGGGGAGCGCCTCCATTTCAGCCCCATAGAAGCGTACGCCGCAGACGGGGAGCCGGCCTCCAAAGCCAAGAGGAGCGTCTCCAGTCGCCTCCAGAGCGGCTTCGCAGCGTTCAACGATGGACCATTCAGCACGCCGCGGAGACGGAGCGCGACAAGTGGTTCGTGGACGTCCCCGAACTGATGGCGTTTATTGCGGTTGTCATCCTGCGGGGGTCATCAAGCTCCCGTCGCTGCGTGACTGCTGGTCAGAGGACTTCGGGCAACCCGGCATCATCTCCATCATGACACGTGACCGCTTCCAAACCATCATGCGACACCTGCGCTTCGAAGAGCGACCGGTTCGCTGCCATTTCCAGTCTGTGGGGCTCGTTTGTCACCAACTGCATCTCATCCTACAACCCCGGGCGACACATCACCATTGATGAACAGCTGTACCCCACAAAGTCTTCCTGCTGCTTCCTGCAGTACATTAAAACGAGTTCTGGGTCGCTTGCGACTTGAAATCCAAGTACATTTGCAACGTCCTCCCATATGTTGGCAAAGACCCCGGTCGTCCCAGTGGGGAGCGACTGCCGGAGAGCGTCGTGATGAGTCTGATGGAGCCGTTCCTGGACCGGGGCAGAAATGTCACCACCGACAACTTCTTCACGTCGCTGTCACTCGCGCGGCGGCTGCTCGCGCGCCGCACCACCATCCTCGGCACAGTCAACAGGGTGCGGCGGGAGATCCCCCAGTCCGCCACACAGGCGGAGCGGCAGCTGCTCAGCACGCAGGTAAAGTGGTGGCACCAGCGGTGGAGGACGCCGTGCAAGGGTGTGTGTGTGTGTGTGTGTGAGAGAGTGGCTTGAAAATAACAAGTTGTCTCATTTTATCAGGTGTTCTCCACCGCCGGTGCCACGCTGACGGTGTACGCAGCCAATAGGAAGAAGACGGTCTACATCCTCAGCAGCATGCACAGCGTGGTGCAGGTTGAGAACACGCCCAAGAAGAAGCCCAGCACGGTCACCGATTACAACAGCACCAAGTGCGGCGTGGATGTGATGGACCAGATGGTGCGGAAGTACACAGCCCGCAGAGGCACGCGGCGCTGGCCGTGTTCTACAACATGATCGACATGGCGGCGCTGAACGCATACGTGCTGTACCAAGCGTGCACCGGGACGCAGGAGAGACGCGTGGACTTCCTGATGAAGCTGGCCAAAGAGTTGGCCAACCCCTACGTGGGCGCCAAGAAGGCAAAGAAGGAAAAATTGCTTCGGCAGCAGCCTTCCACACCGAGCCCCGGAAAACGCTGCCACTGTCAGGTGAAGTATCGCTGCCACAACAATCGTGCCACTGTGCGATGTGTTGACTGCTACAGGTACACGTGTGGGAAATGCAGGAAGGAGATGCCGTGGCAGTGCCAGGATTGTAAGTGATTGCTGAAATGCACTCACTCACTAACTCTCTAACTCACTCACTCACTAACTCATTAACTCACTCATTAACTCACTCATTCACTCACACATTCATTCACTCACTCACTCATTAACTCACTCACTAACTCATTAACTCACTCACTGACTGACTCACTGACTGACTCACTCACTCACTTTATATTTGCAAATGTGTGTAAAATGTTTTTTGTACTATTTTTTTTACCAACAAATCCCAGCAACAAAGGAAAAGCCCCATGTGTGTTGATCTCTCCCTAAGAAGACAAAGTAACAAACTAGTTACTAGCTAAAAGCCTTCCAGCCCATCGGGCTTTTTACTGTAAGGGCCAAAGAGTCTTTTTATTCATTTTATTTGTTTGTACTCCATAAACTATTCAGGAAACAGTGTAGTTCTTGCTTGAATGTGTTGTTTTTACGTCCTAGTTCCTCAGGTTCATGTTGGTGAGTTTAAAGAATCAGGATTTGTCTGTGTGGGAACAAACTGAGCTCTGATTCTCCTCTCTGAAAAGGTATTTTCTATAGCTGAATTCTTCAAACCTCATTGAGCTGTAGGTTCTGCTGTAATGACAGTTTTAGGGTGCATCAAAACTTATTTGTTTGTTTGCTCCAGCACCAACAAAACTTATGCTCCTTGATCATGACCATTCTGATTGTTTATGACCATGGCAGTTGCAAATGACTGAGACAGAATGAATCATAGAACTATGAAAATGTGTTCATAAGTTGTGAGGAGACTGACAATTTTGTTTGACCACTGAACATCATAGAAGTGTTGTTATTGTAAGGAACCTTGGATTTTTTTACATTCAGACAACAAGCTGCGTAAATGAATGAGAAATCCTACTGTGTTTTGAACAATAAAACTATTGTTTTGGAAAATGCATCTCATGTTAGAATTGGTCCAATGACAATGAGAATAAGTGTAACAACAGGATGATCCAGTATTTCACAGTTTACAACTAATAACTTTTTTTTATAAAAGTTTAACTTGCATTAATTCACCATCCCTCAAGCACAAACAAAGAAAATAAAAGGCAGGTTTGTGAAAGCAGTACAGCTGCTTATTGTGGGTTGCACCCATATCTTACTGGTAAATAACATGTGGAAGGAACATGCGACGAAAGTGTTGAGAGGGGACGATTATTAGCGTAACACCATCCTGCTTACGTCATAACAGCTTCCGGGTAACGCTTGCTTGAAAACACATTGTTTTCTAAACAAAAGTGCTTCACGACGGATTCTTTACTCGGGTTATAGTTGCCTATTATTATTTGTCCATTCATCCAGCGAATGCGCCGTTTTCAAATTAATTTAAATACAGTTTGATACTTGAATACTATTTTAAATAAATATTTTCTGTGTCCCACATCATTTTACACATTCACGCTTTACTCATAAAAGGAGCCAAACACTCATTACTCAATATGCAGCTTGTTTCGTCTGTGATGTGGATGTAATAAAATTATTTCACAGGTAATAATTAATTGCCTGTGGAAATAATTGCAGATTCTTTCCCATATGATCACGACTGAAACCCTCTTTGTCAGAATTAACGTCCAGGCTGTAAAATGAGCGTTGATCGCAATAATAACACGTTTTCCATTAGTGAGATAAATGATGAACTGATGGAGAGCAGTGACGGTTTCTTGCGCCACCTTGTGGTAATAAGGAGCAACTGTTAAATAAAGAACCGAAAGTTTAGAAGCCACAGTTACAGCATTTATTGTTGCTCCAGTTATTATTCCTTGTGTTAGACACCATAGAGCCCCCAAAGACTGAAAACACATTCAAACATACGGTTTCTTGATACCAGAAACAAAGCATTTGTTCAAATGTTTTATACTATCGTTTTCTTATGTATTATACCTGAATATAAATGTAGGTGTTCCATAAAACTTTAAATAAAGGTATTTAGTGTAACTTGAGGTCACACTCGGTTTTATGAAATTTATTTATCCTGATATATAAAATGTTTCTGATTCTAACAATGTGAAACTAAAGTAATGTCAGAGCCTCTGTATCGTACTGGAAAAAATATGTTGTTGTTTACTACTTTTGGATGTGTTGGCTGTGACAATGCTGATCTCCTGATCACGCTGGCATATGTCATGATGGCACGTGATGGCACATGATGGCACATAAGAAACCACATAAAAAAACACACATCATTGGCACAAATCTTAAACCTCTGTGGCCCTTCATGACATGACTGACTCGCGAACACAGGATGATGTTGCGTTTTACAGTGAGTGGATGGAAGACTTCGCCTCCTGCGACATACACACATTTCATAAACGAATTCATGATGGTAAAACCACAACACCGAGACGACACAACAATCCTCTCATGCTTAAAAACATGAAACACAAGTCCCACAGTAAAACATATCTGACTCTTTTTACAATAAAACATCTGGATAACACATACAGATGAGGTAAATCAAGTATTGCACCCCTTCAGCAACATCAGTACTTTATAATCAGTGCTTTTATATAGTGCGACATTGTTTGAATTTAAAATTGCTAAATCTTTAAAACATAAAAACAATTATTGCTCCTGTGAAGAAATCTAAGTAAAGGCAGTCACAATTAAAAGTGCTTAAGTTGAGACCAGAAAAAACTAAACCTCAGTACAAATATGTTAGGAATATTTTAAATGCTTCAACTGCAGCAAAAATGCTTTGATTCCTATCTTGAGTTAAGGCCTTTGTGACATGTGAAAGAGGTGCTTCCACTTTTGGTTCATTTGGTCAATGCAGAAGTGGTTTAAAGGCTAACAGTGACATTAATGACACTTCGGTAAAATCTGTAAAAGCTCATAAAGTGCAGAGTTCATGACACGTGTGGTCTCAAATGTTCAATTAAAAATGACATAAAAATCCTGATTGTCACAGTAGAATCTCTGGACAGTGGCTGTGATACTCAGTGCAAGTACCAGAGGTTATCATGTTAATCCAACATTATACTAATGCAAACAGTTTTTTTCATTTCATGGTTCATTTCATTCACTTCATGTTTCCAAGTGAAATATAATTTGTGTCTAAATGTGATTTAAATGTGGCCGTAGATATGAAGTGTCTCACAACCACTCCCACCTCAGAGTAGGACTAGAAGCCTCGTCAGCTTCTGTTTGCTGGGACTACGACGACTAGTCCCTGAAATCCCTGAGCTGTGCATCGAGGGGGACGTAGTTTAAGCTCAGGTGAGCTTTTGTGGCTCTATAACCACTGAGAGATTCTTTACACAACAGCAATTAAAGCGTTCATTTGCATAGTGCAGCTTGATGTTCATTGACTTTGGTGGTGGGAACATGAATGTGTCTGCGTTGTGTCTGTGGGGCTTTAAAACCGATCAAAACATCATTTATTAGAGTCCAGACTGTCGACCTCAATCATCCCTGCTGCTACGGCGCATTAAAAATGTAAAGCTACAATCACAAACATGTAAGTGTGTCCACTCTGAGACACTGAGTTAATATGGGCTCAGGTTCACAGCTGCAGCTCTTAGACTCTAGTGAAGACTTGAAGACTTGCACAGCGCAGAGGCAGAAGTCTGAGTGTCTCTGCAGGCAGCACGCTGGGATGATCAGGCCCAAACGCGCTGCTGCTCTTTGTTGGGATGTGTCTGCATGGTTTGTGTTTTACGCTCTGATGGACCTGCTCCTCCTTCTCTCTTCCTCGGCTCGGTCCTCCTCCGTCATCGCCCACGGCTGCAACGTCCCGCTGCCCAGTATCGCGAAGATGATAGCACCGCCGACGTTAATGGCAGCTGCGACCCAGAACACCTTCCTCCAACCCTCCAGAGAGTGCTGACAAGCAGAGAGGAAGACTGTAACATCCTAAACTATCGGTGAAGTAGGTTTCTATATAATAATACTGATTACGTGGATCTTGTTCTTCTCTGACTCATCTTGTTTTAGTAAAATGAAACCACGTCTGTTTCTGTGTCAGCAGTGATTCTCGTATACTTACATCTTGTGTGAAGTAGCCTGTAGCAATCGGTCCCACGACTCCAGGAATGGTCCCAAATGTGTTGGTGATTCCCAGAAGAAATCCTGCGTAGCTGCAGAAGACGAAAAAAGTAAAGGTGCCCATGATTTGTGATAATATGTAAAAGGACACTCCTTTAAATGATTATCAGTGACTTTTCATAGATAACACAAAGGCATCACAATAAACACCCTTAACACATCATGTCTCTGAGTAGAAGGCTGTAACACCCACCGAGGAGCGATGTCCATCTGGTTGATGAACACTCCAGAGCCGCTGATCCCTCCTGTGGCTGTGGAGCAGGTGAGGAAGGTGACGGTGAGGATGTGGTTGCAGCCGGCGTAGCTCACTGCCACGAGGAAGGCGGCAGGAAGCACCATCCCTGCAGAGACGTGTCTTTATTATTACACACGTCTGCTCTGTCCTTTACTGAACGCGTCCAGTCTCCACTGTAAATGTGGATGTTAACACCAACTTAAACACACCGGCAACCCTTTAACCCGTGCTGCTGGTCCTGTGACAGTCAGCTGACACCAAAGGAGTCTCAAACAGACGTGGGTCACGCACCTGTGACGGTGAAGAGCTTGCGAACGACAGCGATGCTGAACACCCTCCTCTCGATCAGGCTGTCGGCGGCGAAGCCCGACAATGTGGAGACCAGCCAGCCACCGAGGTAGGGCAGCGCGGACAGGAAGCCGTTCTGGGGAAAGAAACCAGGCGGATTCAGAGAAATCAAAGTCTGTGTGTTCAGGTTATGCAGCCGAAATGCTTTTAATGGCGTGACATCCACATTAGTTTATAAATCTTTGACACAGAGTTGTTCAAAGTACTGTTTCATTGACAGACAGGAAATAAACACTGTGGTGCTGTGGGTGTTTATTACTGTGCAAAACCCAATGATATTTAATTTTCGATGATGTAAAACAGAGACACCAGCAAAACAAACAGCATCTTAAGATGAATGATTCAAGAACAAAACAACTTTTACAACTCATCATTCATCAACTAACACCAGTCAGCGTTAGTTACTGTAAGTTACTAATTATTAGCATGTGTTTCTGGAGACACGTGACCCTGAACTAAAAGCTGTCTCTCTGCGCATCTACTGTGTTTCTTTTGGAAAACAGCCAAAGCAAAGTCAAGCTCACCGATTTGAGGTCAAAGTGCAAGACGTTGTCCATGTATGTGGGCAGAGAGGTGAGCAGCGTGTAGAAGGACCAGTTCCAGCACATCTGAGTCACGATGATGGCCCACAGCGGGACGGACATCATCATTTGCAGCAGAGGCACGGACCAGCCGTGAGGCGTGCCCTGTGGACACACACACACACACACACACACACACACACACACACATATGCACACGCACGCACGCATACATGCACACGCATACGCGCACACACACGCACGCACACGCACACACACACGCATACAAGCATACACACACACACACACACACACACACACATATGCACACGCACGCACGCATACATGCACACGCGTACGCGCACACACACGCACGCACGCACACGCACACACACACGCATACAAGCATACACACACACACACACACACACACACACACACACACAAACACACACACGCATACAAGCACACACACACACGCATACAAGCATACACACACACACACACACACACACACACACGCATACAAGCATACACACACACACACACACACACACACACACACACATACAAGCACACACACACACACACACACACACACACACACACACACACACACACACACACACACACACACACACCGGGAGGTGTCAGTAGTAAGAATAGAAGAGGCAAAAAAGAGGCAAGAAAAAAACTACTATGACATCAGAAAAACTCTCTTATCTGGAGTAAAGGTGAGAGAAAGAGGTCAGTTTCCCACTTTTACTGTTTATGACCAATATTCATAAAAAAATCTAAAACAGCTTCTTTGCAGTTTTTGACTGACTGGAAACAATGAACAGTAACTGTACTTTCAAGAAAACCTTTTTAGTTTCCTATGCTTAAAAACAATAAAATCTTTAAAAAATCTGTTTTGATGGAACTAAGGCCACTTTCGCATTTTGTTTTTACCAGCTACATTATAGAACATGTTAAGCAGACAAAGCAGAGGCAGCAGCCTGTCTGTTAATGATCCAAACGCACCTGGGACCCAATAGAGTTTATGATGTAGTCTCTCTCCTCCTGACTGATGCGACGGTGGGTGCGAGGGTCATCGGAAACAAAAATGAACCAAAAGACAGCCCAGAGGCAACCAGCACCTCCTGAACGACAGCAGAGGAGGTGAAGCAACAGTTCACCATCAGAACCTCAGAAAAGTCACGTTAATTAACAATAACTGGCAATAACACTGCATACGTTATGATGAACCTGAAATCGCTCACCACAGATGTAGAAGACGGAGGGCCAGCCCAGCGTCTGGCAGATCACACCGGTGAGCGGCAGGGCCACGAAGGCCCCAAAGTTGGCCCCAGCTCCGGAAACGCTCATGAGGCGAGAGCGCTCCAGAGGAGGAGCCCAGCGAGCCCACATGGCCATCATGGCGGGGAAGGTCACGCCCTGCACAAACACGGGGCAGACGCATCAGCAGCCGCCACTTCCTGCAGCCTCCACGTGCACAGAAGCTCCTACCTCCCCAAAGCCCTCCACAGCTCGTAGCGCAAACAGCCAGTACGAGCCCAACTGGGCAGCCAGGGGCGTGAGCAGGGTGAGGACAGCGGTGCCCAGCACTCCCAGGCCCAGGAAGATGCTCCCCCCGTAGTGGCCTGCCAGGTAACCCCCAGGGATCTGAGTGCACAGGTAGCCGAAGAAGAAGGCCCCGAGCAACCAGCCTTGAGTTTCCGAGTCCCACGGGTACTGAGGGACCTGGGATGAGACAGAAAGAGGCAGCTGCACCACAGCAGAACACCAGCGTGGCCAGTGTGTAGCTGCATCATTAGCATCGCTAGCACTTACCCCGTCAGGCTGCACAAAGCGGTTGCTGTCGTTCCCAGGCGGCAGTGGGCAGCTGTGGGCGTTGGAGCTGTTTGGGGGAGGCGCGGGGTCTGTGCTGTTCACCATGGCAACCATGGCGACGCTGAGGTTCACACGGAGCCCGTAGACCACGGTGAACCCGAAGAACATGAGGACGGCCAAGCTGAGGCGAGCCGAGCAGCACTGACGGGGAACTGACACACCACAACAGTACTGTTTACATGAATCCTGGACTCACAGGAACACGGCTCAGATATACTTCAAGTATGTGGGTTTTTATAATTACAAATACACATAAATACATGAACCAACAGCCTTACTGCTAATACTTATTGTATTACTAAATTACTACTGTGTTGTGCTTCTGTTCTTTGACTGTACCTAAAGGCCAATGGCTCCTTACCTTTATGCTTTTATTTCAGTAGCATGTGATTTTAGTCCAAATGCTGCCAGATGTCAGCAACCTCATGTTGCTGTTATCTAAAGCTAATGTGTAACCTGTAAAGTGCTTTTTGCTGAGGAACAGGAGAGTCGTGACAGTTTACAGTCAAGTCGTTCCTAGAAGCACTAATGTTTCTGAGTGGCTCACTTTCAGTCGTTTATGTTAATGTAATATGCAACTGAACCTTTGGTGAAACAGAATGCTGTGGCACAAGCAGAAGCGCACCTGCATCGGGCTTGACGAGGGGCTCACTGTCCTCACAGTCGGACGGCAGTGAGTTGACGGAGCAGCTATCTGGTGGTTGCATTGCGGCGGCTGAAGAGCAAATATGAGGTTGGAGAGATGATGTCAGAGAAACGAGGCATCCAAACAATCTGGACCAACCGACAGGAGCGCTCACATGACGGAGAACATGACATCACACGTCAAGTGATCTGGATCTGTATCAACATCCTGACGACCGGTCTTAACACTCTAATCGAATCACCTACTTCCTACTTTCACAACACGTTTCATTACTGTGGTACTTACATTTTATTGACTCTCAGAAAGAGCAGGTAGTGAAATTATGGTAACAATGACGGCGATGGCACTCGGGACTTTTCTGAACGGGAACCTGCTGCAAAGAAACTCATTATACAAAAACCCTGCTTGACATACAGCCCTCTTTAAAGTCATCAGCGCAGTTTATAAAGGGCTGCATGTGCCTGAAATGAGGGTTAGAAGAAGAAAATGAGCGCAGCAACAACACCTGGTGACCTGGGAGCGAGACGCACTGACGCTGGTTTATTATAACATCCCTTCATGGAGTAGGTCAAATGTTATCTTGACCAGTTTAATCTGTTTAGTGATGAACACTGCTGTGTACTACTGTGTACTACTGTGTAGTACTGTGTACTGACTGACTGCATTCAACCAGTGTTTTCAAAACACTGCTTGAACAAACAGAAGAGGTTGAAGTGAAACCGCAGAT
The DNA here is from genome assembly GCF_900634795.4 of Betta splendens. Lineage (NCBI taxonomy): Eukaryota > Metazoa > Chordata > Actinopteri > Anabantiformes > Osphronemidae > Betta > Betta splendens. The sequence goes on along the minus strand of NC_040891.2, from coordinate 13,843,678 downwards.
CAGCTAACTAGAACTCCGGTAAATTTAGATGATTTGAACCCATCTTACCTCCGTGATGACTTTATCCCGCTTGTTTATGACAGGTTTGTCCGCTGCCCTGAAGGTAAACTACCATGTAATCCAGAGAGCTGTGTCATATCAGAGCCGGCGAAATGACAAATGATGCGCGCCGTGTTGTTGCTTTTCACTACAGGACAGAACGGGCTCGCGAGGAATGCGGAAAAGCGCGCTACAAGAAAAAGCAGCGCAAAACACAGTGGAGTGACCACGCCCTCTTCTTGTCTTCCCGTAAAACTACTGTGCATGTTTTATATATCTGCGCTGCGAATGTGACGTCACAGCACCTGACACACCACTGGCCCGTCCTCCTCTCGCGTGTTGCCACGGTCACCCACACACAAATTTAAGTATTTTTGTAATTCTAAAAAGGAGAAGTGGGGTGTTTTTTTATTATATTGTGTAATATATAACAACAAGCAATAAAGATTTATATTAGACTGATGGAGGCACAAAAACGAACCTGGCAACACCCATTGCTTGTTAACGTAGCTGTTGTGTCGAATATAAACGTTGTACGTACAACTCATGCAAATCACACTGTAATGCGGATTTACGTAAAATAGACTTAGCCACTTAAAAGAGACTTAAATGTGCTTTTCATTACATTTCATTGGCGTGTAGTTGTTCCATTACCAACAAACGTGGAAGTTAGGTGTTGTCATGGCAACCAATACATCCTGGCGTCACAGCTGCTGCTGGTTGAACTTAATTGAGCTGCCGCCGCGTTCAGTCGCATGTGCGCCGCTGACATCGCATCCATGGCACATTACAGAGTGCGTATGTCACTGTACTCGTTCCGTTGTTCATTGTATTTTTCGCTTTAGTGTTTCCCTCGGCGAATTTTACGCTGTTGTTCGTACTGAGACGCAGTTGCTAACTGACTAGCTAGCTAATCTAGCCGCGTTAAACGTTGCCTTCCTGCGCTGGCAGCTGCTAAAAGGCTGGTTTGAATTCGGAGCTCGGGAAGGCGAAGCGTCATGAAACTCAACATTTATAGTAAATAGTCTTCCTTCCCCCAGTCTGACCAGTGGAACTAGCGTTGATGCTAACTCCGGTGCCGTATTGTTGTATTTGTGTAATGGAGGGCTACGTGTGCTTACGAGTCAAACGTTACCTGTGCTGTGAATGTACTCGCGTGTCTTTCAGGCGTCAGAGTCGAAGCGAGAGCAATTTAGGAGATATCTTGAAAAGGCTGGAGTCCTCGACACTATAACAAGCGGTAGGCGAGGAAAAACAAGGGTCGTTGTCAATAAACGTGACATTTTCCATTCAAATCGTGGCGTCAGAGACTCTGGATAAGCTTTAATCTTCTGCTGTCTGTTTTTTTCAGTTTTAGTGGCACTTTATGAAGAAACTGACAAACCTAACAATGCTCTGGAGTATCCTTTCATGTCATTTTCATGTATTATTTCAACATAAACTATGTTTTGTATTTGTATTTCTATCACGTGTACTGTTGTATAAATGGTCCCAGCAGCTGTTGGCCTTAAACGCGTGTGAAGCTTCATAAAGCTTCACCTCGGCGCCTCTGGTCCAGAGCCAGCGGACACTGAGGCTCTGCGGATGGAGCTGAATGAGCTGCAACAGAAGTACAACCTTCTCCTGAACGAGAACAAGGAGCTGAGGAATCGGGTTAGATGCTGTGAACTCACACATCCGTTCTAGTGCGTGGCCTCTCTCTAACGTGTGCTTGGTTCGTTTCCAGTTGATGCAGTTTGAACACTTGCCCGAGGAGGGAGAAGCGGAATAGGACAAAGAATCTGCAAAGAACGTTTAAATGACTTATTTGTAAATGTTTGTTACATAATAGATGTACAGTGAACACAGAATCACTGTTTTTTGTTTCCTAAGGTTCTCCTTTTTGTTCCAAAATAAACCCTTTTCAGCATTTGGTCTCGTGATGAACTTCTGCTTCCAGCCAGAACAGATGTTAGACAGTCATTCATGTCGAATCCATAACAAATAATATAGTTTTGAAAATAAACACACTTTCCAAGACTTTTTAATAAATCAACTGCACAACTTGGCATCAAGTAAAAATATTTCTCATACAAAAGTAATAAAGACATTTGCTGGTCAAGTGCCAGATTCACGCTTTTCTTCATGTTGCACTCCAATCAAACGCACATGTTGTGTTATCGCTACACAGTCATTTTCTGAACTGTCCCCGTAATGTCCTCTCACACATGTTGGTGCACGAATGGGATCGATTCAGTGCTACTGATTTAGCAGTGTCCAGTTGCGTAACAGCATGTTATGGCCTAAAACATTATGGATTTGTGGTTCAGCTCCATCGTTCAGAGCTGAAGTCCTCTCTGGACGCCAGCAACGGTCCAGAAACTAAATACTGTAGTAAAAGGTGGACATAACCCTTAAAAGTGACAAAGGCGTTCAGCGATTATTCAGACGCACAAAAATCCAGTGACGTCACCGCTCAACGCGAGTCTCCCCGTGTCTCCGGCCCACGGTGCGGGTTCATATCTGCAGGTCCGTGGGCGCTCGCCTGCTGCTGCCGCTGCTCGCCGCCGACGCCCTGCGGTTGGGGGACGACGTCGTGGGGCTGTTGCTCTCACGGCTGTGCCGGGACACGGAGCTGAGCTCCCCCGCGGAGTCGGGGCTCTGGGAGCGGCTGGACCGCTTGGTGTCCGACTTGGACAGCATCCTGGCTCTGGGGCCCGCGCAGCTGCTGCGGAGCTTCATGCCGCCGCTGCGGCCGTGGAACGAGTCCCCGCTGTCGGAGGCGTTGCCCTCCATCACCGTGGAGCAGTGCCACGGCGGACTGACCCGGCGAGACTTCCTGCCCGACAGCGCGGCGCCCGAGGAGGCGTCGGCCGCGCGCGGCGTGCGGAACTCGGAGGCGCCGCACTCCAGGTCCTCGTGCTGGGACGAGGACTGCTCCGGGTCGTCCTGCTTGTCCACGGGAGGCGAGCGCGTCTCGCTGCTGGTGTTGTTGGAGTTGCTGTTCTGCTCCGTGGGACTGGGCGCGCGCTCCTCGCCTCCAGACGCGTGGGCGTCTGGCTCTGCACCGGGACCCTCTTGTATCGGTATGAAGGCGGAGGAGGCGCTGAGCAGAGGGTAGTTGGGTCCGTTCCCCTGCTTCTCCAACAGCAGCGTGTACCCGCTGGGCGCCGTGGGGAGGGTGTTCTTACGGCCCACGGAGGTGCCGACGCAGACCTGATGCACCACCGAGTTCTTCTTTGACTTGTTGACGTAATAGTCGTCCAGATCGTCCTTCAGATGCGGGTAGTAGCCCAGGATGACCCTCTTGATCTTCTTGTACCCCAGGTGGATGATCTCGAGGAGACTGAGGAAGAGGGAGATGCAGGCGATGAGCTGCATGAACATCATGAAGACGGACTTCTCCGTGGGCCGCGACACGAAGCAGTCCACCACGTTGGGGCACGGCTCGCGCTCGCACTTGTAGATGGGGCTCAGGCGGTGTCCGTAGAGGATGTACTGCACGGTCATGAAGCTGACCTCCACCACGGAGCGCGTGACTACGTGGGCCACGTAGGTGCACAGCAGGGAGCCCCTCAGAGGCGCCTTGTTGAGCTTGCCCTGCTCCAGCTGCCTCATCTCCTTCTCGATCTGCTTCCGCACCTTCACCAGCTCGGCGGCCACGGCCTCCAGCTCCCGGCGCAGGGCCGCCTTCTTGCAGTGGCGCTCCTTCTCCAGGGCACGCAGCTGGTAGATGGCGTGGCCCATGTAGACCAGCGAGGGCGAGGACACGAAGATCACCTGCAGCACCCAGTAGCGGATGAGGGAGATGGGGAAGGCCTGGTCGTAGCACACGTTGCGGCAGCCCGGCTGGTCCGTGTTGCAGATGAAGTCCGACTGCTCGTCGTTCCACACGTCCTCGGCGGCGACGCCCAGCACCAGCATGCGGAAGATGAACAGGATGGTGAGCCAGATCTTCCCCACCATAGTGGAGTGGATGTGCACCTCCTCCAAGATCCCCCCGAGGAAGTTCCAGTCCCCCATCGTTTACATTGGCAGAGCTTGAGAAAAAACACAATGAAGCGCTTTGGAGAGACTAAATTTACTACTTTACTGTTAATGGAGCTGCTAGTTCATCCTAACAACTCAAAGCTCTACTCCATCCTATAGTGTTCTGCCATAATGTCAGGTACATAAAGATAATTAGCTCCATCACTGTCGTCTATTAGTTTTGAATGCTTTTCCTACCTGTCATCCTGGATATGAAACCTGACAGTAAAGGCCTTGTTCTTCAGCTGAGGCTGTGGTGAGCTGAGCACACTCCTACGAGCACGTCATTAATCTTTATCCCTGCATAAAAGCTAAAACGTCGGCACCGGGAGAAGCTTCAGTCTCCAGCGCTGGTGAAAAACGCCAGCAAAAACTAGTGATCCCTGCAGCCTCTAGTTCACTTATAACCAGCTAGCGGCAAAGGCGATCAATGCTGACACAATGTGCTGTTTCCATTTACCTCGCAGCAGTGTGACTGGACTGGCAGCCAGTTCCTGAGCCGCTCGGGTGAAAAGTAATGCAAAATATTCAGTGGTTGGTTGCTCACTTCTGACTGAACTCAAAGGACCTCACACTAATTTGATCCCATGGTCCCACAGGGCGGCTGAGCGGGCGTCTCTCAGCCTGAAGCTGGTGTGAACCACAACGTGGATGTGAAACTACCACAAAGAGCTGATGCTCTTCAGCTCAGACCCAGCGAGGAGTTAAGTTTCCTCAGTGTAGTAGGGTTATGTCAGTGCACTCAAACACCTAGAGAACCACTAAACCACAAAATGTTGAAAAAACCTGACTGTCTCTGAGGGCAGAGCAGGTGTCAGTATAAACTATAGAAATATCCATAATAAATAATTAAAATTAACCAGTTGCAGAGCCTGGTGTTGACAAGTTGTCCTACAACTAACCCCTCCATGGAACTGAAGGTATGTTATGTATTCTGCTGGTACATGCATAAATTACCACATATCCAGGTTCCACACATCAGTTTGATCAATGTGATTTTTTCAGCGCGCTGATCAATGGGGCACGTCCGATTTCATACATGGCTGCTTCGTCACTGTGAACCTAATTTAAGTTGTTCCTCGCAGCTACTGTTCCATTAACAGGAAATCTATGATGACTGTGCTGGGCTGTGTTTGGGCACGTTTCCTCATGATACTGAAGAACTTAGTGGACATCCAGGTGTCAGAGGAGGAAGACATGTCTGAAACACTTTATTGATTTGTCTCTTTGGTTGCGGGCAGTTGCTACAGTCGGCCTGGAAAAACCTTGGAGACACGGTTACAAATAGAATCATGACATGAAGCAGCCCATAAACTGAAGCTACACACTGTTACCTTATACTGAATGTAATCAATTTATTACTCAAAATAAGTTTCTTCCTACTAAATATAGAAGATTATGGAGATAAAACATGCAGACAGGATTTGCTTAAAAAAATAAAAACTAAAAAGATTAACAGTTGTGAAAACACCAATGAAACAAAATTTGTTCCGCTGTTCAGAACAGATTTGGAGAAAACGTTCTAATATAAAATACCTTCGAAACATCTACTCTTACAGCAAACACCACAAAATTAAAACAACTTGTATATTTCCAAACAGCTTGTGACACAAATTGAACACTTGTAAAGAACCATAGCAGCATTTCTATGTATTTTACTCAGACCTGACGAGGGTTTTCTACTTTCTCTGATGAAAAAAACCCCCGATGTGAATTGAAGCTCGATGCTGTTTGAACCAATCTACACTTAGGCTGAAACTTATTCAATAACTGGCAAAAATCACTGCATGGCGATAGTGTTATCTGTAAATTATCTACTGCAAGAAGCCAATTTGAAGTTCGGGCTTCATAGGAAGTAGATGAAAACCCACAGCTGTTGGAAAAAAACTACAAACTCACCAGAAAACGTTCTAACATGAGAAAACACTCAAACACTGGACTTAACAGACTCGATTCACCTTTAAAATACTGAATGATTCTTTTTGTTGCAAAAAAAACATTACATAGGGTTTGAAAAGCAAAATGATCAGAAACAAAAAAAAAATGCAGCACAGAAACATGTATTACTTCCGGCTGACTACCAATGAACAAACGACTGACTGTGTCACATTCCTATCAGGAAATATTACCAAAATAACTTTTTAAAACCAAGCGAAGGACCAACTGTTCTTAAAAGTGAGCCGCAAAACACAAGCGTTCTACAAATGGTTCAGCAGACGTTACATTCAAACAAATCTCCTGACAAATGACCAACTCTGGTCCATCTGACTGAAGGAGGAACAAAAGGGGGGGGGGCAGGTCCTTTTAACGTCCTCCTGACTTCCGCCCGGCCCAGGATCTGGATCGAGAACGTGACCGAGAGCGGGATCTTGATACAGACCGGGATGGGGACCGGTGAACTTCTTCCTCGATGTAGTGTGAAGTGGAGGGTGGGTTGTTGTTCTCTCGTGGAGATCCAGATCCACGCGAGTGTGATCGAGACCTCCCTCTGGACTCTCTACGACGCCTCTGCTTGTGTCTGGGGACAGACAATCTGTGATAAAGCAAACATAACAGTGGTTAAAATAGAAGCTAGATGATGTTTTATTCATTGTATTCAGTAACACTTCTAATATTGATCTTCAGAAGTTTTACCCATCCTCCTCATGACTTCTGCTCCTCGCTCTCCCATATGTCCGACCACGAGAGCTGGAGAAATGAATAAACCACTTAATTTACCTTACAACAATCAAAGTACAACACTTGAGGTATTTCCTCGTCTCATACACGTACTCTTGAGGGCTCTCAGATCGCCTGCGGCGGCGGTCGTAAGAAGGGCTGCGTGATCTGTATCTTTCATAGCTGCGGCTGCGTGAACGTCTGCGTCGACCTTCTCGATCATAGTCGTCATACCGAGAGGATCTGCCAGGAGAGCGCCTCTCCTTTGCTTTCATCTGATTCGGTGCTGTATAAAGAAAAAGACAAGAAAAACACATTAGTACAAACAAAACACATCAGTACAGACAAGAGTCTCTTCAACGTGACTTCTTGTACTTCCTATTTTATCTTGTGACAAATTTTGAGTGGTCATTATAAATGTTTTTACTGGCATGTGCAAAAATTGCAAATCTGTTCTTGGCTGATGAATCCCAGAGTAAAGCCACAACGTGTTTCTTAAACGGCAAAGGCAGAGACTCTTAACGACCTGCAGCTCATGAGTAGCCACGGGCAGCTGTTGGGATTAAGATGAAGATTAAGCTGCTCGCACAAACTCAATCCAAAAACGTGTACATTAAAACATTTGATGGCAGATGCCGCGATTAGCTTTTAAAAGTAAAAGTTAGACACTTACTCTTCCTGTCCCCTTGAGCAAATTGGATTTCAATCTGCCGGCCACAAACCCACTTCCTGTCCAAGCTGTGAAGAGCGTCTTCTGCGTCTCGCACATCCTCAAACATGCTGGGTGGTTAAGGGTTTCGTTGTTCTCATTTTTGACAAGGTCATACAAATTCGAATAAATGTTTCTCGTAAAAATGAAGGGAACAAAATAAATCTTTCCTCAAAAAGCCATAATGAATTTCACTTTAAGTTCTATTTGATTGACACTGTTTATGCCCATTAAAGGGAATTGCATGTATTAAATCACTTGGCCTGGCTGGTGGTAAAACTACATAAAATGAACGAATGAGAAATAACTTTACATCTTAGGACAAAAAACAAACCACAGAAACACATTTTGTTGTAGAGATAAAAGATGAAGCGAGCTTTTTCAACACATTAAATCATTGTCGAGGGATCGGGACAAGAACTGGAGAATTAATTAAAGCAATAATATTTCTCCCAAACGGTGCTTGTTTGGTGATTTTACCGCTCACCTGAACGTCTTCTTCAGTGTGAACTCAGGGTGGGAAGTCACCAGGAATAAAAACTGAATACTTTGTGAAGCATGTTAAATCACTGATGCGTTGTTGTAGTATTTAAATAAAGTCACGAGATCTGTCTTAAACTCTACTCTGTAACTGCTGGTGACTGATGCATGTGTTTGTGGCACAGGTCCATGCAGCACATTGTTGAAGCTGCCCAGGTGTTTTGCCGTTGTCTGTGAATATCTACAACCTTTAGTCACTAGTGCACTAATACAATGTTCTGTGTGCACGGTCAAACATGTAAAATACACCTTTACACCTTTGTGATACAGTTAATGTTAATGATGCCTCAACCGCTTTTCAGACCAACTATCTTATCAGATATTACAATGTGATGTGGAGTTCAAAAGCTGATACCCACTCTGAGTTACAACCAAAGGTGCCATTAAGAGGAGAGGTGAAAAAAAATCCAAGCCAATAAAGTTCAGTTTCCACCAAACAAGCGCCCTTGGGATAACCATGGCCTCAACGACCGAGAGAATGTCCACAGACACATTGTTACTCGATTGAAGAGTTTTTATGAAAATTAAAATGTCATCAATAGCACAGACAGCTGATTTCGGTATTATGTCAAATTTGTGGATTTGTCATGGGAGGATACAAAATAATTCAGACTTGTTACCTTTGCCCATGCTTGACTTTGAACTTCATCTTGATCTTTACACTCTTTAATCGACTCCCAGAGATTCGGGTTTCCTGCTTGACTTTAAAAACTCTTTTCTTTTCCCCATTCTTTGCCGCCGTTCCCTTTTCCTCTTCATGCTTTACTTTCTCTTTTCAATCTTTTCCCTCCCTCTGATCCTGAAGGTCTGTGTGACTTGTCTTTACAGCTACTCTACACGGGTCTTTGTTACTCTTTGTGGCCGGTTCCACAACTGGATGCTTTTAAATTTTCTGAAGCAATAACAGAAAAATGTGTGTTAGATATTATATGCAAGAAAAGACACAACATTAAAGCACATCTTTGTTGCTGAAAGAAAACATGACTTTGTTAAGAGGACAAAACAATATTAACTGTCAAAGGATATTGAATGTATGCAAATCCTCTTGGTTGACGTGTATAGAAGTCAAGTGGGATGTAGACATCTACTATTGGCCCATAGCGGCCAAACTCACGCCGCAAATCCTCAGGCCTGAACACCGTAAATACAAGTGTGACTCAACTGACATTATGGTAAACTACCACATCATCACCCACTAGTAACAGCTGAGAGAGCAGCTGAGGAAGTAACTAAAGGGAGAGCTCACCCAAAACACTAAAACAGATTTTATTTTTGGATGGAGGAATGGACAGCACCACCTGTACTCTAAATTTAGAGCTTTTTTAATTCAAGGGGATGACCAGTGCCCTTTAACAATTAACTGTTTGTACAGTCATGCCACTTTAAGTTAAACTTCTCATTCTAACACACCGAGATTGCTGACCTATTGTAAATTCTGATTTTACTTTATCAGTTAAGTTATGAGTTTGGTTAGCAATACAACACGATTTCTCCAAAGCGCTCTTCACTTGCATACTCTTAAAAGTCAGTTTTCAGTTCAGTTTGATTGCAATCCAAATCTGGAAAAATATAAAATATGCCTTATGGATTTACGTGTCCAATCAAAATATATAGTTTTAATCTCTTGCAACCTATCATGAGGAGGGACGGGCCAACACCAAAACATTGCATCTGGTGAATGGGATTTATTAACTCAAAAGGTCAGAAGCTGTCCAGTCTTAAAACGCACCATGTAGCCAATGTTCAGGTGTGTCCCCAAAAAATCTGTATTCCAGCATTGGTGATTATTGTGTTTTTGGTCAACTGTCCCTTCAGGTTATGCAAACCTGTAGTTAGCATGCACCTTAACTGGCACAAGCAGATATAAGATTTTTCATTCATATTAGTTGATTTTCAAACGTCAAAATAGAACCTGTCTGAAATGCACAAGTCACTGCATTACCACGAAAACAAAAACCTGCAGATTAAAATGAATGTGACACCATGTTAAATATGTTAAATCAACTCGGGCCAGTAGATGCTGATGTGTGATAGTACAAAGTAACACAATGCAATGAAAAAAAAATAAATATTAGTTACATTTACGGCTAATGTATATAAGGCGAAATTATCACAGCATTTAAAGTACACATTTGAAATATTATACAAATTAGATTAGTCTCTGTAACGTGTCTTCAGTTACAGCCAGCATGAACCCTTTTTAGGTTCTAGTCTAGCATCGTTGTTCAATCTGAGATAAGTTTAGCTACTTCCTGCGGGTTGAGCTCTATGATGTATTATTTTATTTATGGTAACATTACGTTCACCTACTTCACCACAGTTAAGTAAGTGAAGGTAAGAATAACGCTAAACTAGAAGTGAAAACATTTTAGTCGTATTGAAAGAAGCTTTAACTCAGTCTCGTTTTCTCCATTTAAAATGGATTTTAACTCCAAATGATCAAGTTATGTATTAAAAGCCGTTCGACGCGGTTACATTGGCTTGTGGTATTAGCGCACTTTAATACATAAAATAGTGCGCGGCTTGCAAGCAACAGAATACCAGCAATAATAAAGTCTCACGAAAAACACACTATTGTTTGGCCGTTACTATGGAAATAAAGTACAAAATGTTTGTTTGCTGATAAATAAATGCCACATTTTAATATTCCCTCTGCACGCTGGTGCTCGAAGCTAACGTTAACTGCAAAGCTAGTTCAGCTAGCTGCCGTTAAGAGTTAGTTTGCGCCAGTTAGTGTATATTCTGTCTCTGCTGCTGAATTTAGACTCACCTGGACTCATCGGAGATGTTCCTAACAAACAAAGACGTATTTGGGGGCCTCATGAATCTGGTCAAACAATAAACTCACTCGGCAGGAAGAAAAAATTGGTTTAGAAAAATCTGCAACGGAAAAATGTGCAACGCATGCGCACTAACAACGCGCCTTCTGGTTCTTCTTTTCAACACAAATCACGAGTTGTGAACAGCGAAAGGTGTCTCACAGCGCCCCCTGCCGTTTCAACTCTACCTGTGCACCTATAATGCGACAGGCCTTATGGTCCAAGAGGTCAAAAAGACAAAATACACACAAGATGTTTCAGTATTCCACTCAATTCTTTTTTTAGCGAATTAAAAACACACGTTTTTAAGTCATTTATTATATTTAAACATCATCTGTATTTTGAAACAAACTTTTCCTTTTAAAAGGAACCAGGGGTCGATCACAGCCTTCTACTTTTGCTGATGAAGGTTACAGAACCAGCAGTGATCGTCTGGAAGAGAGTGAAAGAAAATGTCACTGAACCCTCCATTTCTAGAGCTATTGATGGAAGAAATGAGACTAACAGACCTCAACCATGTCTTCACCTTGGATCTCTCGGACAGAAGTAAACTTCTCGTTCTCAGCGATCAGTTTCCCATCCTCCTCTCGCACAGTGCACTATTCCAAAAGCAGACTCTTAACCTGATTTCACAACTGACTCAGCTTTATAATACTCATGACTAAAGTTTTGAATTACTTTAATCTTTCTGCCATCTACTGCTGTCATCTCCGTCTCTTTTCCGATGCTGAATGAGTGGACTTTAGTGAAGACTGGAGACTTAATTGTGAAGGTGAAGTCTTTCCCATTCTGCTCGATCACCATTACTGGTTTCACTTCCTTGCGCATTTTCACAAGCATTGCAGGTGCACCTCAGAGGTATTAAAAAGAACATGTTATGGACAAACAGAAAAATGAACTCTTCAAATTAAAATTCACGCTTACCAACTTCCTTCAGGAACTCCTCAAGGTTTTCCTCAGAATACACCTTCCAGGTGCCAGAAAAGTCCATGTCTGCTGCTGGTGGTGCTCGTCTGAGGCTCGTTGTTCGGACTGTAATCTCACAGAGCGCTGGTTGGCATGTCGGGGACTTCCAACTCCCTGTTATTTGGACTGGAAGCTCCAGCTATAAAGCCAATAGGCTCACGTACCCGTTACCGCACAGCAGCATCACGACGACTTGTCCTTAAGGATGAGTTCACAGTCACTGAAGCCACAAAACCTTTATTTCTGACAGGACTTAAATGTGAACATAAACACTTCAGGCAAATCGTTCCTTCAGGCAAAACATTAAGGCAGAAGCTCAGTGCAGAGAAACATTTAACTTCATGGATATGTGGTGTTTACAGAGCTGACACCTGTGGGAATGTTACTGAGGCTCTGAAGTCCAAACACTGGAGGACAGACGCCAGCAGGCCTCCGTTAACGCCGTGCTACGGTTCAGTCCCTGAGTAAAACTAGGAGCAGTGATGCTGCGTTGTAAAATACGAGAGTGGCTCGTTCACAGGCCTTGGTCCATCGGCATCAAGGAAGCTTCAGGGGAAACAAAGCGAAGTAACTGGCATCAAATGCAGCGTAATGGTTGCAAACAGGCCTGCGTTTGGGCCAAGCCTCATGTTTACACTGTTATTCACCACATTAAAACGCTAACATGCAGATTAACGCTACTTAGATAAACACGGCGTCATTGTCTGCGGGTATTTGTGGATATATTTAGGTTTTGACCTTTCACACAATTACTGATGTCATTAAAATTCACAGATATGTGTGTGTAGCAAATCTCACTGCGCCGTTTCAACAGACGTTTTGACATGTGGCAACTTTGGCGTCCAGCACTGACCACACAGCGCCGCATGGTCTGAACCCACCCGTACTTAAACCCATCAACAACTTGATCGAATCGTCGTCTCAGCAGATGGGCAGTGATCCATGCTTTGGTAAGATTTATGATATAAAAACACATTCAATTAACTCACATCAAAAGAAATGAAGCATAATACTGATTTCTAACGAGGTTCAGAGACATTCAGTCCTTTAAGACAGAAGAGGAGCGTGTTCTGCCGTTCATACGGTCACGAGCTTCATCCTGACAGGAAGGAGCCGTCCTCATCCTCCTTGTCTGGACCAGGGTCGCTAAAGCAGCGCAAGAGTTTCATCTGGTCCTGCTCCTCCTGGTCGTCTGGCTCCGTCTCCCTCGGCTCGGCTCGGCTCCTGTGGTCGGGCCGCTGGGAGGGTTCCCTCAGCAGGGCGACGGCGTCGGGGGCTCTGGGATGCAGCTGAACGGTTCGTCCTCTGAGGCTCTCGTCGTCATCGTAGGTGTAAACCTTGTGTTCTATGATGCAGGCACAGAAAGCGACTCAGCACGAGAGTCTACAAAGCCTAGTCACAATAAATGATGCTGTACAGCTGCTCCTGCATCTTTAACATAAGACATTTACTGAACCCACCTGAGTCGAAGCACACCTTCCTCACAGGAGGCGTCTCCTGCCGGTTTGCAGGGACTGTGAGGTAGTGGCTCATCTGTGAAGGAGACGCACATTCGTAAGGACGTTTTGAACATTTCTGATGTGATCTCAAAGCGAGTCCCTGTAGTGACTCACCCTCCGCTCCATCTCCACCCTCTGCCTCCGGAAACGGATCTCGCTGATGTTGTCCTCGAACCTGTCCATCATCAGGTCGTGTCGGTTGTAGGACCGGAGCTGAGGAGCAGAGACATTAAGGTGAGCTCCGGCACAGCGCCTCGGCCCCCGCGGCTGCCTGTGGTCCCCTACCCTCTGCCTCGTCTTCTGCAGGTTGGCTCGCAGGATCTTCCTGATCTCCTCCTCGCGGCTCTTTGAGATGCTGGGTATCGCCCGTCTGCCCGGCCCTTGGTTCCTGTTGGAGCATCACCGGTAATAACGTGGCCAGACTGAATGATCCGCATCCCAGCTGCGACGGATACTCACTGCATGGAGACGGACGACACGAGCGCGGGCAGCTTGGCGGCGCTCCCGCTCTCCACCAGCATCATGGCCTGTTTCATCTCCATCTTGTTGTAGAAGGAGATGAGCTGAGGCTCGGTGGAGCGCTCACCGGCGATCAGCCACCGTTTCACGTAGGCCTTGTTGAAGCGGTTCAGCCTGTACAGCAGGAAAATCATCATCAGCTGCGTCAGCGCCTCCTGCAGTTCAGCCAGAAGGAAGACGCATACTTGTCTTTCCAGTGATGATGTCCATAATGTCCGCAGACGTCTTCAATTCCCGTGAGGAGATGATCCATGAACTAAATGACAAGAAAAAAAGCATATCTTGATGATGAACACGGTTTCCTGCTCACAAATCTCCTGAACGTGTTCATAATAAAACCTGTGTGTGAATCTCCTCGTTGATGGAGCCTTTGCTCTCCTTCTTCTTCTTCACAGCCAGCAGGTCCACCAGAGGCCTGATGGTCATGCCCTGGAACACAAGCGCTTTACTGTTCTGAGCGTCACGTGTCCACGTGCGTTAGTGGAGTCTGTCGCTCACCTGCACAAACACGGTGAAGAAGATGACGGTGATGATGGCGGTGACGAACATGTTCTTCATCCTGCTGTCGGTCAGCAGGTAGCCCAGCGAGAAGGCGATGGCGCCGCGCAGGCCCCCGTACGCAATGATGAACTGGTCCTTTTTGGTCAACTTCACTATCCGGAATTTGTTGAGGACGTAGGTGAGACCGATCACTCCTGAAACAGACGCAGACCACACGTTTGGCTCCATGAAGACGAGCAACAAACCCAGATACGATTCACTGCTCACTGATTCCTTGCACCGACCCAGAACTCGGGACACTAAACAGAGGATGATGGTGAAAACGACGAAGGTCCAGTTCCAGGCGTGAGGACCGGCCACCGTGGAAACGCCGAGGAAGATGAAGATGAGGGTCTCGCTCACGCTGCTCAACATCTTCAGGAAGTATTTGATGGTGGTGTAGGACTTGTGGGAGACGTTGGCCTCCACGTACGGCCTCATGATCACGCCACACGCTATCAGCCTGGAAGTGGAGCAGAACGAGGACAGACGGGTGAGCTCGCAGCCGCACAGCAAACCTTCAGACCTCCAGCGGCCCTGAAGCGGACAGACGTCTACTCACGACATGATCCCCGACAGGTGGAAGACTTCTGCAGAGAGGTAGGCCATGTAGCTGTAGAGGAAGACGAACAGCGGCTCGATGACGCGCGTGTGCGAGGTGAACCGCGACGTGAAGGCGCCCAGCACGCCGTAGATGGCGCCCACCATGATGCCTCCCAGCGCCACCACAAGGAAGCAGACCACGCCCAGGAGGGCGTCGGCCACCGTCACCGTGTCTGCGTGAGAAAACTCCTCGAACAAGTGGTACAAGACCTGAGGGACAGACAGACCTTTACCCGACCGGCCATTATAACATACGCATCAGCATCACTGCACGTGAACCCAGTGTCTGTGCTCTCATGCATCAGATCATCTCACACACAGCAGTGAAGCTGCAGCCGCAGAGCACAGCTCGGGTTAATGGAAGGACTCATTGCGGCCTGTTGGCAATTTCCTGCTAAGAGCGATGACTCATGAGTTTCACACGTGAGTAAATACTGACTTCTAACAACGTCTCACACCGTTACTCTCTTAACTACAGGAAGCACTTCCTGTTTCTCACCACAGTGACGGCGTCGTTGAGGAGCGACTCCCCGAACACCAGTATGTGCAGCAGCTCGTTGATGTGGATCTCCTCGAACACGGCCAGGACCGCGACAGGGTCCACGGCGGAGATGATGGACCCGAAGAGGAGGCAGGACATCAGGTCCACGCTGGCCAGCTGAGCTCCCTCGATCCGACACACGCCGTACATGGTCCCACCGATGAAGAAGGCGTTCCACAGCGTGCCCACCACGGCGAACACCAGGATGGTGCCCAGGTTCTCCGTGAAGGGGCGAATGGGCAGGAAGTAGCCGGCATCCAGGATGATGGGAGGCAGCAGGTAGAGGAAAAAGAGCTGCGAATCCAGGACGGAAGGCTCCTCGCCGATGGCCTTGATGATGCCGCCGATCAGCAGGCCCACGAAAATCAGCAGGCAGCTCTCTGGGACGATGCTCGACAGCCGCGGAATGATGTGAAAACCTGCGGGAGGAGAAGAGGTTAAAAAGGCGTTCAAGAATTCATCAGGAGCGAAATGGCTGAAAGAGGAGTTTTTAGCCGGGATTTGCTTCTGTGGAAAACAAACTCAAACATGAGATGAGGCCTTGGCTTCAGGCACGTGAGCGACTTCTAACCAGCAGCTGCCCCTCGCTCCCGCCCTTCAACACTGGGATCTTTGTTATCGAGCAGTGCATTAGAACAGGAAGTCGGACCGGCCCTGAAACAACAGCTGGATGAGCTGATAGGATACGTCAGCGCCCGCCTCACGTTCAACACGGCTCTGTGTTTTGACATTCAGCGTGGAGCCAGTGGTTGGAGCTCAACTACTCCGTTTTCGGTGGCGCCGAGCAGTGACCCGGTCAAAGGCCAGAACTCTTTCCCACCGCATGTAAAGTGTGACGGATTCATTTGTGGTGGGACGTGAAGAGGCCACATGTGGACCTGCCTCCTTCACTTCACGACCAGAACCCTGCCTCGTGGACCGGACTGGTACCGTCTGCAAGCCGATCAGGAAAAGCTCACGTGTTTGAAGTGAACTTGTGACACATGTTGCGATGACTGAACAGCTTCAGGCTCGTAGACGTCCGCAGACGCGGGGCCTCCGGTGAAGCAGCCCCTCGCTGTGAACCGAGGACCCGGTGACTCACCGAGCTTCATCAGCAGCGCCAGGAGGATCCAGATGGAGATCTCAAAGGGCTTCCTGACGTGCTCGTACTTGAACGACAGCACGGGGAACGTTTTGTGCCGGTTCTGCTGGTGGACGTCCTCCCGCGACCCCCGCGTGGAATTTCCCGTCGTGTCGTTGCTGCGCAGAGCGACATCACGACTCGCGGCGGCAGAAAGGATCCACAACGCGCACAGGAGTCCGCTCAGACGGACACGGAGGCTTCTCCGGGCCGGACGCGGTGCCGACATGTTCGGATGGGTAAGAACCGGACCGCTTGAGCTCAGCTTCGGATCCTACGGAGATGAAGTGGAGGACGGCGCGCTGCGGAGGAGCGCGCACTTTTTACGCACAGGCATCTTACAATCACTCCGACAGCTGCGCACAGCGGCCAAAGTCCCGTCGTCCGATATAAAAACAGGAGTCCGAGTCGAATCTGGCTCTCAGGTGGTATTTGCCCGACGTTTAGTTTTAAGGTCCTTGACTCGTATCGTCCTCAACGGGAGTCCAAACTTCGCGTCAAGTAACGGATTCCACGACTCTGCCTCCTTCGCCTAAACCCGCGTTCCGTGTTGGAGCAGGCGGACCCCCCGCGGTGAGCGCCCCCTGCTGGAGCGGAGGAGCACCGCTCCTGCAGCCCCACCGGGCTGCTGCCGAGCTGAGCCTCATCCATGCGAAGGGCCTGGGGTGTTTGGACCAGCTCCTCGCTGCAAATCTGCGTCTCTACCAGAAAAATGCAGCAAAGTGACTAAAATAATCTGACTCTGTGGAGCAGATTCCGGTAAACTCACTTAATCTTTTACATCACATTGTGATCGCATTGTGATGTTAGAGAGCGCCGGAGGAAAATCACTTCCTCTGTCTGAGTTTCATTCACAAAAGACTCGGTCCATTCAGAGAGTGCAGCCGCCCACGAAACTGTTCCACATGACTGAAGCCTGGACCCACTGAGCTTTGATGCTGCAAAAGGCCCTTTGAACTGGACATTCATCAGTCTGCACTCATAGTAGAAACATGAACATGTTTATTCAGGAATTGCATAAAGTCATCAAGTAAAATGTATTTGGTGTCATTTTACATTTAATTTACTAAATACCTGATAAAAGCTGAACTTCAGCAAATGTGAGACAGACAGTGCTTCAATAAGTGGAAAATATTAGATGGTAAAAGTGCTGCTTTAGCATTTAGAGTTGAGATTATTAGTGTGCTAGAGTTCAACAGACACTTGTACTTCGTAAGTGATGATAGACAATAGTTACATTAGTTTTTGTGTATTGTTAAGTACAAAAACTAATTTGTGTTTTTTTTCTGTGTAAAACCTTTGTTCAGTGTGTTCAGGTCAGATACTTTGATATGCTTGTCCTGCGCATTACAGTAAAAATGCAGTTAAGGATTAATGTGCAGTGCATTTTAAACTCAGGACTGATCATAAACAGACTCACTAACTGACTCTGTTTTCCTGTTGGCAGCTGCATAGTGACAAACTGAATCTCTGGGTCTGACTGTGACTCACGTTTTCCTCCTGACACTTATTTTTTCCTTTCAGCAACACCACAAACACATTAACGCTCTCCACCTCCTCCGTCACAAAACCTCCGACCCACAAACAAACAGTCTGACGTACAAACAATCTGTGGACCCGCCCACACAGCTTCAGCTACAGACACTGGGTTTTCATCGATGTCAGGCAGTCGCGCGTGTCATCTGGACCCCTGTCATCCGCCTGGCGCTGTACAGGGACACACCTATCCCCACGGTGGCCATCGTCATGGCGATGGGATCAGTGAAGCTGCTCTGCGGCTGAATCCGGACCTCACCTGACATCTGTCTCTGCAGAGGGGAGACAAACAGAACATGATGCCTTTCTGCTGAGGCAGTAAAAAAGCTTGTTTAACAGAAGCACAATTAATTTTATTTCTATTCCTTTGCGCTTCAGTGTTAATTAACAGTAAAACACTGGAGTCAGTGTAGTTTCTGCAGCAGCTGTGATGTAGATTCAGGACAGGTTACATAACATAACATCACGAAGAAGGGCTTTCTCAGCATCCTTTAAAATATTAATTTACGTGTTGCCCGTAGCTACATTTCATCAAAGTGAAGAATTATAATAACTTTAGTGTTCATCTAGTGTAGGCAAGTGTTGGTATTGATGGAAGTCAAGCAGACACTGACCTGGAGGAGACGGAAGTATCCTGGCGTCAGTCTTCCCAGCCTGATGATCATTTCTGCTTCCCAGACGAGTCAACAACCTTCCAGCAAAGGAGGAACAATCACTACTGCCCCAAAGCAAAGCTTCACATAGTATGAGATGATGGTCTACACTATGGGTCACCTAGAAACATTCTTGGTTTTAAAGAAAATATGTTAAATCTTACTTCGCTTTAAATGTTAATTGCAGGAGATGCAACAATAGAATCTAAATTCCCTCTGTAATTAGCAACCAATCAAAAGGTTTTGTGTTTAATTTAAAGGTAGAGGTAAAACAACGCCTGGTTGTTATTATTGGATCTTCGGGTTAAAACAGAGTCTCACAGTTTGAAGTTCAGCTTCTCTGGGAGGTGAGGTACCACCTAGCAGGGGTCCGGCTCCAGCCTCATCCACACCGTGAGAATCCCTCGGCAGCCTGAGCAAACAGAGGAGGCTCCTGTGCGTCCCAGCTCTTTGTGCAGTGTGAACATCCCGGTCCGGCAGTGAAGCCCCGGCCCGTCACACGCATTTGGTCACTCAGCCAGTAAAAGAGAAGAAGCGGCTCGTTGCTGCACGCTTGAAGGAACATGTGTGTTAATGCACTGCAGTCACTTATGTAACTACACAAAATGCTGTCTCTGTCTGGAAGCTGCTGCAGCCGACTGTCAGCTCGGACTGAGACCTTCTTCTACCTGTAGACTCAGCTGGTTATCTTGGTTGGTAGATGAAGCCACACTGTTCATTCAGGGTTCACTCTTCATGCTCATCCACTGGTTGTGTTAACACAGCGCAGAGCGAATGCGTGGCAGCAAAATTAAAAAATGCAACTAGAGCTTTCATCATCAGAAGAGAGAAAAGATGGATAAATATATAAATACCACAAAACGATACCTCTATGTTTTCATTCCTTTAAACTCATTAAAGTGACATAAGCGTAACATTGGATTACAGTTGTTTTATTGTGCGTTACGTTTGCTAAAATAAGATGTCATGAGGCACAAAGGCAGCTGTGTGTGTTTCTGTCTATGAGACGCTGGGAAGCAAAGAGCACCACGTGCTGATTGTGCTCATCAACTGACCTCATGTCTGCATCTGCTGCTCTTGTGCAAAGGGGCGAACTGCAGAGAACAGATGTGTGGACACGGGTGCAGGGCTCCGAGAACTCAAGATTCTACTGTTTTAAACACACAAAGAAAAACACAGGGACGAATAACCAGCAACAATTCCATTATCCAGTAATAATAAAGTTTAACACACTCGTTTCCTGTTTTAAAAACACGCTTGGCGTTTGTTTCGCAATTAGGTTTGTCCCGCGCTGCTCTCCGTACTACACGGTTGCCATAGCAACGCGGGCACGCCGTCACAACCCAAACGCAGGTGTTGGAGCGCTGATGTTCATCTGAGCCTTTATCTTCAATTAAACAGCATGCTGAGTTACGTTAGTGTTAGCTTTTAGCCATTAGCATCAACCAGTGTCATGTGAAGACGCCGTTCACAGCGACGTTAAGCGGCTAAACTGATGTGTAGCTTCGGGATGACGTAAGACGGAACGTTCCTCGACTTACAAATGGATTCAAGCAAAACTGTGTCCAGAAGGAAAGCGGACGTTCCTGCGATCAGATCAAGAGCATCCGACAAGAACCAGTTTTTCCAGGAGGTGAAAGTTAGTTTTAATGCTCCTTCATAGCAGCAACCTCGTTAACCAGGAGTTAAATGAACAGACAGCGTTAACCCATACTGTAATTAACAGGTCAGTGCTCAGCTTGATCTCAGGAGGGTGCTTGGACTTCTTGAAGATCCCCTGACTGTAAGTTACGCGCTGTCATGTTTTAGATCTGGATGATGGTAGCGGTCTTCACACTGTTCACGCTGTTTGCAGACGAACCTGAAGGAGCGGCACCTCTTTGTCCTGAGAAAAACACTGAAAAGAAGCCAGAATGGTTTTGTATCCTTTCATATGCATTTCATCTTTATGCCCTTTGATGATACAGACAATTCATTGCTCACATGTCACGCTCTGCCACTGATTGTCAGATTTTCCTCATTAATGGTCCCCGGTGCAGTGGTAGAAATAGATGTGCTTACATGCAGCGTGCCCACGAAGCGAAGCGCTGTCCCCAAGGCTCCAATTTAACGCCGCCTGTCAGCATTTTACCCCTTCACTCATCACGTTTGCTGCTTCGCTGCTAAAACCTCCTCAACTACCTACCGCACGTGAAGCTTCTGAAGGAGCTGGCGGACGTAGCCAGAATACTGAACATCTGTGCGGCCAAGGTGAAGGATCACCCTGAGTATGGGCTCATTTTGTGTGAAGCACTCCAGATTTGCAGGTAGGAGCTGCGTGTGAGAGCAAACACCCCTTTGTCTCATTAACTCAGCTGGACGTGACGCGTTGCTTCCTGCTTCACCACAGACTTCCCTTCCTGAAGGAAAAAACATCTGATGAGCTGAACTATGCTCAAGACGTCATAGAGTTCCTCTCTCACATGGGTACACGTCTATTTCAAAGTTTTATAAAAATAATATAATTATAAAAATAATTGAACTTCCTTTCTGTCTGCAGGGTGTCTCATGAGGGTGTCAGATGCTGAAGTGAGACATGAGATAGTTGAATGTGTCAAATCCTTCTACAGCTGCGTGGCTCCAACACAGCTGCTCGATGGTAAGAACCGTGGCAGGAAGGGTTTGTCCAACGTCTAGTAGGAGTAATGTCTTTATATGCATCAGGCTGACATGTTAAATCTCAGTCTAATGTCCTTCTATCCTGTGACTAGACTCCAGTCTTTGTGGTTCCTTTTGTTAGGTAACCTTTGCAGCTGTGGTGCATCTTTCGCATCTTGTTTTTAATCTAACACTCTCTGCTCGGCTGCTGCAGGGCTCCGGCCGACGTCTCCAGGCTACAGGCTGCAGCTGCTGGAGCACAGTGATCTGGCTCAGACGCTGTTTCTGTCCATGTCTGCGCTGGAGAACCAGCCTGCGATCAAGCTGCAGCTGCTGCAGACGCTTCAGATCCTCTCCAGGTCGTCTGGTCAGTAACTGAGGGCGTCGGCTCCAGCAGAGGAGGACTGTGAGACGTGACAGTTGAACTGATGACCTGAGACACATCACTAGAGCGAGAGGCCTCTGATGACGTTTCTTTCACGACCTCAGATTTGAACTGTGCTTTGATCCTGGAAGCGCGGGGAGCGGAGGCCATCTGCCTGCACATGAACGAACCCGACCCGTCCGGCTGCATCCTGTCCCGCTCCTCTGAAATCCTGTGGAACCTGCTGGAGCGAGGCAGCAGGGAGCAGGTCACCAGGCAGCTCTGCAGCATGGAGTGTGTTGTGTATGTGAGATTTATGGGAGCGACGCTTGCTCACACATGGAGCGTGAATATGACTTGATTGTGTGTGTCACAGGTCTCTGAAGGAGGCCTTTTTTCAGCAGCTCATGAACTGTTCGCTGCCGCGTGACCTTCAGCTCAGAAATGACCTGCTGGTGGTCACAACTCTTATTGCTGAAAGCCCCAACTCTCTGCTGATTGTGAGTGTGGAATAATCCGTTGGTCGGTAGTGATGTCGACACGTTCCTTACAGTGACAACATGTTCTGCATGTTCAGATGATCTGCTTGACCGCATGTTTCTCACCTCCAGGACAGTCTGTTTGCTAAACAGCTCATGGCCTTTGTCACATTTCCAGAATGTGAGGCTTCTCTTTTCCTTAAACATTAATTTAATCTGATGTATTTATGTTTAATGTTGGCTCAACAGTGTCTTTTATTGTTATTATAGTGAGAAAACCGAAATCTGTGGCTTCCAGCTTTAAGCTGAGCTACAACAGCGAAGACTTGGAAATGAAGAAGCTGCTGCTGAATCTGTTGGTTTTAATGTCGAAGGACGTTGCTGCAGTGCAGGTCAGTCTGTATCAGTGGCGTTCGAAGTTTCAGCCGAGCCAACCCGACGCCTGCAGGTTCCCTCTGTCTGCTCCTGTCACAGCTTTACAAAGAGGAGCAGGTGATGCTGGCGCTGCTGACGCTCATTAAGCCGCCGCCGGCGCCGCTCCAGCGCCGGCCCGGTTCGCGCCACTGGTCTCGCTTCCAGCAGGAGGAGCTCCAGCTGCAGGCGCTGGCCGCCTTCAGCAGCATCGCTCCGCTGATGCTGGACGAGTACATGTGCTGTCAGGGAAACGCCTGCCTCCTGCTGCTGCTGGACTGGTGCACTGGGAAAGGTGAGCGAGCCGCGAAAGCTGGCTGAATAAAACGGGGGGTAAAGAAGTTTTCAGATACTCCTCTTGAAGTATCATTTTGTATTTCCTTTTCATTTCAGATGCTTCCTCTGGAGAGGGTCACAGTTTCCATGGCACCGGAGGCAGCGGCAGTACGAAGGCTCAGATGCGATATTGTGTCAGGACACTGAGATCTGTGACATCTGCAGGCGAAGAGTCCGTCAACCAGGACCTGTGTGACCAAGGAATCATCAGCCAGCTTCTGGGTAAATGAGCCTAAAACGAACCCACACGGGCCGTCACTGGTCGCTACTGTGAGATCTTGTGTTTTTTCAGGGATTTTGATGCAGATGGAGGAAGGTTCAGATGAAGATGACGTAGTCACTCTGGAGATGAAGTCTGATATCCAGCTGATACTTTCTGCGCTGTGTGAGACTGAAATGCACAGAAAGGTGAAGCTGAGATTATGCATCAGTGACGTGCAGGTTTCCACCGGCACCTGTATTTACAGTGTTAATCATTTCTGATGCTGATCCATTCCGTGTCCGGGTCCAGTTGTTTACTGTGATGTTCTGCTACAGGAACTGTTTGGGTCAGAGGGAGTGGAGATGGCGATTCACTTCTTGAGGAAAGGCTCAGACAAGTTCTACAGCGGCCTGGGACACAACAAGCTGATCCTCTCCACCGTCGACTGCGTCTGGTGAGGTCCATGTGTATGATATGTGACCTTCTGATGCACTGGTAGTGATTGGTCTCCATGGCGCTGAACGGTTTGGGTCCATTGTTCCTCCAGGTCCTGTATCGTGGGGTGCTACACCACAGAAGACTACTTTTTGGCTAAACAGGGGGTGTTTCTGCTGCTGGACTTACTCAGTGTGAGTAGATGACTCCCAGGTGTGATGTAACCGAAGGCTGAACATCATACAGCCTTTTTATTGTGTAATATAAGTAGTTATGTTTGCAGTCAGATAAAGGTCGTATTCTGTGTGTGTCTCTCAGTCCAGCCCCAGATGCGTGCATGGCGTCGTTCTCGCCACCCTGCTGGAATTATGTGACAACCCTAGCGCACTGTCCCACATCCTGAGCTGGACGGACGAGGGCGGTCGCTCGGCTCCCAGGCTCCTGCTGCAGCTTTGGAAGGAGGAGGAGGAGGAGCTGGGAGTCCGTCGAGACACACACGGGGTGATTGCAGGTCTGACCCCTCAAATACTGCAATTACAGTCTTAGAGGTGTCCATCCACACCAAAGCTGATCCTGAGTCAGATTATGGTGGTTTCAAACATTTTTTTAAGATCCTCAAAAGCCCATCCTGAGCTCGTACCAGGAGGAGGACTCCCAGCTGCTGTTTGCTGACAACATGCTGAGTGCAGCAGTACTCGAGATATCAGAGAACCTGCGGTCAAAGATTTACTCCATCTTCGCCAGACTTGGTAAAACAGCAATAAAAGATCAAATCAGTTTAGATCACTGAAGACTAAGAGGAAGCCTCAGCCATAGTTGCAGAACAACAAAGCCTTATATTTATTACCCCCAGGTTTCCAGGACCTGCCTGGATTGTCAAAACCTGATCATGTGACCCTGAGCATCGTCAGGAGATATCTGGACTTTAAGGTAATTAGGAAACAGAGCAGCAGAACGTCAGCCACAGATGTTGTAACACCTGCTTCATGTCACGGTGCTGCAGGTCTGTGAGGTGTGGGAGGAGATCAGCAGGGAAGTCAGACTGGACGGGATGAGGCCCATCAGTCCCGATGAAGAGGCTCTCAGCACCATCTGTAGGATTTCAGAGGACGCTGCGAAGAAGGTCATAGCGGAACAGAAGCGCCTCCTGGAGCAACAGGAGAAGGAAGACGCCAGCGAGGAGGAGCACATGTACAAAGAGGTGCTGAGAGGTTGTTGGTAGAAGTGACTCCTGTCCCACCGCAGAAAACACAGCAGGCGACACGGCGTCCTCAATCACAGTCTTGACTGGTTCTGGTTGTGTGTGTGTTGCAGATGAAGTCTCACTGGAATCAACAGGAGCTTGAGGCGAAATCTTGGGACCGCTATATTTCTAAATCTTTAAACTATGAGACCTTGAAGGTTGAAAGTTTTCCATCCTCAGATATGGACTCCATCTGAGCCACTACATCCGTAATATCTAATATTTGATTTCTGCTGTGTTGACAGAAACACACTGAGTCGTCCAGAAGCAAATCAGAGCTCGCTGATGCTGCGCTTCACACTGAAGAGGTCCTTAACTAACACACACGATCCGATTTCACTGTTTTATCTGTTGCTCTACACAGATCAGATCTCTGCACAGACTCGTATAAACCTGTCACAGTAATACCAGAGGTGTAACAACTGAACGGGTGTCTTCTGTTCCAGCGCTTCACTGAGCAGGTCACGTCAGACACCCAGGAGCCGGTAGGAGTCAAGCTGACAGTGGCCAGAGCTTCACTGAAGACTGGAGCTCAGGACCAAGTCCAAGCAACAGCACAGGACCCAGAGTACTTCAGCACCGCGTCTGTCAAAGGCTCATGAGGCGTTGTATTAGTTCAACAGCAGCTCTTTGTTGAAACTTATTAATAACGAAGCAGAGACAAACGTAACTATGTAGTTTATTAACATATGTGCATCATTATTAATATTTTAATTTTTAGCTGGCATATTTACACAAAAGCATGTTCTGCAGCTCGTAACGTACTGTAGCAGCTTATTTCTTAAGCTGTTTATAATAAAAGCAGCTGAAATATTAAAGCTAATACCAGAGTTTATAGGATTTCGCTGCATGTTGCCACCACAGTGTGTGATTACTTTTATAACGTGGGTAAGAAGCTAAAAGCTGACAAACAGGACTCTCTGACTTTACTGAAGTTATTGAAGTTTGCTTGAAGGAAAAGATCTCCCTCATGACGAAGTGCCCAAAGTTAATTATACAACATTCCAGGCAGCAGCCAAATGAAGCACCTGTGTCAGACACTTGATTCAACCTCTGTAGTTGCAGCTACAGTGTTAGACCACCTGCTGTGTTGTTTCTAATGTAATGTTTTTGCCTGCACTGATGCAAATATTATTGTATTTATGAATTAAATCTACTTTAAACTATAGAGTTTCATTAAAAAAATTCTTAAACAAAAAATATCATTTTTTACGATATTGAATTTGGATTACTCTAAATACAGATACCAGAACTATTCCAGCCGCACGTCATAGCTTGGCAGCGTGTCCGTGTTGCCATGGCAACCACGTAGCACGGAGATCTGCGCGGGTCAAGAGTATTCGCGCAGCAAACGCCCATTTCCGCTTTCAACCAGGAAACACAGTTGTAGTAACAACAGGGCATTGGTTTTCTCCCCACAACAACAAAGGTGAGACAAATCAAACAGACGCGTCGCCCTTTCAGCCGAAGAGAGACGTGGCTTCGGGCTTCTTCGCAGGCAGCCATGCTGTCGGACGCAGGTCAGTGCTAGCTACGTGCTACACGTCACGGTGGGTCGAAAGGCTCGTGTTTACGTCGGTCGCCGCCTTTTTGTGTTTGCACACTGACATTGTGTTCCGTGGGTGGATTGCGATAATGGCGCAAATCGGATCATTTCACGCATTCGCCTCTGATGGTGAGCAGCCGAGGCCTCGGTGGCAGCGGCCAGCATCCGCACGCGCCGCTGAGGCTTCGTCCCTGTCTCTCACGTCCAGACTGCTCCGGGAGCGTCTCTGGAGCTCGCAGAGCCAAGAGGAGGAGCTCGGGGGAGTCGCCGGGTGACGGGCAGACGGTCCGCTCCTCTGGAAGGCAGAGCAGCGTCCGGGTGAAGCGCAGCAGCAACACTCCGCCTGGGCAGGTAAACGGACGAGGCGCGTGGCCGCGACAGGACACGGGCACGAGGAGCGCTGAACGAATCCACACTCTCTTCCAGAGCAAGAGAAAAGCCACAGACACCGAGGAGGAAGACGAGCAGTCGGAGAAGAAGTACAGAAAGTGTGAGAAGGCCGGATGTTCAGCAACGTACCCTGTTTGTTTCGCCAGTGCATCTGAAAGGTAGCGTTTCATGACCTACCGACCTTCTCCATATGATGCCATGACTCACGTGCTGGTTTTCTACTGTGTCGTCTCAGATGTGCTAAGAATGGATACACGTCTCGCTGGTACCATCTGTCATGTGGAGAACATTTTTGCAATGAATGCTTTGACCACTACTACAGAAGGTGATGCTGACGGCGTCCTGATCACAGTTTGTTTATTTTAAATTCAGTTATATGTATTTAGGCCACATTAAACTGTGCTCTCTGTCATTTTCAGTCACAAAGACGGTTACGAGGTCTTCGCTGCGTGGAAGAAGGTGTGGACCAGCAACGGCAAAAGTGAGCCCAGTCTGAAAGCGTTCATGGCCGACCAGCAGCTGTCGTTCTGGGTCAGTGCCTGCAGCTCGTCTGGTTCCTGCTCAACGGCTGGCTCCGGTTTTTGGGGAAAACAATGTTTTTGTTTTGTTTTTGTGGTTGCCTCCAGGTTCAGTGCACTAAACCTGACTGTGGGAAGTGGCGTCAGCTGACCAAGGAGCTCCAACTCACCGCTTCCCTCGCTGCAACGTACCGCTGTGGGATGAAATTCAGCAACATTAAGGTAAAAGGGAAAGTGTACACACTCAAAAGTGTCATTTTGAATAATTTTGGTTATTTTTCCTTTTGAATAATTTCGCTGTCTGTTTGTCGCCAGTGTGAGGGACCAGACCAGTGCTGCCAACCAGAGGACCTGGTGAGCTGCTGCATTAATCCTTCAGGGTCTAAATGCGTGCTTGTGGTGGGACACTGCATTTATGTTTAACCTGTGTCACAAGAAGTCCTTTTTCTCTTTCAGCGAGTGGCAGAAGTGTCTGACAGCTGGTGGCATTCGATGCTGATTTTGCCGCCCTTGTTCAAGGACAGTCCAGCCAGTCCTTTCCTTGCTGCCTACTACCCCGACTGTGTGGGAATGAGTCCGTCCGGCTCCCACAGCAGCGCGTCTCTGGCCGAGCTGAGGGCCGATCACTGCAGAGCTGTACAGCCACAAAGTAAGTCTGCACCCGGTCCTCAAGTCTTGGGTTGAGGGACGTTGCAACAGTGTGTTACCCATTCCCGTGTGCCTCAGTTTCAGGCATGAGCCCATACTTCCAGCCCTTTTACCAGCCTAATGAGTGTGGCAAGGCTCTGTGCGTGCGTCCCGACATGATGGAGTTGGATGAACTTTATGAGTTTCCAGAGTTTTCCAGGGACCCCACCATGTATCTGGCTCTGCGTAACCTCATCCTGGCCTCCTGGCAAACCAACTGCAGGGTACAGTGACATCCACTCCGCTTTTGTACAGTCACCCTTTCACAAGGACACAGTCTAAAGCCTTCTTTCTCTGAAGGAGGTGCTGACCCCTCAGAAATGCGCCCAGCACATCATCGTGCGGGGGCTGGTGCGGGTGCGCTGCGTGCAGGAGATGGAGCGTGTGCTCAACTTCATGACCAGGAAGGGCCTCGTCAACACGGGCGTGCTGGCGGTGCGGCGGCCCCTCCTCCCTGAAACGCATCGCTCGGTTAGTGTCCTCGCTGCTCGTCTGTTCATCGCCTGTGTGGTTCACAGCTCCACGACCCCTTCTTGTTTTTGCAGAAGAACGTTATTGTGGTTGGTGCCGGGGCTGCAGGACTGGCTGCTGCACGGCAGCTACAAAACTTTGGCACTCAGGTAAAATCCTTTTCTTAATACATCTCCCGCCTTCATGTATTTGACTGTGCTGTAAACTCCATTCCTGGTTGACAGGTGGTGGTGCTGGAGGCAAGAGAGAGAATAGGAGGTCGGGTTTGGGACGATGCGTCTCTGGGCGTCACTGTCGGTCGGGGAGCTCAAATTGTCAACGGCTGTATAAACAACCCCATCGCTCTAATGTGCGAACAGGTCAGAATTTGATTTCGATTCACTGTCAGAAGATGTTTCTGAAACCATCCTGTCAGATATTATGAAAGAATAACACACTTCACACTTCACCTACTGACTTAGAATCTACATTTTTATATTTTCAATTTGAAGACAACAGATCATGCGCTTAAAAGACATTTTTTCTGTGGGTTTGATGAAATTCCCGCTCATGACGTGTTTCTCCTTCGCACCTCTGCTGCAGATGGACATGAAGATGCACAAACTGGGAGAGCGGTGCGACCTCTACCAGGAAGGGGGGCAGGTTACCGACCCCTCCATCGACAAGCGCATGGACTTTCACTTTAACGCCATCCTGGACGTGGTGTCTGACTGGAGGAAGGACAAGTCACAGAGTCAGGACTCACCGCTGGGAGGTGCTGATTGGTTTAAGTTAAGGCTCAGTAAAGACTTCATTGAAGTCAAAGTCAAACATTTTTCTGCATTTTATCTTGACAGAAAAAGTCCAGGAAGTGAAAAAGACCTTTCTTCAGGAATCTGGGATCCAATTCACAGAGTTGGAGGAGAAGGTTCTTCAGTTTCATCTCAGCAACCTGGAATTTGCCTGTGGAAGCACATTAGAACAGGTTTTACAACTTCAAACTTCTTTCAGATGATTTAGATGATAGTAATAAAGAGAATAGGCACTTGCAGTAATGTGTGTTTGAGTTATTTTGACCTTTGTTTGCAGGTATCGGCCAGATCCTGGGATCACAACGAGTTTTTTGCCCAGTTCTCAGGAGACCACACGTTACTCACTAAAGGCTATGCCGCTTTACTCCACAAACTGGCCGAGGACCTGGACATCCACACCAAGTGTCCGGTTGGTTTTTGCTCTACATTCAAACTATAGATCTTATCCTGTAATTGTACAATGTAGATGAGCGTCTTAGCAAATGTGTATGTTTTCCTTTATCATAGGTTCAGACCATCGACTACTCAGGTGATGTTGTCAGAGTTACCTCTTCCAACGGGTCCCAGTGGACTGCACAAAAGGTAAAGACCTTATCAATAAGCCCCTCATCTTACACATTAATCATCCACACCACTGCTTCAGTTATTTCATCATGCTCTTGTGTTTTAGGTGCTTGTTACTGTCCCGTTGACTTTACTACAGAAAAACCTGATCCAATTCAATCCTCCGCTTCCTGAGAGAAAACTCAAAGCAATCCACAGTCTGGGAGCCGGAATCATAGAGAAGGTTGTGAAGCGTTTGGTGTGTTGGTGCTGGTGGGAACTCTGCTCCTGTCTATGAATAATGATGCTGTCATTTCCTGCAGGTCGCTCTTCAGTTCCCGTGCAGATTCTGGGACCGCAAAATCCAAGGGGCCGACTACTTTGGTCACATCCCACCGGGTCCTGACAAGAGAGGCATGTTCAGTGTCTTCTATGACATGGATCCACAGGTCAGTTCGATGCCAGGGAGCCGGCAGCACGTCATTGTTCAGCAGTCGAATGCATTTTACTGTGTGTTTGTAGGGAACGCAGGCGGTCCTCATGTCAGTGATCACCGGTGAAGCTGTAGCTACTGTGCGTGACATGGACGATAAGGAGGTGGTAGAAGAGTGCATGAAGGTCCTGCGTGAACTTTTTAAGGAACATGTGAGTTTGTTAAGACCTCATTCATTAGGTTTTTATCAATGCTTGTATTAAAGTTGACCAAACAGTAAATAATGTATTGTCACAGCTAAGTGGAGCCTGTTGCTGATACGGTTGTTTCTTTCCTGTCATGTATAATAGGAGGTCCCACAGCCAGTAAACTTTTTTGTTACGCGCTGGAGCAAAGACGTGTGGTCCCAGATGTCCTACAGCTTCGTGAAGACGGGGGGAAGCGGGGAGGCGTACGACGTCCTCGCTGAAGACGTGCAGGGAAAGCTTTTCTTTGCTGGAGAGGTAACAACAAAACCTTCAGCTGTATTATTTCTAATTTTACAAACTACTTGTTTATAGTGACTGGTTTGTGAGTTGTTCACTAATGTTTGAAGGATTAATGATAAGCTGGTACATCTTTGGCTAATTTCCCAGGCTACCAACAGGCACTTCCCTCAGACTGTCACAGGAGCCTACCTCAGTGGAGTCCGAGAGGCCAGCAAGATGGCTGCTGTGTAGAGCTGTCGGTCCCAGAGCACTCTGAAGCACCAGCATGGACACGCGGGGCTGAAGCGAGCGACAGGCCGTTGTTCAACCTGCGCGCTTCCTCAGTCGCTCCACTGTCACTGTGCTGTCACGCGTCTGATCAGCAGGACGCCGTTAGGCCTTTCTAAAGGCAGGACAACAGGTTTTAAAGTGCTTTCTCTTTCTATCCACAACCCAGCGGATGTAACATCATGACGAATGGATGATCTCGTGCAACTCGTTTCTGGGTCTGAGGTGTTTTTCTGAACTTGTATGTTTTGGTGAAATTCCATTTAGAGAGAGAGACGTCTCACAGGATGAACAATCACCCATGGTTCCAAATATGACTTTACATCCTATGACAAAATCAACATGTTGATTTAAATGACCAAATGGTTCAATGCTGTTAAAGGAAATAGAGCCTTCAGATCCTTTTGATTCAGAAGCAATTTAATATAAATATGTAAAAAACAAACAAATGAATAGTTGTGCATGACTAGTTTAGTTTTCCATGTCGCTGAGAATCATTACTTTTTCCGGGATCTGATCAGGATTATACAGCAGCAAAGCATTAGAGGGAATTATGCATTTTAGTGAGATAGTCTGGGAGAAAAAGAAACAACAAACCAAATGGTAAAAGGTTTTTCCCGGACATCTTGGTTTTTGTGGTTGGGTACCAACACAACAATGTCTTCAGTTTCTTTGATCAATGTTAACTAAGGACACTTTAAACTTAGAGTTGTGTGTGTTTGGATCAGTTTGTCAAGATGATCATGTTGAGTGTGTTAGACTTGTGTATTTATAACTCTGTATGTGTGTGTGTGTGTGTGTGTGTGTGTGTGTGTAATAAACTGAGCTATCTGCTGCCTCCATTGGCTCCAAACTTCAACCTAACAGACACTTTTGTAAAATGGACTTTGATGATGGTTCAACTTGAAGCAGTGAACGAGGAGCTGAATCCACTGATGATGTTGCAGGCGGCATGTGCTTACATCATATGTGTTCATACACATGCAGGCGTTATAAAGTAAATATTATTCATAATTAGATTTATAAAGTGACGTAATAGCGTGTAGGCAGGATGAGATTGATGGGGAAGCGTGAGGCAGGACATGTTATATTGTCCCAAACTGGGGTTGCGTTATTTGGTAACTCTGAGTTACCGAGATCTGCATCCAATGAGAGCGGAGGACGGAAGACTTAATATAATGCACATTATTTATTAATGAAATACCAATCAAACTGTTAAAATCTTATTGAGTTAAAATATTTTCTTCAAAACTAGACACGAATTTCCCGTTTGTTCGTTTTGAAAGTAAAAACCTAAAAAAAGAAAAGAGAAAACCGTGTTCTTGTTTATCCAGCTTTTAATTTGGTGGAGAAATCAAACGGTTAACGTACGTGGCTCGTTAGTGACGTAACGGTGTCGTCATTAACAGTCGCCGTAGATCCCGACGCGGAGGAAAACAAAACGTGAACTTACAGCATGAAAAATGATAAACTGCGTTTAAAGCTGAGTTTAATACTTTGCGGTGCCTTGAACCGTTTAACCGCTGGCAAACTCAACAAGAAGTGCGAAGTTCACGTTACCCCACGTTAACTAAAGGAGCTAACAACAATTAGCCAAGTTGGCGCCGTTTGGGTGAAGAGGATCATCTACGTTATAAACCAATGGACCGAGGCACCGATGAGCCGCTCGCTAGTAGCCCACATGACTCTGCAGGTAGTCAGACTTCTGCATGTAGCCTCAGCTGTAGAGGCGCACTGAAAGCATGTAATAAAGAACATATAAAGGTTTTATATACGTCCATCACATTTTATTGGTTGGTCAAAAAAGCGAGCTGTAATGATTAAAGACCCCTGTCACAGCCAGTATGAAAAGGGACAGGGCTCAATCAAACAAAACTACACAATGTGCAGGTAAATAGTGGATTTGGGGAAAACACTTCTGGATGCTGAATGTCCTGGATTGTTTTTGTCTCCTGTAGATTCTGATGACGAGCCATTAATAAAGATAAAAACAGCCTTGGCAGCAAAGCCACCAGAGGGAAAAGAAAAGAAATCACCCCGATCTAAAGGCACTAATAAGAAAAAAGGTGGCTGAAAACTACATAGCATTAGATTGTCCGTTACCAGCTGTGTGGTTGTTGGTGTGCTGTGTGAATAACGTACACTTCCTTTTTTCCAGATGTGGACATAGATGAATGTTCTGACAACGAACCTCTGATTAAGCTCGTTAGAAAGTCCTGCAAGGCTACAAAAACACCTCCAAAAAAGTCTGTTAATGAAAAGAAACAAGGCAAGATCAAATCACTAAATTCTTAGTGTCTTTAATGTTCTGTACAGATAACATGGTCATAAGCATCTATTTAGTTGCCGTTTTGTTTTAGTTGGATGCATTTAAGTTGCGCAGTTTTTCATGGACTACAAGGAATGTGTTT
Source organism: Betta splendens (assembly GCF_900634795.4). Classification (NCBI taxonomy): domain Eukaryota; kingdom Metazoa; phylum Chordata; class Actinopteri; order Anabantiformes; family Osphronemidae; genus Betta; species Betta splendens. Next base: position 13,810,273 of record NC_040891.2, on the reverse strand, counting down.
CCAGACGTTAGAGATTTGGCCCTTCTTTAATACGGACACTACTGTAGTTCAAGTATAATGTTTTTAACTACAAATGAAGCAAATGCACTAATTTATTGTGTTTCTGCTTCCTCCAGTTGTAGATTCTGATGCTTCTTCAGATGATAAACTGCTGGTAAAGACAAAAACTTCTGCACTGACCAAGAAGGCAGAGAAAAAGGAAACAATATCCAAATCAAATGGCACACATAGTAAGAAAGCTGGTGGCTTATTACTTTGTCACTAAACATAATTTAATTTTTTCCACTTTGTTTATCAAGTGAATATGTTCCATTTGTTTAATTTGCCCCTTTTTCAGACCTGACCACAGATAGTTCTGATAATGAGCCTCTGATTAAGATTGCCAGATCTGCAGCTGCAAAGAAGTCGTCCTCAGTGACTCCAAGGGACTGTATAGATAAAAAGAAAAGGGGTAAAAAAACGTTTCTCTTTATCTAAAGTCAACAGGAAAAGGTTTCTGCAGCAGAGTCAATTTATTTTACTGTATTTCACAGAATTATCAGCTGACAGCGATGATTCAGATGATGAGCCTCTGAGTGAGCTTGCCAAGAAACTTAAAGCACAAAAGCAGAAAAAAGGTCCTGTTGTATCGTCTGAAAAGGAAATCTTGAAACCTAAAAGAAACAGATCCAGAAAAATAGGTCGGTGCAGTGTGTAGGTAAATAAGTAAATGGTTTTCTAATGTTGAATTAATTGTTGCTGTTTTTTCAGTTAAATATGCAGAGTCTTCCAGTAACACCTCAGATGATGAACCACTGGCAACGATTAAGAAGAAGTCAACAAAGACTGTGCAGGAGAAAAAAACTAGAGCAGACAACAAGACAAAAACAAAGTGCACATACAGATCATCAGAAGGTGGGCAGCATTTTCTATTCCAGAAGGAATTAATTTACTGTAGTTTAGGCAAATATTGAGGACTAACAGACTTTTAGTAGGCTCCCTAGAAAAAGGCTCAGATGATGACGTGCCACTAGTGAACCTTATGAAGAAGATGAAACCACTGAAGAAAAACACCAAGACAACAACTGTATCACAACGCAGTGCTTCAAGAAAGAGACAAGGTACTGTAGCAGTAATTAGAAAGGAATAGATCACTACTCTAAATGTGATTCTATTACACTGGAAGTCAACATTTTATATAATTCCTGCTGTGACTGTATAGTAGGAGTCTCTGATGAAAGTTCTGATGACGAACCCCTGATTAATCTAATCAAAAAGAACCAAATGGACGACCAGACGACAAGAAAAACAAAGGCTTCTGCTCCAAAAAAAAGGGAAACTCCTCCCAAAAAGCCAATAAAGATACCTGTGTCAGGTAAAGACAACGGAAGACAAATGTGAAACTGTATGACAAGCAGCGCAGCAAAAGACTAAACGTGTTTCATATAAATCATTTTCAGGTTTGTCAAGCAATAATTCAGTTGGTGAGGGTTTAATCAAATCTGCTAAACACCCACAAGTGACAAAAATCATCAGAATATTGCTGGAGAGGTGTGATGAAGATGCTGGGCCCACAGGAGACTTCAATCAAACCAAAACAGGTATATCTGAATCATTACGGATTCAGAAGCAAATCTTTTTAAAACAAAAAGTTACATTATTGTTTTCCTTGAAACAGAAGCACCTGCTGCAGAGCTGACAAATGTAGAAACGGGTTCAGAACACTGTGCATCAGAGGACGAATAAGCAGATAAAACGTCAAGTTGTATTGTGAATGTCCCTCAACCCCCTGGTAGAGACAAACGTCAGTGTTCACATGGGACCTATTTCTGTTTTATACATTATGTGTTAATTTAAGCTGACAGTATTTTATCATCTTGGTCTGGTTTTTACCGTTGTGCTGTGTACTTTTGCTGTCAACTTTTTTTTAAGATAAATTGCATCTGTGCCTTCGTTATTCTTGTGTTATTCTTGTGTGTGATTAAATGTTCATTCATTTTTCACAACTTTTGCTGCCTCACTGTGTTCCTGTTTAAACGCGCCTTCACTGAAGCCAAATAAACCTGCAGCGGAATCAGGTTCCTGGTGTTTTAGTGCTTCTTCTTCTTCTTCGCTGCTTTTTGTAGCGCTCCGCTACTTCCGCCCGGCAGCGCTGCGGCATCAGCGTTAATTTCAGTCCTCCACACTCAACGCCACCAAACGCTGCTGCCGCAACCTTGGACTCATTCAGTCTAGAATAGAGAAGCCTGCGCGTTGCGCCGCCACTTCAGGGAAAGCGTGGAAACGTTATCCATCGGGATATTGGGTTGAGTTCCAGAATAGCTGTTAGCAGATAGCATGCTGCTAGCTCAACACACCAGAAAACTCCTTTCTGATTAAGTTTCCCTCGTCATGACTGAGTTAAGATGCCGGAAAACAGAGACGTTATTAGGTGATAACGAAGAGACAGAGCAACAACTCGAGCCCCTGCTGCAAACTGAACGTAAGTTAAGCTACTGTAGCGGTTTGCTAACAGAATACTAGTTAGCTTCCAGTGCACTTTACTTTTCCAGAGAGATGTTCCCTCTGAACTGCAGGAGATGTTTGAGCTGAGGTTGTCACACACTTTATTGGCCGTTTTATTACACGAACAGAAGACAATGAGCCCGTGGAGGCAGAAGATGAGGTGAACGTGTCCAGTGGTGGAGCAGATGACAGCTTGCAGCAGAAAGAAGAGGAGGAGGAAGCTAAAGGGGATGCTGCTGATGGAAAGGACGGACCAAACACAACCGGGGCATCTGTCAGAGGATCTACCTGTAAGTCACAACTGCTCCTCTTCTGTGCCAAATATTTACATTTCTTCTTAAATATCAACATCCGATGTGCCATTTGTCTGCTGTTCATATTTAATCATGAAACAGCAGCTAAAACCACGTGAGCTGTATTAAACTAAATCAAATAACGGGTGATGTGACTCCTGTGTTTCCTGCTCAGCGAGGTTTCTGCAGCGGCTGCTGAGGGTGTTGTTCGGTTGTCTAGCAGCTGTTGCCTGCGGAATGCTTTATGCTGTGTATCTTTCTACATATCATGACAGGAAGTTCTGGTTCTCAACTCGACAGGTGGGACTTTTTACTAAAATGCCTGCGTTTATGACACATCACTGAAGTCTAATTAAGTTCACACTTTGTGTCTCAGGAGCTGGAACGTGAAATCACCTTCCAAGAAGGGAGTGGGCTGTATTATTACTACTACAAGCACATGTTGGCTGCACCGTCTTTTGGAAGAGGTGCTGATTTATTCATAAAATGTGTCAAAAATAATACAATAGATGTCACTTCCTGCTCTAAACTGGTTTGCTTGTATGTATTTTTTATTTTCCAGGGTTTTATGAGTTGATGATCGATAACAAGACGGTCTCAGGTCAGACCATCAATGCAGTGGAGCGTCTGTTCTTGTATCCAGAGCTCATCACAAGCTTCCTATACAGAGCCTCAGACATCCAGGTCAGTTATTTTGCCACGAGATCAGCATCTGCTTAAATTTAATATAGCTAAAAGACAACATTGGCAGGTGTACTCATTTTTATCAGATACATGATGACCGTACGTAATTCGGTCTCTTCTACGTTGGGTTTTCTTTATATACTCAGCCGTTCCTTTCAATGTTTCGGGCCAGAAAACGCTTCCCTCAGTTGTGCTGTGTTTTCAGGATGTCGTGGAGCCGATCTACTTCTATATTGGAACGGTCTTTGGTCTCCAGGCCGTTTACGTCACTGCGCTGTTTGTGTGTAGCTGGGTCATGAGCGGCACCTGGGTCTCTGGCATGTTGACTGTAGCGTGGTTTATCATCAACAGGTGAGAGGAAGTCAGTTCTGCTGTTACTCGTCCTTGTGATGCATATGTCTCTCTACCCTCCTCTCCCCAGTCCTACATGCTGAGCCCACTGTGCCTTGATAAACAGACTTTCCTCTGACTCTCTTCTCTGAGCTTTGCGGAGCCCCGTTCACTTCTGCTTTATCTTCCTGCAGACCAGATGCAACCAGAGTGGACCACACGATTCCTCTGCGGGACAACTGGGCGCTGCCTTATTTTTCATGCCAAGTGGCAGCTCTGACTGGGTTCCTCAGTAACAACATCAGCTCTGCCACTGAGGTGAGCTCCTAGTTTATTAATATCCTAAATATGTGTAAACAATGTTATTTCAATATATATATGTGTGTGTGTGTGTGTGTATATATATATATATATATATATATATATATATATATATATATATATATATACATATACATATAAAACAAGATTTCTTTGTAGATGTTTTGCTATCTTGCCATGAGTGCCACCACCTTCACCTTCCTCCTAGTGTGGGAACACAGCCACTATGTTCTTTTCATCCAAGGCCTCTGTCTTTTCCTGCTGGACTCATTTGACCTTGTACCGTCACGTAAGGTAACAGCTAGATAAAAAGCTTGTAAACATGTGATATTAGTCATTGTTTGAACTACTGCATGGCTCAATAGAGATGTCTCTGCCTTCTCTGTATGTCCAGATGGCTGACATCCACAAAGTCTACCTCAGCTCCTTGTTCCTGGCCTACTTGTTCCAGTTTAAGAACCCGACGCTGCTCAGCTCACCGCTGCTCAGCCTCCAGATTGGCTCAGTGCTCGCGAGGTATTTCCAGGTAGAGTTAGCTGCTAAAATAGCAAATTACTGAATAATGTGTTTTAGAAGTGGTGGATGAGCTTGACAATAAATGCGCCGTTCAACTAATTAATCTTCAAATGTGTGGATTTTCTTTGTCTCCTGTTCCTCGTTTCTCTTCCAGCGAAAGATGAAGATGGGTCCCCTTGTGGCCCGGGTTATGAAGCTCTTCCTACATTTCCACCTGGTCTTTACCACTGGCATCACTTTCACTTATTTGGTCAAGGTGAAATTGCTGATCTCTTTTTAGAATTCTTCTTTAGAATTTTCTTTTTGGATAAAACTTCTGTCTTTTGTTGACAGAAACTTCTACCTGTAAGTGAAGGCGACTTCATGTTAAAGTTTCTTGAAGTCAAATTTGGACTTAACACAACTGTGTGAGTGAAAGCAGATTTCTGCTGCTCTTTAAATAAACTGTAGCTTTTGTCCCTTTTGCTCTGTGTCGTTTGTAACCGTTGTGTCCTGTTTTCTCGTATGTTAGTGATTTTGTCACCAACTTCCTCTTGTGCCAAGAGAGTTTCCAGACACCTGGGCAGGATGTGTTCCTGCGACTGACGCAGGCCTCAGTTCTTCCTTTCTACTTCCTGGTGCTCACTATCTGCCTGCTGTCCACCCTGCTGACCATTTACAGAAGACTCAGGTTAGAAGCTTGTGCTGCACATTATAACATATTTCAAATCTAAAACTATTCTGACCAGGAAATGGAAATATCTAAACTGTCTACCAGAAAAAGCCTTTGAACTTTTGGAAGCTTCTGGTTTTCTGTGTAAATTAATCATGACATCTAATAATTTTCTCAGTGGCCAACCAATGAAAACTAATCTCAAACTGGAAGATGGACAAATAGGAGAGCAGCCTGAAGTCGTCTATCATGTTTTTCACACCTTGCTCTTTGGAGGCCTGGCTCTGATGTTTGACGGGTATGTCTGTCTGTCTGTCTGTCTGTGTGTTTGGTGGGACTTTGTCTGAATGCTCAGTCACATTTAGTCGGGACACTGACTTGTCTCTCTCCTCCTACAGGCTGAAGTTTCTATGGACGCCTTACGTATGCATGTTCACTGCCTTCGGTGTGTGTTCTCCAGAACTCTGGATGACCGTGTTTAGGTGGTTCAGACTAAGGTCCATCCACCCTGTGGTGCTGGTGAGTGGCCTCTTTAAACAGCACTTAAAGTGCCAATAGATAGACAACCTTGTCTAAAACAGAAATCTAATCCTCATCAGTTGTTGCTGAACCAGGCTTATTAATATGTTGTTGTTCAGTCTTTGATCCTGAGCACTGCAGTTCCTACCATCATTGGCTTCAGTTTATGGAGAGAGGTGAGAGGTTGTGCTCCTAATCCTTCTGAGCTCTTCATGTCAGACACTGATCACAGTCACAGACACAGTCACATTATCTCCTATCGACTGTCGTCTTTAGTATTCCCCTCGAGTCCTAGCAGAGCTGGCTGATCTGCCGGAGTTGTACGACTCGGATACGTTTGAGCTGGTCAGCTGGATCAAGTGAGACATCAGATTCTTACGATTTGACTTGAATCTAAACATGTAGGTTTTTATTTTAAGATCACGTCTTCCTTCGTCTTATTCTAGGTCACAGGCTCCAATGACAGCTGTGTTTGCAGGAAGTCCGCAGATGCTGGGGACAGTGAAGTTATGTTCAGGTGCAGCTGTTACCAGTTTACCACTGTACTCGGACATCGACCTGCTGAGGAGGGCTGAAGATGTGAGTAGTAACACTGCAGTGGGAGTGGGAACAATCACCTTTTTATAAATATAAAAGCATTACATTCTTTGGAAGAAAGGACACATTTGGAATGATTTACTTATTGTCTATGCATTCAATTCTTAGCTTTTAATAATAACATAAGGATTTTTGTACATGAGGCAAATATTGGACTTTTAATGGTCATTTCTTTTTTCCTTTCGTAGAATTATCAGGTATATGCAATGAGATCTGCAGAAGACATATATAAAATTCTGACGGCTCAAAAGTCAAACTATGTGATCATCGAGGATTCGATTTGCAATGAGCTCAGTCTTAACAAGGGCTGTAGGATCAAAGACCTGCTCGACATATCCAATGGACATGTAAGTTTGGAGGCTTATGATATAAGTCTGTATTGACAAATTGTTTTTACTGATTTTCAATTGGTTTTTAACATCTTTTCAACATCGACATCATCTAACCTCTGCTTTCTGTCCTTCTGTGCAGGCTGTTTATGACAATGGGGAGATTTACACCTTCTCCAAACATGGGAGATTCTGCCATGAGATAAAGATGAACTACTCTCCCTACACAAATTACTTCACTAGGGTTTTCTGGAACCGCTCGTACCACGTTTACAAAGTCAACTCTGTCATCTCCTTTCAGTACTGACAGCGGTTTTGTTGCTGAGACTCCTGCTGAGCCTTCACTGAACTGGTCTCAGCTCTTGCAACAGAAAGTCTTCTTGCAGCCTGTAGATCAAACACGTCCACTTTTTTCCGGCGTGTATTGCGTAACTGCAACAGAGAAGCAATGCAATGGTTGAGGTAGATGGGATTTAACATCAATCTAAGTGGACTGCTGTACTGTGGTTTTCTAAGCCATGGGTAGTTACTGTTTCTGCAATGAATTTAATAAGGTGTAGGACTAAAATGTGTTCACTTTGTGCAAAGTCATGAGCAGCTGTGGTCCCTGAAATATTTGAACTGTCTTACCATGTGATCATAACTTGTTATTCTGAGATACTTTCTGCTCACTGTTGCTTAGAAGAGTCACACACCTTCACTTTTGACAGACTTTACAACTTTGTAATTCATCTGGAACAGTAAACTTTTGTATGCAATGATGCAGCATTATTTACGTATGAGTGTATTGAAAGCTCACAGAAACTGATAGTCATCTTTTTAGGTTTATTGTTACAAATTTACAAAAGTAAAATGTGCAAAGAGTGAAGGAAGTGAATCCTTTCTGCATTTTTCCGCTTGTTGGAATTCTCTGTTGTCTTAAAATGACAAACCTTGCTTTAAATGTTCCCTGCCTTTCTAACCTTTAGGATCTCTGACTTACTGTTCCCATGAAAGTAGCCCTGATCAGACACAGACTTACCTACACCACTGTATGTTAGCATGAGCAGCATTTATTGTTGTTACATGAGAGAATCATTTTTAAATTGCTGACATGAAATCCTAAATGACCTTAAATTGTGGCCAGCAATAATTGTTACACAATCATTTACCTCTATTTATCTAAAGCTATTGTAACCTAATGGTTTAATCTAATAAGGCTTATTAGTTACTGGGGATCGCAGCTTTGTCTGCATTGATTCATGCCGATAACATTCTCATCCAGTGTTTGTTTATTGGCTGTCGTCCTTAAAATGTAGCTGCTTCTTACAGGGAGGAATTCTTGGCCACTAATGTTATGAGCGATAAGCACTTGGTACAACAGTATTGTTCCTTCTGTCTTGTGGCAGCCAGTGAATGTATTGTAACATACTTGTGATATGTGCTTCACACTTTAAGACACAGAATCGTCAGAATCACAGAGGTGCCTGGCTTGATGGAAGGTTTCTCATGTTCAATCATTGGTTGAACTACACCTGGAACAGAATCACACTTCTCAATAAAGCGAGTGGAGACGGCAAACAAACAGCTCATCTCCTACGCTGTCATTCTTCATCTGGAGGCCTTATGTGCAGAGACTGTGATTGTCTCTTCATTGAGTTTATTGTTAGCTTTGCCTGACACTGATAATTTTCATTTTAAGTATTGGTGGTTGCTCTTGGTGCTTTTATGCACGTATTATGGATAACTTTCCCTTTACAAAAGAGTGTGAGGAGTAAATATTAATTTCTGTAAATAAAAGTGTGTATTGATTCATACAAAACAGGTATCATATTGTTTTACTACTGTATGTGTACATTGTCACTATTGGCCAACACTCACACTTAACATAGTCTTATTCTTTTTTTGTTTAAATTTAGAATGTATTTTAGTAAACATATTAAGACAGAGATAGACATTGTATCAAACAGATATATTGTTTTGTAGTAGTTTCATGACTGTTTTATTCAGCGGAGCTTATAAAAATGCGTAAATAGGTCGCAGTAGTCAACCTCCTGGGGACGAACCGGAACCGGAAGTACGGTGGAGAGACGGAGAAGCGCAGAATGAAATATGTGAGATCTAAACAGTCCGTGCATCTGTAACAGCGCCTGCCTTTTTATTATAACTTTATATTTAGCACTTATCTCTTTCGTTTGCCCATTTCGTTTTCTGTGGCCTGTTAAGGTAAGGTAATCTGTTTCTGTGTGTTTGAGCCAGGCTGTAGTTTAACTGGTTAGCTACAGTGCTCCGGACAGATCGGGATGGAAATGTGCGTTTGATTTATCAATCGAGGTTCCCCGATGTTGTAGTCAATTATAGTTGTGTTGGACGCTCTCTCATCTCCGCCCAGTTAAGATTACTGTTGAATAATAATGAAGCCTTCCGAACAATACAGCAACATAATAAAGCTAGCTCCTTTCTTTAGATGATTTTATTATGCATTCACTTTAAACATGACTCATTAGAAATTGCTATTAAAGTCGAAGAAAATAGTTTTAGTGTTAGACTTGTTGACTTTTACATATTTGGGACGTGTATTATTATTGCAAACAATAGAGAGACAATAGTCATGGAAGCACGCCTGTGATGCTGAGGCGACTGTTCTTGCCCATCAGGGGAGGATGAGCGTGGAGGCGGTGGACCGGGTGGCGGCTGTGGGGAGCAGCCGGCCCAGCACACCTCTGCAGACGTCCTGGTTCGAGTTCCTGCTGGATGGGAGCCTGTTGGAGGAACACCTGCAGAAGTCAAACCCAGGTCATCTCACGCTGTGGCAGCATGATGCTTCCTCCACTAGTGTTTGCATGAAATGAAACTTTCTCATAGACTGGTTTCCATACGTATGTTTTATTTCCCCACAGACCCGTTGCCAGTGCAGCTGATCATCCAGTTCCTGGAGCAGGCGTCCAAGCCCTCCGTGAATGAGCAGAATCAGGTGCAGCCTCCTGCAGACAACCGCCGGAACCGCACGCTGAAGCTGCTAGCGCTGAAAGTGGCTGCGCACATGAAGTGGGATCTGGACGCACTTGAAAAAGGGTATGTTGTTATAGGTTTTAGTGTTTTCTATTGGAGAATGGAGGCATACTGATAATGCTGAATATAATTAGAAAGAACGTTCCAAGTATCTGCTTGCAAACAATTGAAGCTTTGTTGTGTTAAAGTTTTAATGTCCCAACATAAGAAGCCTAAATCTGAGTGAAAATGAATGGTGAACGTGTCTCCTGGTCTGATCTGATGTACACCCCCTCTCCTTCTTTCCTGACAGCTTGACTATTCCAGTATTAAATATGTTACTGAACGAGCTCCTGTGCGTGAGCAAAGTCCCACCAGGGGTGAAACACGTGGACCTGGACCTGTCGACTCTGCCTCCTACTACAGCCATGGCCGTTATCATCTACAACCGCTGGTGAGTGGGAAACCAGTTCAGAACAGATGACAACTGTCTTTACACCAGTTTCACTTTCAGTTGTCTTGTAATAACGATGTTCTTTAACAGGGCCATCAGAACCATTGTGCTGAGCAGCTTTCCAGAGAAACAGGCCAAACCAGGACCTCACCAGATAAACATGTGTGTAATTTCTGTTCCTCCCTCCTCATGACCACCTGCAGGTTCTAAACAGGATTAGCTCATTATAGAAGTCAGATGGCGGCCAGATGTTGTGCTGCTATAATAACGCTTTCCTTTTAAAGATACATGTTTATGGTTCTTCAGGCTGAACATTGTGCAGCAGGAGAAAGAAATGACTGAGAACATCCTGACTGTGGTGAGTCTTGTCTCACAACCAGTTCTCGTGTGTGTGTGTGTGTGTGTGTGTGTGTGTGTGTGTGTGTGTGTGTGTGTGTGTGTGTGTGTGTGTGTGTGTGAGTAGGTTTTCCCCACAAAACTCTTCTGCTTTGTTGTGAAGTTGTAATAAATCACTTCCCTGTGGTTTGCTCCCAGCTTAAAGAACAGGCGACCGACTCGATCAGTGTCCTGGAAGGAGCTCTACGGCTGAAGAAAGACTTTTATGTTCACACCTTGAGGACTCTCGACCTGTTGGCGGCTGATGCTGCGGCCAACGGAGAAACGGAGTCCTCGACCGCAGGGCTTCGCATTGCTGCTGATGAGCTGCACTGTCAGGTTTGTATGACCACACAACTATGAATTATTATGTTATGTATAATTTTAAAACACAGTTCTAGCAGAAATGAATAGATGTTAGCGGTAGGGTCCTTAGTTATATGGTTACTGTGTTGCAGGTGCACTATGATTTGGGAGGTATTTTCTTCCAGCAAGGCTTCACAGACCAACCTGTCTTTGAGAAAGCCAGGGATCACTTCAGGCAAACGAAGGAGCTGTTGAGGAAGGTAAATCTATTCATATCAAATTAAAATAGTCTTTATTTTGAAATCATGAATTATATTTTGTCTATATCTAATAAATTTATGAGTTCTTATTGGACATGTATATTTCTCCTCAGTTGGACTCGACTGTTCACGTTCACCTGGATGAGAAGCGTCTAGCCGGCTACTGGAACGCCTGCAAAGCTTTGACTGGAGACTGTGAGAGCTGTGACCCCCAGATCACACCCTATGAGCAGATCAACAGCCTGATCAGGGCTAAAAACTACCAGGTCAGAGAAAAGCCGGCAAAGAAAGAACACTTGCAACCACATTATGAGTCATGTGACACAGGCTGAATAATGTTATGGGTCTGTTTTTCCTCTCTTACAGGCTGTCATTGAAGTTTTCATCAAGGACAACACCTCTCGCAGTTTGCCAAACCACTTCAGACAGTCTGTTCTCAGGGAGTTCCTGTACAAAGTCCAGCAAGGGTGAGAGCAGAACATAGTAACAACTGCCCAAGCTCGACCTTATTAATCATGTGACGGCACTCATCCTTCTCGTCAATAGTCCAGATTATGTTTTAGAAAGAGTGAACTCGCGGAACAATCTGTAAATTCCCTGTCTGTGCAGGGAGGTCGGCCTGGATGACCTTTGTCACAAGCTGTGTGTTTGCAACGCTGTTCGAGATGCTCTGGAGGGAGAAGTTCTCAGTGTTCGATTCCAGCAGCAGCTTTTCAAATCCAGCAGACGAATGGTGGATTTCATTTTAGAGGTAACTGAACTAAGAACGCTTAAACAGTACCATACTGTGTTTATGGGAGTTATATGAAGGCAAACACAGGTTTACAACACATGATCTGTTTCTTCCTCCTGCAGGTGTGTACACGTTCTCTGGAAAAGGATCGACCGTCTGAGACGTCCAGAAGACACATGGCCAGTTTTATGAAGTGAGCAACACATAACACCCGGTCTTTGCTTTATTAAGACTGGAATAACGCTGACCACACTTGTTGTGCAGGACTCTGTGTGAAAGCCTAGAGGACCTGACGCTAGTGTTCCTAGTGTCGTCTCATAAACTCTTCATGGAGCTGCTGAAGGAGGAGGAGAGGAAGGTCCTAGTGGAGCAGATGAGGAAGAGGTCGGCCACCATCAACCTTAGCGCCAAACCTCTGCCGTCCTTCTACGACATCCCAGGTGCACAGTTAAATTCCTTCTAAAACGTTTCTGGTGGAAACGTGTCTTTGAATGTTTCTCAAGTTTGTTTGTCTGTGAACAGCTTCAGCGAGTGTGAACATCGGGCAGCTGGAGCAGCAGCTCATCCTCTCCCTAGACCCACGCAGGATCCGACAGATCCTGATTGAGCTGCACGGCATGGCTGAGCGACCCTTCTGGAGGGTCAACAGCAAGGTTAGAGGAAAGCAGAGTAGAATATACTGTTACCATGAAGAGTAAAGGATTCTCTTACATCTCAAATGTTCCAAAATATAATTTGTATAATAATGATATATTAGATTTGATAAAGAGACAAGATCATGGTACTTAGCTGAAATCCTACCTTTCACCCGACACAGTGGGAGGTTCCTTCGGATTACATCAACGTGATCCTTGGGATTAAGGACAACCTGACCAAGGACCTGGTTTACATCCTAATGGCCAAAGGACTGCACTGCATAGCAGTAAAGGTCAGATTATAGTATCAGTGCTTAAATAAATGGAGGGAGGCTGATTTAAAGTATGCAAACATTTTGATATCCTCCTGTTGCGTCAGGACTTCGTCCACGCACGGCACCTTTTCTCCGCCTGCCTGGAGCTGGTGACAGAGTTCTCCCCGAAGCTGAGGCAGGTGATGCTGAACGAGATGCTGCTGCTGGAGGTCCGAGCCCACGAGTCCATGGCGGCCGAGGGCAGCAAGGAGCGGCCGCCCCCTGACCTGGTCAGCCGCGTCAGGGGCTACCTGGAGATGAGGATCCACGGTGGGTGGAGGCGGATGCTTCGCCGCCGCTGTCAGCTCACTTCATTTACTCAGCCGCTGTTTGTGTCCAGATCTGCCTCTGCGCCAGGTGGTCGGTGAGGAGTGCGTCGCCTTCATGTTGAACTGGAGGGAGAACGACTACCTGACTCTGCAGGTGCCACCGTCTCTGGTCATGAACAACCCGTACATCAAGGTACAAAGGATAGTCATTAATCTCAGTGTGCTTTATTTATTGCATACATTCGTTAGACATTTGTGTTACCTTCCAATAGCTCGGCCAGCTTCTTGCTTCCACGTGCAAGGAGCTGCCAGGTCCTAAAGAGAGTCGCCGCACAGCTAAGGAGCTGTGGGACGTGGTGGTTCAGATCTGCAGCGTTTCCATCCAACACAAGAGGAACAACGACGGCCGAGTGGGCCTCATCAAGCACAGGGAGTCCTCCATGGGGATTCTGCACAGGTAGGGAGGCGTTCACTGGAGCTGTGCCAACCTCCACAGGCTGCAGAGGCTCATTCTGAGACCCTTTTCTGTTTTCGCATTCAGGAGCAAATTCATCACGTTCATCAAGAAAATTAGAGTAAGTATAGAGCACGAACGCATGCGCCACATACTGGAGTGGTTCTGATGAGCAGGTTTCCCTCCATGGTTTGACACAGGAGCCTTTGGTTCTGACAACCCTCATCTCCCTGTTTGTGAGGCTCCACAGCATTGTGCGGGTAAGTGGAAACCGAATGGTCCCTGTTTAATCCTGCTCGTCCGGTGTGTCTCCGGGTAATTAAATGTGTTTTTTTGTTTAGGACGATATTGTCAATGAAGTGACGGCAGAACATCTCTCCATCTGGCCGTCGACTCTGCCAAAGTAAGAGCGGAATGAAAGTGTTTAAGATGTTTAACAGGTGAATCCTCCTTATGATGATGTGTTGAACAGCATACAGGCGGTGGACGTGGAAGCGGTGGCGGTGACGGTCAAGGAACTGGTGTCCTACGCGCTGACCTTAAACCCCAACAACCAGTCGTGGCTCATCACACAGGCCGACATCTACTTTGGTAGGAAACCAGCGGCTCGTTTGTTCAGAGCGACGTGTGTGAAACCACTAAGTCGTTCTGTTTGATTCCTCTCTAGTGACAAATCAGTACTCTGCTGCGCTGAACCTCTACCTCCAGGCTGGAGCTGTGTGCTCGGACTTCTTCACCAAAGCGGTGCCTCCTGACATCTACACAGACCAGGTGGGTACATGCTTAGATGTTTGCAGTCATTTTCTGCCCATCTTCACAATAAACTCCCTGATGCTTAACTTTGCTTCACAGGTTCTGAAGAGGATGATCAAGTGCTGTTCGATGATGAACTGCCACACGCAGGTCGGCCGTTACAGTCAGACTGAATGAACCCGACTGCTGCAGCGTTTAGTTCAGGCGTGGGTTTTAAATCGGTGGTCTCCCCCTCAGGTTGCCGTCCTCTGCCAGTTTCTCAGAGAGGTCGACTACATGACGGCGTTCAAAGCGCTTCAAGAACAGAACAGGTGCCGTACGGTGCAATGAGAGAGAAATAACAAACGCCACGTCACTAATACTCAGTACTTTCTGCCACCAGTCATGATTCAATGGACTCCTGCTACGACTACATCTGGGACGTCACCATCCTGGAATACCTCACACGTATCCTGCTGATGTGTTGATTCCAGAGCAGAAAGAACAAAACCAAGCGTCTGTGTTAGAGATTGTTTTACTTTGTCTTGTGCTTTGTAGCCGCCCCCTGATCTCAGTCACATCTGTGCTCCTCAACTACGTCTTCAGACATTCACCACAAACGGGGCGAGATTGAGAAGAGACAGATAGCGGTAGGTTAAAGTAACTAGCAGATCACTTGTTTGCGTGGCTGGAGTCTCACTCCTTACTTTTTCTCCCTCAGATGAAAGCGATCGGGCAGTCAGAGCTGAACACCAGTAACCCAGAGGAGGTGCTGCAGCTGGCTGCACAGAAGAGGAAGAAGCGATTCCTGCAGGCGATGGCAAAGCTGTACTTCTAGTTTTTTTATTTTAGTAGAAAACATCTAAATAAATACAGTTCATTTGTACACTTGTAATTTTTTTGAAATAAATTCTTAGAAAAAAAAATCCCTGCCCTGAGTTAAAGAAGCTACTGTACATTATCCAGGCAAAACGTGACTGTTTAGATCAGACACCTGGTCCCTGAAATATTTAAAAAAAAAAAAAAAAGTTAACAATCTAAAAATTTACATTTAAACAGCGAAAAATTACATTTTGGCACAAAAAGTAAAGCAATTGCACATTTAGTAAAACCATCTAGAAATGACAACTTGCAGCAAATTTCATGTTTTTAAAAAGCAGCACTAGTTGCTAAAAAAAGCTCAAATGTTTAAGACAAGAAGCTTTGACAGAGCTCGCTTCAATCAAAGCAGCAGGTGAAATAATCAGCTCAGCTTTGGTGACAAGTCTTGTTTCCTCCTACATAGACAGGAGCGGTCACTAGAACAGTCCTCCGTCCTCATGGACTCATGCTGTAGTTCAGCCTGTGCAGGTTTGCTCTGGGAGGAGCTGGATGGTCGCCTGCTTCTTACTGACCTCGTCCTAAATTGAAACATGAAGTCAGAAACCTAGGATCAGGTCGTTCCTTCTGTCTGTACCGGAACCTACAAACCAGGACACTCACCAACATGGTCATGTAGTCGGCGTGTGTCTGGATGTTGTGACTGTCGTCCCCGCATATTCTCGCAAAGTCCTTGAGTGGAGCTCTGCCAAAGTGTCCGATGGAATCAGCAAAGGGAACCATCCAGTTGATGCACGGCTGGATGAGATCTTCTGACAATCCTAAACACAAGTAAATTAATAAAAAAAGAGTTAGTTTAGCCGTTTCATTTGCATTACATTATATGGTGCCAGCTCTAGATCTTACCAGAAATTCTTAAAACTCTTTCTTGGTTGAGAAAGTGGCAGCAGACCGAAGCCGCTAACACATGAGGGGAGAAGTCCAGTGAATCTATGCTGAGTCCACACAGATCCAACAGCTGGAGGAGAGCACACAGTGCTTCACTAACGAGTAGTGGTCAACAGAGTGAATGGAAATACAGCCAGCGGGAGACACGAAGGCAAACCCAACCCAAACCCTTACACGTGTCATCTGGACGTAAACCTCAGGTGGAAACTGTGACTCCAGCAGCTCAGACGTGACGTTCATTGAAGCAATCTGTAAAAAAAGCCTCAGCCAAGACAGAGCCGTTTCAGAGCGAAGACTCCAGTTCAGCGCCTGTAAAGTGTTGATGAAAGCAGAGAAATGACAAACGGCTGAGGGCAAAGCAATCGCATCCACAATCTGAGGAGTTTTACCTGCAAAATAATCAACTCCATTTTGAGAATCTCGTCCTCGTAGAACGCCCCTGCAGTGACACACGCCATCTCCGAGAGCTTTGGAGGATTTGCTTCCTACAAGCAGATAAATCATTGGCAACGGAACCACAAACATACTACTACTAGTCCAGTCAAGGTGCCTTTGCGTTCTTCCACCTTACCTCCATCTTGGATGCTATGAAAAGGCAGGTGACGCCGATCAGCTGCAGCACGCTCTTATCGAGGTTCTTCTGGGTCAACATGAACCTGTCAAAGTAGTCCTGTGCCAGGTAGAAGGTCTGCCGGTGAAGAGTGTAGGCCTCACTCACCTAGTGAAGGCCACAGGTGAAAACACTGATGCCAAATGGTAACTGCTCCATCTCAATAGAAAACATTGATTTCTGACTAAATTATTTGTGATTACCCAAACACTTAATCATTTAAATGGCAAGTTCCATCTTCGCCAGGTGTGAGATAATTTATCTTATACACAGGAGAAGAGAAACTTGCCTCGATCAACCAGTCGAGCAGGATCGACCTCATCTGAGGTTGTATCTTCGGATGTTTCTGCATGAAGGTCAAACTGTGGCCGAGTCTCTGAGTCCCGCGAGCAGCGTTCACCAGCACGT
The DNA here is from genome assembly GCF_900634795.4 of Betta splendens. NCBI lineage: Eukaryota > Metazoa > Chordata > Actinopteri > Anabantiformes > Osphronemidae > Betta > Betta splendens. Next base: position 13,793,261 of record NC_040891.2, on the reverse strand, counting down.
CTTCAACGGCGTCCCATCTGCTCCACGATGGAAAAGATGGGTTAAAACAGACAAAACATTCAGGAAATGTTGACTAAACAATGGGTGATCGTTACCCAGTACAAGAAAGACAGGACGGGCAAACCAGAGCATCTGGACAGCAGGGGCGGTCACCATCCGACCCGAGCTTCTGAGTCTGACATGAAAACAAATAGAGTCGTGTGTAAACAGGAGAACGCATGTGTTGGTTCTTTACTATCAACTTTCTTTCTTGGTTCTAAAGGATGATCTGACTTTAGTGTTTCTTTCCAAAACTACTGTTCATTAAGATTTAAAAAGACAGCTTCATATATTGTAGATATACAAGGCAGTTAAATTAACATCTTACCTTCTTGCACTGCACCTTTAATAGAACCTCAACCTTTATGTTGTTGTCCTGAAAAATCAGTGATGAGTTGCAAGTCTGACCATTAGCAAACATGTGCGTACGTCCTGGTGAAACTTTAGCTCCTTCGTGAATAAGCATCGTGAGGACTCCTACCTGCACCCTGCGTTTCTTCCCTGAAGACTTCTTAGCTCTTTTCTGCAGGCAGCCACTGAAATGACATTACCAAGGAGCTGGTAAAGTAGTAATAATAATAATAATAATAATAATAATAATAATAATAATAATAATAATAATAATATTATTATTATTATTATTATTATTATTATTAACAACAACAACAACAACAACAACAACAACTGCAGATAGAGTTTTACCTTCCTCTAGTCATTATTTCAGCTGTCGGTCTGTCAAAAAAAAGAACAATTAGTAAACCAACGTTACAAAACCAGGAAGCTGTCTGAGCTGGAAATAGCAAAGCAGCAGCTGTAGCTGCCTTGGTTTAAGTGAGACACGCCTGGTAGAAACAACAAAACAAGAAGCTTGTTGCATCTTGCAGAAAAAGTAAAGATCGGGACGTTCACAGGTTAAAAACTTAAACTGTGCATGAGACCAAACGAGTACAAACAGCATAGAGGAGGAAAACGTCCATAGGTCCCAGGGAGGACGCTATTCCTGTCACCCCTTGACTTCTGGACCTACAGAGGACACACAAGGCTGAGCAGTGAGCAGAACCAGCGCCTTACCCGTCTCAGTACCGAGTCCAAACGAAACCTGTCCCAATTTGCCGCTGGCGCCAACAAACCTGCGGCGGAGCTGCCAAATTTGACTGGACAAAAGTTGCCACATCGCTATTTGAATCCGCTCATCTCATCAAGTCTTACGCTTTGAATTGTTTCAGTCTCCTTATATAGTGTTTTGGATGATGTCTTCGTGTTTGGAATGTAGCTGTAGATGAACAGCTATTTAGTCAATAGTTAAATCCTTAAGATGTTTTTAAAAACGCAAGTTTGGAGTTGTTTTTTTAAGTTTAAGCTATTTGCTATAAATTATTTATGACAATGATGCTCCTTAAGTAAATATTTTGTGTATTTCCTAAAGAATAGATCCACATTCATACAAATTTATTTTAAGCTTTAACAACCAGCCCAAAGTATTGTTAGAAGACCAATACAGAAAAGTCCAGCTAGACGGAAACTAGGCCGACCTGGCAACATAGATCGCGCTTTCGCATATTACGCATGTGCGTGACTGCTGTCAATCTTTTCACGTGAGTTTTTGTTTATTGTCTGCAATTATGTCTTCGTCTTGTGCTAAGTTGTTGTCGGTCAAAGGGAATACAGTCATCCTAAATAATGCTATTTCAAGTCAAGACCGATTATTTAAAAGACAAAATAAAAATGAATTTCACTATTTCACTTTTGTGTTTTGCGGACTTGAGTGGTGGGCGGGGCTACGGAAAGAAACAGCCAATGGGAGCAACAGCTAAATAGAGCGCGTGCTTTTTCAGAACCGTAAACAAAGTACGAAGTTGTCACAGCGTAATTGACGCAATGGGACTAATTTTGGTAATTTTTACGAGTATTAGTACACTAGCTGTATTTGATATAAACGTGTATACTTTCGTTTTACTTATAACCTATTTACGTTTCTCGATTTATTGAAGGACTGTTTTGCACTCTGACCACCGCTATGGACGCCAAGTAAAATAAATGAAACGTTAAACGTTGAAATAAGGATGACGTCATTCCACTGCCGCACTGATTAGCCAGGAGTCTGTTGACCTTTGACTTCACACCAATTAAATCACATGTCAGAATCAGAATCAGCTTCATGAGGACAAGCAAGGAATTGCACATGGCCTGACTCCGTCTTTTGTACTCTCTGTTAGCATGAAAGTTATGAGTTATTTACATATTTATTTCAGTTATTTCCAGAAAAAGCAGCATACTATGTCACGTAGGATTATTGCATTGACTCTCTGTTCTGTGATTGGAGGGTTTAGTTCAGACACAGCCTGATGAAGAAGCTGACTCTGTGTCTGGTGGTTCTGGTGGACAGGAGTTTAAACAGTTTGACACTTGCTGCCTGTTTTGAGTCTGGACCAGTACAGCTGTTGAATGGAAAGAAGCTCAGTCTTGATGATTTTTCTTCCTACAGAGATCTGCCTTGTCCACTATCAGCTGAGCCCATTTTACTGTCTATACGTCTTCATGTCTTACACTAAATATCCACTGGCTCTGTTGTTGTGGAGGAAATAAAGGCAAATGGGAAACAGTCTGACCTGATGAGTAATTCACCACCACCGAGGATGGCCTTCCTCTTCAGGCCGGGTGGGTGAATCATCCTCACATCCCTTCGCTCTCAGCAGTTCCTCTGTTAAGTGACCATTGCAGGCGGCGTCTCGCCTGCCTGGGTTTATCTGCCAATTAACTTGTTAATTACACACAGAACGGTCTGTGGTTTGTATCAGTGGATGTCTGGTGCGCATGCTGCTACGACACGGCCGTCGCCTACAGTTACAGATGACGCTGAATGGGAAGTACTGTCCCAGCATCTAGAGAGGAAGCCACACTTTGTGCTGAACTGCACGATTAACTGCACTGTCTGAGCTTCAGCTCGTGAGCGCAGACAATAGGCGCATTTCCCTGTTTGTGACCACAACATGAAGCTGGTGAAGTATGCTTTAATCCTTCAGCTCAGCTGTCTTTGTCAAGGTAAAGCCTACACTTTCATACACTTTCATATTTTGTTTTGATATATTAATAGTTGTGGATTATGAAAAACTGTGTGCTGTTACCTTACTGGTCCCTACATTCATTGGTGTATTTAAATGATTTCAGTTTTTCGTAAACCGTGGTTTAGGAAATGGACAAAAACGCTTTTATTTATTTGACATTTTTAAAAAGAGAAACAATGAAGAAAACCTAATTAATTTAATATTATAATACTTGGTATTCTCTATTGTATCTAAACACGCTGTAGGCTGCTGTTGTGTGATGGTAAAATAGTTTAGTTCTGTAAATTACACCTTCCTACACTTTATTTGTACCTTTTCCTCAGAATTATTGAAAATTTACACAGTTTACTACTGGAAGTTATCTACATGAAATTATAGTATTTTAAATCCTGAATTCTTTTGTATATTTATTTTTTTATCAACAATTTTATTACATTTGTGCATCCTGGCCCACTCAAGTTTACATGTTAAAACACCAGAAAAAACACCAGAACTTTCTGAATCAAATGTATTTCTTGTTGTTGCAGCACAGACATTACAAACCTGAGAATCATATAGTTTAATTAGAGACATTTTAATTGTGTTGCCCATAATTATAAAGCTTCAATGTCATATGTGTTTTCTCTTTTTTCAGCTTCTCAAAATGCGTCCACTCCAGCAGCCGTACCCGATGTCCACGCGAGCACACAAGGAAACAGCACGACACAAACCATACAAGACTTCAACAGTAAGTTGGACAACGTGTGTGTGTTTCATATACACAAACACGTTTCAAATCTTAAGACGGGTTTTGAGAATCAGAAAAAAACACTTGATGCAGAGGCTGAGTGAATCTTCTTGCTTTTACTGGCACAGGATGTGGGGTGACCTGCTTTTGATACACAGCTTCAGTTTTGCAGGTGCAGCTGAGGTGGTAGAGCAGCTCTCCCACACAGGCTGCTTTCTGCAGCAGCCTTTTATCCTCCATCAACAGACAATAAGTTTGTATGAGGACACGAATAAGCTCCATACAATTAACAGGCATATCATTTAATATTAAATAATAATGCAGCTACAGGAATAAAAAAAATAATATGAATACTTCTAAATGTACAAAGGTAAAAAGAGCACAATATTAGACAATATTAAATATGATGATTGAATGATAAAATATGATTATGTTTCAAAGCAAATACACTGTATTTTTAGATGATATGTGTGTACAGTGTTTAGTAAGAGTAAATAGAGCCGTTACAGTGGATGTGGGCTCCTTCACCACACTTTGACTTGGTCAGTGGATCAAAAGCCAGGTGTGTTGATGTGTCAACCCGAGGTTCACATCCGAGGTTAAAGCAGCCACGTGACAACCACGGCGCAGAAACCATTCTTCTATAGTAAGGCACATTTGCTCTCCAGTAGGAAGCAGGTGCTTTCATAGACGGGGGGATCACTGGAGAGGCCAGAGAGGATCGGGATCCGCTCACGCTGCAGCCACACTCCACTGTGATGTGCTTCTGCTCCTCAGGCGACCCTCTGGTTCACAAGCTCAGCGTCAAATGCAACTGGACGCTCCGGATGCCGGGAAACAGCAGCGCCGAGGCGGTTCTGCTCAGCGCTCGCTCTGCGCCGCCACTGATTGCACAGATCTGCCGGCAGCTCGAGTGCGGAGCCGTCTACGAAGTGAATGAAACCAGCTCGCAGACCAACTCCAGCTGCTTTACCGGCTGCCAGTATTCGAACGGCCGCTTGCAGAACTGTTCACGGAGCGAAGGAACGAATAACTGCACCGTCATCCATAAAGTCACCTGTGGTCAGACGTTTGTCTCTTTTCTAATAACTATTATTATTGGAACGGACTGGTCCTGATGCTGCTGGTGCTGTCGCCCCTCAGGACACAGCGCGGTGCGGCTGGCGGGCCGGACGGACCGCTGCGAGGGCCGGGTGGAGCTGTGGAGGAGCGGCCGCTGGGGCACGGTGTGCGACGACCAGTGGGACCTGAGGGACGCTGACGTGGCGTGCGCCCAGCTGGGCTGCGGCTACGCCCTGGACGTGACGGGGCAGGGAGGCGCCGTTCCTGCGGGCAGCGGCCCCATCCACCTGGACGAGGTCAACTGCACGGGCGAGGAGGAGAACCTGTGGGCCTGTCCGGCGGCGGGCGGCGAGTCTGACTGTGGGCACAAAGAGGACGCGGGCATCGTGTGTTCAGGTCGCACAAGCGTCACATAAGCATCACGGCCCAACGCTTCGCAGCTAATATTAAAGTTGGTGTTTGCTGTGGTGCAGAGAAGCGGGACGTGCGGCTGAGCGGAGGCCTGGACCGCTGCTCCGGCGTGGTGGAGGTCCACCGAAACGGCAGCTGGGGCACGGTGTGCGACAACTGCTGGAACGGACGCCTCGCCTCCATCGTGTGCTCCATGCTGGGCTGTGGCACCAGGCCACAGAAGGTCAGCCAGTTCTCCCCCCCCCTCAAACACAACAGCGGGGCGCTGTATTTCTATTTCTGCGATGGGAAGAGTCAGAGTCAGAGCCTGTGGGACTGCAAGGAGTTTATTAACATGCAACACCTCTGCCACGGATCCAAAGCATCTGGTGTGATCTGTGGGGGTGAGTGACACAGCTTGTATTTGTACATCTGAGGAAACCGAGGTGTTAAAATATAAAGAAAAACATGTGGTTAAACGGATAAAAACAGAAAAAGTTAAATACAGGACGTACTGTTCTGCAGGTTCCCTCGGGTTCCCAAATATCAGCACAGACAGTGTCGCAGAAATGAGCAACTGGACGACGAGTAAGTAGTTTTATTGTAGTTATTGAAGTTATTAAGTGTATTTAATGACTATAACTTCATTCTTACACATTCATTTGTGTGTTTCCAGCCCCCGCTTTGACGGTCGTCAGCCCTGCGGAGCCCTTTTCACCGTCTCCAGAGCTTCTCAGCACCATCGCGCTGGCCGTCCTGCTCTTCGTGTTCATCATCACAAACACGGTGCTCTGCTGCCTTTACAGGAGGCGACACGGTTGGTTCCCCTCAGCCCGATCCATGTAGAAGTGACAGGGCGTCCGATGAGGACGCTTCAGCTTCAGCGTCAAGGTCACGCTTGACGCTGAAGCTTTTAAATGTTCTATGAGCTTTCATTTTTGCCTTTTAAACTACATAATTATACACACACACACACACATATATATGTATAATTATGTAGTATATCATTTATATTACACACACACTTGACTTTGAGGAGTTTTAGGTCGTCGACTAAGTCGGCAGCGTCAGAAACATTATGACAAACAACAGAGACGCATTACGGCAAAAGGCACATTTCAAACACGGAGACAAATCAAGGCTTTAGAACAAGAGTCCGACTAGAGGTTCTGGAGTTAAAGCCGTCAGCTCAGGTTTACAGCTGGTTTCTCCGCCTGCAGCGTTCCTGTTCCAGCAGAAGCTCTCCGGCCAGCGACAGCCTTCCTCCGACTGCCCCCAGAACAAGTACGAAGGCGCCGTGGACCTGGTGAAGGTCACGACCGGCCCCGTGCGCGACCTCGGTCCGTGCCCGTCTCCTCCTCGCATCAGCAGCGCCCGCTATTCGCATTAATACCCGCTCTGTTGGTGCTTGTCTCCAGCAACTCCCTCCAGCTCCCACCCCCGGGGCCTGTGGAACCAGCTCAGCAGTGTCGACAGCACGTCGGTGGACACGGACTACGAGCAGTACGACCCGAGCGCCGACCCGTCGGCTCCGCTCACTACGTTTCGCAGTGAGACTTTTCGTTTCCGCCCCTTTTGCTCCTCTCGCGCTCCTCGTGCGTCCGCGGTTGAAGCCGCTGTTTGCACTGAACGTTTGCAGGACGGCTGCTGATTCAAACTTTCCTCCGTGTGCATCAGATTCTCAGCGCTACAGAACAGACGTGAACCCTTTGATGAAGCCTTCGGGTCTCGACAGCCTCTTTGAGGAAGGTGAGTCACAGGCTGTGAAAGTGAATCACACAGATGGAGATTTGCACTGGTTTTCGCTCAGTACGAGCTGCAGTTCATGGTGATGATCAGTGGTTCCAAGGCCGCGTGTGGAGGTTCTGCTTCACTCAGAGCTGGAACTGGAACTTCACTTGACATTTATCTTGTCTGCTGTGAAAGCATGCATGGATGCAGGAAATGTAGGTGTTAGTTCCCTTTGTAAATCTTAAATAAAGCAGACACAATCAGTTGACTTCTTCAGAATTTTACTTGCAAGGAGTTCAGTTTACAGCAAAAGCAACTTCCTGTCACTGAGGAGAAGACAGGGATTCAGCTCATAATATGTATTGCATTCTGGGAGGTGCATCGTCACACAGTACGTGGGACATGTTTTCTGCACAAAGCATTGGGCTCATCAGATAAGGATGCTACACACCGGTACTCCCTATTTCTTGTAGAGCAGAAGGGAGGAAACTTCAAAGCCATAGCACAGCTAACGAGGCTTCAGCAGATCAGCAAAATAAAGTCCAACAATGTTTCAGTGATTAAATGGAGTATTTTTCCAACAGTAGATTTTTCTATTGTAAGATGTCACCAGTGTGTTTGTGGATCGTCATTTTTCAGGCCATGAGTGCACCAATGGAGCGATGGGGGCCTTTTCCAGCTGCCCCGGGGACCCCAGCGACCCTCAGTACGCCCGAGTGTCCAAGATCTCGGTGGACTCGTTTGACAGCTCCAGTACCTCGTCTGGAGAAGACTACGAAAACGTGACGCATCTGAACAACGGCTACGTCCCGGTCGCTGCCGGTCAGTGGGTGCCCATGGGCAAACATGACTGAAAGCAGGACGTGAAAGAAGACATGAAACCAGGCAGGAACTAAACATGTCACTTGTTCCCTCACAAATAACAGATCCAGGACAGTCGGCTGTTGAAAACAACACGTTTGACCGTTCCACACTCGTTGGCGGCAACGAGCATCAGTTTTTCGCCGGACACACGACGAACCTGGAGATGTCGAGTGCGTGTGACCGAACAGATGTTGCAGATGTTGACGTTTTGTGTGGAGGTTTGCTGACAGCTTGTTGTTGACTGACCGGCAGGTGACGATGACGATGGACACATCTACTCCCCAGTGAGCCCCGACTGAGACCCCGCGGACGCTGCGACTCCTCCTGTTCGCTGAGACGCTACACAGCAAAAAGCACAAACACCAGACCTTTAAACACGGGCTGACGCGGGTTTCTATGGGATGTTCAGACGTCTGATACCCACTTGATTTGTCCCTCTATTGTTTCAAATATTAATTTTAAATTAATTTGAAACTCTTTAGGTTTCTTTGAATGTAGTGTGAGCTGTAAATATGGAGGTTTCTTTTATATTGAACTAGTGTTTGCTGAGCGTTTAAATGTGCTGCTGCTGCTGCTCACCCTGTTTAAGATCAAACTATTGAGTCCCAGTGTGATGTAGAGAATGCTGACGTGCACTACACGGCCGAGAGCATGTGAACAGACTAAATGAGCATGAGGAAACTGGTCACCTTGAAACTGGAACAGAACAGGTGCCACAGAGTTGGAGGCAGCTACTCTCAAAAGCTTCCAGGATTAAAAAAACTAAAGCAACCTTTTAACAGCAATATCACCCTGTAACATACAGTCCAGTCTGTAAGGATTAAGCTAGCTCATGTTATTTGCTTTGTTCTATCACCTTCAGTCAGAAATTAAATAATAAAGTGCTGCTTCTTGCTTTAATTGGAATGACGTGAACATGTTCCCAGTGAGGCTTCACTGGAACCAGCTTCAGCTCCAGTTTGTCTCAGTTCCTCTGTTGCTCCAGTCTTTGTCTGTGATGCAGGTGCCTGGGTGAACTCCTCCATCTGTGAAACCAGGTCTCCACATCCTCACTGTATCTGACTGCTGACGTAGCGAGGTGACTGACAAGTGGTCGCCCTCCTCCCCACACATTCCTCTTTCTCACTATTTGTAAGTCTGCGGAGCTGGCGCTCACTTCTGCCACAAGGTGGCGCCACACAGTTGTGGAGAACTAGAACTATGGAAGTAAAGCCCTTTTAAAAACCTACAGAAAGCAAAGCAAACCCCTTAAATATTTGTAATTCCTCTGTGCAGTAAAACTCTCACATCAGCTCTGTGCTGGACCTGCTAAATGACAGAGCAGTCAAACCCGTGCACAGGAGGAAGTCTGGGTCCTGATCAGGGGCCAATACAAGCCGGAGCAGGCTGGAAGCAGACCCGGCACGGGTTGCCTCAGTCCATCACGTCTGCAGCAGCTGCAGAGCGTCAACGCTTCCTCCGGATCCAAAGTGGAGTCTTGAATCAAAGTGATGGCTTGTTTTGTGGACGTAAACATGACAAACGGCCTCCGAGCACCTGTAGAGGTTTTCGCAGGAGATAACGGCGGTAAACGCGCGGATAAACAGGGATTAGGCCCGGCTCGGCCCGCGCGGAGCGGGGCCTGATGAATTCCACTGATAACCAGCAGAACGCGAGGTATTTGGCAAGGAGGAAGAGGAGGATGAGTGTGGAGGCGGGACGAGGAGGAGGAGGAGGAGGAGGAGGAGAGGCCACGTGTCTGAGAGAATCATGCACTACTGAAACTTAGTCCAGAGCTCCGCATCAAGATAAACAGGCGAATTAACGAGCAGATCTCCTTATGAAACCCAATCCCTCTCACATGCCAGAGAATGGAGCACACGCACGCTCCCTCACCAACCCACACACCACTTAACAGAGATTCCATCTAAAAGTATGCGGCGTGATATATCGCAGATCCTCCTCCAACAGTTCGCTTTTGTTTTATTCTGCCCCCAAAGATTGATCAGTCGGGATCTTTGAATCGGGGATTTACGGTTCTGATTAACATCAAGGGGGAGAAATGCAGCGCACCAGTATTTCAAGTAGCTCGTAGTATTTGAGGGATTAGAAGATCAAGCCTCTGTTTTTACTTTGTTCATTAAATCAGTTACACACAAAGGATTACAGCTCATTAAGTCGGTAAGTTGCTTAAAGTCCTGACAACGGATCCTGGCTGGATCTAAACTTTTGAACCCGTTTGGTGCGCGAGGCCTGGAGACGACTGTGCCGAGAACCAACCGGGCCCTGAAATTACAGCTGCGGCTTGTTTTTAGGGCTGATTAAACGATTTGTCAGTAAGGAAACCTAACATTTGGAGCGTTTCATCAAAAACATGTGTTTTAGGCTTTCGAGCGCGAACCTCCATGCGCAAATATTTTACACAGAGAGCGAGGCGTCTGCACGCACAGGAATCTGCAGCTGCAGCGCTGGTGTTTTGGTTGTGAGACATGGAATCGGACTGTTTTCAGGCGAAAAGTGTCTTTTTTTGCGTGAAACCAGCCCAGTGCCATCGTTACATCAGCCTGAGGCCTGAACACAGTCAAGGCTGTCGGGTCGATGGCGCTTTGATTTCTGCTGCCACCAAGTGGACAGAACATCAGCGTCACAGCAAAACTGAAGCAGTTCAGCTTCATGGGCGCTGGTTCCTCCACTTCCAGGTTCACATTCACTATTTCTGCTTCACGTTCACTCCTTGCTCCCTTCATTCGCTGCTTCACTGCCCTGTAACTCTCCATCACAGGGAAACACGGCTCTGTGTGATCACCGCCGCCTGTTACTGTGACCTCGTGTGCTTGGCTTCTGACTCGGCGGTGAGGTCATGGGTTTTGGTAAAGCCCCAGGTGGTTTGAGCCTGGTGAAAAATCCCCTTCAGCTCGTTAATCAACCCTTTGCTTCCTTTGGCCAAATAATGGAAGTTTTGCACTGATGCCGTTGAATTCACCAGTCCTGGCGCCCAGTTTGGCGCCTGCCTGGGCGCTGCAGCCCGCTGGGCAGCCGCTCGTAGTGTTGATTACTCACTCATTAGGCCGCTTTCACGGCTGCGGCTAAGCCCCCATCAGGCGGCTGCTGCCGGGCCGGGGCCCTGATCCAATTCACCTTTAAAGTTCAGTGGACCCGTCGGGGCTGCCACGGGTCAGCGCATCGCGAGAGGCCCTCGCTGCCTCCTGCTCCTACTGTACTGTGGTTTAAAAAGGCTTCTCATGTAGCCATGTTAAAAAAGACAGATTTGACATATTATAGAATGGGAATCAGCTCAGACTCCATGAGTTGTTGTACATGAATCTAAATGTATTTAAGTGTTTTGTTCGTGTTGCCGTGTTTTGCAGCTCAGAGACACGTTTATTAGAAACCAAACCGGGCTGAAAGCTGACCCGGCAGCTCATTAACCTCTCCTCTTCTTAGCACCTTGCTGCAGTTAACGGGCTGCGGCCTCCTACCCACCACGACACATTCATGTCGCAGCCAAACAGGTCAAAGCTGCAATTAAGCCGCTTTAAACCTGTTCACTGGTGCTGGGAGGCTGTAAAAATACTTCCGTGGGATTGTGGTTAACGCTGCATTCATGGGAGCGGGCGTTGGGTCCAGTCAGTGTAATAGTCTGGTCATCGGGTCAAAGGGGCAACGAGAGCGGAGGATACGAGAGGCTGCGGTGTTTTGTGTTGGTTAAACAGGCTTGGTCGTGTACTGTGTAGATTTCCTTTCATTGGAAAAGAAGAGCAGCTAAAGGTTTGTGGACACGTTTTCGTGTTTGTCTCCAACCAGATGGACGGAGGTTTATGAGCTGCCTGTCGGACAGCGGCGTCCGCTCCGATCAATCTGGGCCCTTTGTGAGTGGCAGATTGGCTGCCATAAACCGGCCTGATTGCGGAGCGGTTCCCAGCGGACGCGTCTTCATTCCTAGAGAGGCCTGGAAACAAAAGCGCAGAGACGGTCACTGTGTGTGGCACCGCCGGCGGCGCCACGGAGCCGCGGAGCCGCGAGCCGCCGCACGGCAGCGCCTGCAGGAAGCCATGAGCAGACAGAGAGCGAGCGCCTGAGGTCAGAGGTCACAGTCTGCATTCAGTCAGAGGCTTTACAGGCGCTTGGAGAGTTTACATTCAACTATTAAAATAAGTGTGTGCTGCGTGTTTACTACAACGATAACTAAAATGAGGGAAACGACCTTCACCAGAATCATTACTGCTGCAGTAAGCGAAATAAAAAGGCTTTAAATATTTAACTTGGGCAATAAACTTTAAGGAGTCAATATCTAAAACTTTACATGTTACAAGTTAACTTTGAGGGAGTGCGATGCTTATTTCTAATCATTAACAAACAAAAGAAAAACAACCACAATTAACAGTGAATATGTGACAAAGATTTAAACTCCTGTGAACTGCAACTGGATTAAGTTTCAAGGCGACAAGTTCAGCTTTTGAATGTAATGAGCAGCAGAGAATGAATGTTTCTGGCTGATTAAAAACTGACCAAACCCTCTGAACACGTCGTCCTCCGACTGGACCCTCAGATGCACATCAGGCCAGATGACGCCTGGCTGTGGCTGCGAGTCCCCTCCGTTGTCACGGCGACGCACCGTCGTCATGTGTTTGTGCGCCTCAGGCCTCATCATCAATCTGTCGGTGGAGCAGCCGTAACAAATCATGTGGGTACAGTCACTGACGTCATTCAGCAGGCTGCCACGTACCAGCAGATGCTAACATTAGCATGCTAACGCACGGTAGCCTAGCTGTTATTTATTGTGTACTGGTTATTAATACTGAATACTAAAATATGAAACTTAATGATTCAAGGACTCTATGAGTTATTTACTTTTAGTTTCTGCTTCAAAAAGCAAAGTTTTTTTTACCAAATATCAGAGTGAGTTCATTGGAGGCGTAGTAGGTGACGGTGAGTGAGCTCGGCCAGCCAAGAAGTGGTGTGTGTATGTTTGTGTGTGTTGGTGTGTGTGTGTGTGTGTTTGTACATGTGTGTATGTTTGTGTGTGTGTGCGTGTGTGTATGTTTTTGTGTGTTAGAGTGTGTGTATGTTTGTGTGTGTGTGTGTGTGTGTGTGTGTGTTTGTACGTGTGTGTATGTTTGTGTGTGTGTGTGTGTGTATGTTTGTGTTTGTTGGTGTGTGTGTGTGTGTGTGTGTGTGTGTGTGTGTGTTGTGTTGTGTTTGTGTGTGTGTGTTTGTGGTGTGGTGTGTGTGTTGTGTGTTGTGTGTGTGTGTGTGTGTGTGTGTGTGTATGTGTTGTTGTGTGTGTGTGTGTGTGTGTGTGTGTGTGTATGTTTGTGTGTGTGTGCGTGTGTGTATGTGTGTATGTGTTGGTGTGTGTGTGTGTGTGTGTGTTTGTACATGTGTGTATGTTTGTGTGTGTGTGCGTGTGTGTATGTTTTTGTGTGTTAGAGTGTGTGTGTGTGTGTGTGTGTGTGTGTGTGTGTGTGTGTGTGTGTGTGTGTGTGTGT